>NC_133325.1:558257533-558575658 GCF_042186555.1 Aquarana catesbeiana | reverse complement strand
TTGCAGCCTCTCCTGTGCCCATTATTGCAGCCTCTCCTGTGCCCATTATTGCAGCCTCTCCTGTGCCCATTATTGCAGCCTCTCCTGTGCCCATTATTGCAGCCTCTCCTGTGCCCATTATTGCAGCCTCTCCTGTGTCCATTATTGCAGCCTCACCAGTGCAGCTCCACCTGTGTCCCTTATTGCAGCCTCCCCTGTGTCCATTGTGCAGCCTCCCCTGTGTCCATTGCGCAGCCTCCCCTGTGTCCATTGCGCAGCCTCCCCTGTGTCCATTGTGCAGCCTCCCCTGTGTCCATTGTGCAGAGGGGGCGGCCGGATCATTATAGCGGAAGAGAGCGTGGAGGGGATTGCACGCTGTAACAGCTTTACATTACAATTGCAGTCCGTGCGCCGTCACACACAGCCCCGCCCTCCTGACCCCGCACCTGTGACAGACAGAACACGCCCTGGCATTGGACCGGTGTTCTGTCTGTCACAGGTGCGGGGTCAGGAGGATGGGGTTGTGTGTGACAGCGCATGGACTGCAATTGTAATTGTATTGTACAGCTGTTACAGTGGGTAAACCCCGCTCTGTGATCAAGCTGGATATCCTCTTCCTCCACGCTCTCTTCCGCTATAATGATCCGACGGCCCCCCTCTGTTCCTCCACACTCTTTCTGGGAGAATGGCTCCCATTCACTTCGCCCCCACCCCCCGACAGCAGTGTTCGCCCCCTCCCCCAGCTCCCAGGCAGCCCAGCTCCTCTCCAGACCTCATTTTCCACTCGCAAGTGGAAAATGTGAGGGCTGATATATATATATATATATATATATATATATATATATATATATATATATATATACACCGTGTCTCACAAAAGTAAGTACACCCCTCAAATTTTTGTTAATATTTTATTTAATGTTACACAATGTAAGATATAATGTAATTATACAATGTAAAGTAGTGAGTGTACAGCTTATATAATAGTGTAAATTTGCTGTCCCCTCAAAGTAACTCAACACACAGCCATTAGTGTGTAAACTGCTGGCAACAAAAGTGAGTACACCCCTAAGTGAAAATGTCAAAATTGGGCCAAAAGTGTCTATTTTTTGTGGCCACCATTATTTTCCAGCACTGCTTTAACCCTCTTGGGCATGGAGTTCACCAGAGCTTCACAGGTTGCCACTGGAGTCCTCTTCCACTCCTCCATGACGACATCAGGGAGCTGGTGGATGTTAGAGACCTTGCGCTCCTCCACCTTCCATTTGAGGATGCCCCACAGATGCTCAATAGGGTTTAGGTCTGGAGACATGCTTGGCCAGTCCATCACCTTTACCCTCAGCTTCTTTGGCAAGGCAGTGGTTGTCTTGAAGGTGTGTTTGGGGTTGTTATCATGTTGGAATACTGCCCTGCGGCCCAATCTCTGAAGGGAGGAGATAATGCTTTGCTTCAGTATGTCACAGTACATGTTGGCATTCATGGTTCCCTCAATGAACTGTAGCTCCCCAGTGCCAGCAGCACTCATGCAGCCCCAGACCATGACACTTCCCCCACCATGCTTGACTGTAGGCAAGACACACTTGTCTTTGTACTCCTCACCTGGTTGCCACCACACACGCTTGACACCATCTGAATCAAATACGTTTATCTTGGTCGCATAAGACCACAGGACATGGTTCCAGTAATTCATGTCCTTGGTCTGCTTGTCTTCAGCAAACGTTGCAGGCTTTCTTGTGCATCATCTTTAGAAGAGGCTTCCTTTTGGTATGAAAGCCATGCAAACCAATTTGATGCAGTGTACGGCTGATGGTCTGAGCACTGACAAGCTGGCACCCCCCCCCCCCCACCTCTGCAGCAATGCTGCATTCATATGTCTATTTCCCAAAGACAACCTCTGGATATGACGCTGAGCACGTGCACGCAACTTCTTTGGTTGACCATAGCGAGGCCTGTTCTGTGTGGAACCTGTCCTGTAAACCACTGTATGCTCTTGGCCACTGTGCTTCAGCTCAGTTTCAGGGTCTTGGCAATCTTCTTATAGCCTAGGCCATCTTTATATAGAGCATAAAGATCCTCAGAGAGTTCTTTGCCATGAGGTGCCATGTTGAACTTCTAGTGACCAGTATGAGAGAGTGAGAGTGATAACACCTGTTCCCCATTCACACCTGAGACCTTGTAACACTAACGAGGCACATGACACCGGGGTGGGAAAATGGCTAGTTGGGCCAAATATGGACATTTTCACTTAGGGGTGTACTCACTTTTGTTGGCAGCAGTTTAGACATTAATGGCTGTGTGTTGAGTTATTTTGAGGGGACAGCAAATGTACACTGTTATACAAGCTCTAAACTCAGTACTTTACATTGTAGAAAAGTGTAATTTCTTCAGTGTTGTCACATGAAAAGCTATAATAAAATATTTACAAAAAATTGAGGGGTGTACTACTTTTTGTGAGATACTGTGTGTGTGTGTGTGTGTATATATATATATATATATGTGTGTATATATATATGTGTGTGTGTGTGTATATATATATATATATATATATATATATATATATATATATATATAATATCTAATACTGGGCAAAGTATCCATATCTATGAAGTGGTCACTGATGCATATCACGTCCCTACATGTTTCGCCAAACAATGGCTTCCTCAGGGGATTGTATGGTCACCAGTGTCAACAATGGCTCTAAGACCCCTTTCACACTGAGGCGTTTTTGCTGTGTTTTAGCGCTAAAAATAGCGTTATTAAAACGCTCCCCATGCATCTCTTTGAACCTTTTCACACTGAGGCGTTGCGCTGGCGGGGCGTTAAGAAAAGTCCTGCAAGCAGCATCTTTGGAGCATCTTTTGGGCGTTGAAAAAAGCGCTTCAAAAACGCCCCTCTCCATTGAAATTAATTGAAAGGGCTGTAAAAACGCCTGAATAGCGCCTATAATCTGCCCTTAGCTGTAGAAAAGTCACATGATCTCACAAAAAGGTAAACATGCAAGCAGAAAAGAGAGCATCTACGTGAAGGGAGGTGGGGTTGTTCTTTGACGCCCATGCTTCAATAACGCTTGAAAAACGCTGTTAAAGCGTCCGGAGGATTGCGGTAATTTTGCGGCTAGCGCCCCAAAAATGCGGTATTAGCGCTAAGGCGTTTTTGAAGCCCCTCAGTGTGAAAGGGCTCTAATGGTAATGAATACATAAACAAGATATCAAAAATCAGAAGTACTGCAATGCACTGGTGTGACTTAGGAGATTTCGACATCTTTGACCCAATGACTGATGACAACAAAAAAGTGGCAGTTTTATTTGATCTTTTTTACGTTAACTTTTTTTTTTTTTTTTTTTGTAATAATCGTTAAAAAAAATCTCAATCTCCATATAGTTTTTTAAAAGAGTATGCTATAGACATTTTGCTATATTTATGTTAGCAGAGTGAATAAACCATAAGGTCTCTCCTCTGGCTATCTTCGAAGTCATTCAGCAATGTGCATAATTTGATCTCTCTGCTAGTAGGGTTTCATTTTGCACAAACAGCTCTACAGTAGATCCCTGATGCTCTTGCTGTAAATCCAGATTTATCCACCTGTAAAGAAATACAAAACGCTATTTTTTTTGTAATTTCTGAACATAATGAAATATTTACAGTTATGTTCTACATTCTAATTAATATTAAGCATTGCAGTCTAGTATTGTAAGAGGATGTATGGAAGAGCATAATTGTGGAATAAGCAGTAATGGGATTTGCATATGTGGAAATGCAAGACCAGCTCAAAGCCAGTCAAAAGGAAGTTGACTGGCCAAATGGACCTGTCAATTAATTATAATGATCTCAGAAGTGTGTCAAATGCATCAACACATACTCAAAACCTGCTGACAGAATATTATTCGGTCAGAGAAGACCTTGGTAATGGGGAAGAAGTGAAAGTGGGAATAAACAATTTAGACAGCCTTATGAATTGTGTTTCAGCTAACTAAATTAGGTTTAGAGTAGATTTATTGAAGCCAAGGATTCTTGTTGAGAGCCTTTGACAGCCCAATAGTTCTAGTAACTCCCGCATGATTATGGAGTGACCACCAAGAGGAATTGTTATATCCTGCAGGGGAATATGCAGTGTGAAAATAGACTTGGTAATGGAAGGTTAGAATCCGTTTACCTGCATACCTGGCAGTATCCTTTTGGGGACTGAAAGATTTCAGTAAAGCTTAAGGTGGAATCTAGGGCATCTGTGGGTATCCATAACAACTGAGATTTCTAGAAACATATCATGCTGTAAACTCATCTGAGGAATTTGGGCAAATGTATATTTTAAAAAAAAAAAGTTTAGGCATTTCTTAAATTCTTTGGTCCTATTTGGTTTGTATACTATTTGGTTTGTATACTTGATGCAGCAAGAAATCCAGTCTAGTTTTTTTTCAACATAATACTGATAAACCCGCAAGTCACAGGGGAAAATTGAATAATCCTAAAAATTCTGTAGTTTGAACAGAAAGTGATTTTTAATTGCGTTTATATGTTGACTTTTTTAAGTTACTCCAGGACTGGAGTGTTGAGGTTAGCAAAGGTATAAAAGAGTGGTATTTGACTATGCATCTCTTATTACAAGATGGAGTTTATGCTTGCCTGCTCTTGCAATCCAGTCCTCCTCCATCTCGGGTCCCCCATCGGCACTCCTGGCTCTTCCTCTTCTCAATATGCCACCATAGGAATCCACTTTCTATTGTGGCATACCTGTGGGCTTGATCTCTAGCCATGCAGCCTGTGTCTATAGACACGGACAGTGAGGCTCAGCCCCGCTCCCTGCTATCTCCTCACAGGCTGTGGTTGACAGTAGCAGGAGCCAATGGCGCTCTTTGCTGTGTCTGAGCCAGTGAGGAGAAAGAGAGAAATCGCAGCTCTGCTGCTCTCGAGCACAACACTGGATCGGGATCAGGTAAGTATTTAGGAGGAGCTGGGGCAGAACAAAACATGAGTTTTTTTTTTTTTTTGTTTTTTACCTTAATGCAGAGAATGTGTCAAGGTAAAAAAAAAAAAAAACCTGTAGCCTTTGCAACCACTTTCATAATTTTTACCAGTATTAGTTGCAATAAATAAAAAAATAAAATAGAAGAAGCAGCGCTGTAAACCAAAATGTGATAAATAAATGTCACAATAGTGATAAATAATGCATAAAGTCCATAATCTGATCAATTGAGTCAGTACAGCTCTAACAGTGACAATCTTCAAAGGTGAAACGGATGAGGAACCCCAGCATGGGTCTCTTCCAGAAATAATTAGCGAATGAAACTGGATACCTTCACCGCACCACTGTGATATGAGTAAAATACACGCTTACCAACTGGCAAGCTTAAGAAAGCTTGTGACCTTAACCCGGTCGGGGCCTTTCTTAAGATGGAGACACCACTAAACCGCTCCTTAGACTGTGACTGGACCACTAGCCTCCATAAAAAGGGGAACCTGGATGCGGGAGATGCTAAACTCCTATCCAGGAGTTGTTCTCACAGACTGTGCGGCCGGTGTGTGCACAGCAGCCGCACAGTCTGTGAGAACAACTCCTGGATAGGAGTTTAGCATCTCCCGCATCCAGGTTCCCCTTTTTATGGAGGCTAGTGGTCCAGTCACAGTCTAAGGAGCGGTTTAGTGGTGTCTCCATCTTAAGAAAGGCCCCGACCGGGTTAAGGTCACAAGCTTTCTTAAGCTTGCCAGTTGGTAAGCGTGTATTTTACTCATATCACAGTGGTGCGGTGAAGGTATCCAGTTTCATTCGCTAATTATTTCTGGAAGAGACCCATGCTGGGGTTCCTCATCCGTTTCACCTTTGAAGATTGTCACTGTTAGAACTGTACTGACTCAATTGATCAGATTATGGACTTTATGCATTATTTATCACTATTGTGACATTTATTTATCACATTTTGGTTTACAGCGCTGCTGCTTCTATTTTATTTATTGTTTAGTGTGTGTATCTCACCTATAAGCGGCTGCTTTTTCTTCTTTTTTATTGTATGTCATTTATTACTTGATTGTGCTAATTGTTTAAGGGTATACAGCGCGGTGCTTTTTCTTCTTTATATTAGTTGCAATAAGCATAGCAACAAGGTGGGAGGTAAAAAGATGGGGAAAGAAGACTGGCTTTACATGGGCCTTATTTTATGAAAATTGGCTGTCGACGTAACATGGACTTGGTAGAGAACCTAACACACATTTTATTTTTCAGTCAAAAGTTTTCCAGGTTATGGTGCATAAAGGCAAAGGTTTTGTGATTGCAGCAAGAGTAGGATACTCTGAACTTATGTTATATGAACTTATTACTGCAGTCCATATCCCAGAAGTGGATAACTGAGAAGCTGCCACCATCACTTGTTTTCAGTTTGATATGTCAAAATGGGGGATTCTGGATGTAAACATCCTAGCCTCCAGGTTTTTGATGTGATTGCAGGTAATTCAATCCCAGAGGTTACTCTCTGCCTTGCATTTTGACCTTTTTACAAACAGATCTTGACCAGAACGTGGTCTTAAGCACACTCGAAGGCCAGGTCTCAGCCTTATCCATTCTTTTTCAAAGGCCTTTGACTTCATTCTACCTTATTTCAAATTGTACCTCATATTAAGCCCCCTAGCAAAACCCTATGCTTCCTTGGGGTCTCTGCTTGGTTGTCTGTGCCCTGCAGAAACTACCATTTGAAGCCAACAGAGATACTCCTTTAAAAGATCTTACCTTCAAAGTAGCCTTTTTGATTGCTATTACATTGGTCAAACGTGTCTCTCTTGTAAGGAGCTGTTCCTCATACTTAACACAGACTGAGTTGTCTTGCGTCCAAGGCCATCCTTTCTCCCAAAGGTTTTTTCGGTACTCCACCTTAATGAGGACATTGAAGTGGAAATCTGAAACCTACCATTCTTATGCCCTACTCCTAAGCATCCAGAAATCTCTACATTGCCAGGATGTAGTCAGAGCTATTAAAGTATACCTCAAAGCTATGGCTCCAGTTAAATGGATGGATTTCCTCTTTGTCCTGTGCTTGGAACCTCGCAAGGCCCACCCTCCTTTGAAGTCCACCATTGCATGATGAATATTGAATAGGGAATATAATTGCAAGAGCTTACGTTCTCTTCCTGCATTTTATGCACCAATTCCACCAGACCAGTGGGAGTTTCCTAGGTATTTTGACATCAAGCCTCTGTTGCCCAGTTGTCTTAAGACCACTACATGGTCATCTGTTCATACTTTAAAGTTTTACCAGGTGGACATCCAATCTTTTGCAAATGCAAATTTAGACTGCATGGTTCTCTCAGCAGGAATCTGATGTTGGAACCTCTGATCTTTTTATTGTTTGGGCCTATTGGCAGTTCTATTTGCCTCATTGTTGCCCACTCGTCTTATGCAATGCTTGGGGATATCCCATGTTGTATAAATTCCTGTACTGTACAATTAGGATAAGAGGAATTTTGACTTGACTGTAAATTAAATATCTGAGTACAGTACAGTACAGGACACAGACCACCCTCCCTTCCACTCCTTGGTTACACTGCATTGCTTGCTGCAAAACTGAGGACTTGGAGTGGGGTAGGGCTATAAGAGAAGCCCAGGGGCCGTGTCCTCTAAGGCTTTGCCAGTGTTCAATTACCTGAAGGTACATACTTATAACCCATGGTGTATAAATACTCTGCCTGGGTCCTGTATTGTACTCTAAGATATTAAATTCACTGGTAAGTCAAAATTTCTCTTTTTTTCGCCTTTATTTTAACTGTTGGAATATGGGAGGTTTTGGAAGAATTTACCGGACCCTGGTCTACATAAAGTTGGGAAATGCTGCTCCAAAAGAATGTTTTGCATAGAATTGGCTGTAGTGTACTGTATTTTTAATGTCGTTCTAAATAAATTCTGTTAAATAGACAAATATCTGTCTGCATGTGTTAGAATAGTTTTCAACTTTGATTAAAATCAAGACTCTTTCCATTCTATTACATATTTTCTTAAATGATATATATGTCTTTTTTTCAATACAGAACCAGGCCTATGAAATAATTCTGACTTTAGGCCAGGCTTTTGAAGTTGCATATCAGTTGGCCATTCAGGCACAGAAATCCCGTCTTCCGGAAGCTCTTGTTTCCCGACCATCAAAGCCTGTTCCCAAGCCGCGTGGCAGCATAAGGAGGCAAAATGTAAGTATTGGAGTAATTTTCTTTTCTTGATCAAGCGCATTAGGTATGCACACAGCTGCATACTGTAAATGCTTTTGTGTATGAGACCCTAGGGTGGCCATAAACTGATCCTTCTTCTTTTTTTTTTATTTTTTTTTTGCAAGTAACTGTTTCCAGCACTGTTTTTGTAAAATTGTGTAATGAAAGAGACCATTGTCTGCTTAAAGACTTTGAATTACTGACCTTCAATCAGTATGCAGAAAAGGACTTAAGTTTTCTTTTATTCTCTGTCTTTCCTGATCTACTTGTTCCAGGTTAGCAACTCAAAGTATTAAAGTAGAACTGTACTCTTTTTTTTTTTCGTTTTGGATAGAGCAAGTGAGGGTTATAACCCCCGTGTGTGTTTTTTTTTTTTGCCATCTGTGTCCTGTTGGGGAGCTTTACCTTCACTTCCTGTCCCATAGCCAAAACAGGAAATGGGATGAAATCCCTGCAAATTAAGAGAATCCCCAGGGGCCCCCCAGGTCACCAGAACCAGTATCCCCATAGAAAATTTGCCCCTCCTATTTTTTTTCTGGGAACAACCCAAAATTTGGGATTTTTTTTTTACTTTCACTTTCATTGATAATGATTAACAGTTCAAATATAAAGGATGGACCAATAAACAGATTGAAATTAAAAAGAGAGGGTGAATTTCCCGAACAAGGTCATAGACAGCGAAAAAGGTATTCTAATCCATCTCCACTCTATCTAAAATTAAAACAAAAAATAGTTTGCCTTTAGTTTTACTTTAAAGGAAAAGTTCACCTTTTGTACCATGTTGCACTTTACACCCATATTTAGGTTGTAACATGTTACATATGCACCAGCCCCACTCTGCCCTGATTCCCCATTCTGAGAGCTAGTGGGGGATCTTTAACTCCGGTTAACTGTCACCATCTAAAAAAGATGTGGCCATGCGGGGCTCCCCCTTTGGGGCTGTTCCGTTTGTAGTTCTCAATGAATTACCACGGAGCTGTTGAGAGCTGTGGTAGTTCATTGAGCTTCCTGTCATGTGTAATTGCTTGCTCGTATCGGGGGAATGGGCAAACAGATACAGTCTGCAGGACCGTGGCGTTAAATGCTTTGCAGGTCCCTAACAAAAAAATAATGCATATTTTTTTACCTGCAAAAAAAAAAGTGCATTGTTTTTTTTTTTGTTTTTTGTAAAGGTGAACTTATGTTTTAAAGCCAGAGACTGAAAGACAACTAGTTTTTTTTTCAAAGGTAAGTGATGGCAGCTACATTTTATCCTATAGAGCCTCTGCACTGAGTGCCCAAGGCTTCACAGACAGTGGTTGGCAGCCCTGACAATGTTAGCAAAGGCAGGAGGAAGCAGCTTCCTGCTATTGAGTTTAGAAACCCCTGTGAGACATTGCACCCTTGTCCCACCCATGTGGACAGTGGCTGCCGTACTTGCAACTTCAACACTTTTATGATAGCTTGACAAGGACTGACTTCACAGAGACCTGAATCCATTTAGGGAGCTAGACTGTCTCCATGCTGTATACACACTTTAAGGTGTCTTATTCATGCATGCTTACCCTAATCGCCCATTTTATATCCGAGACTGGAAGCGAGACCTAGGATGTAGTCCCTCCCCAGAGGATTGGAACAAAGCCTTTCTCCTCAATTTTAAAATAACACTAGCTTCAGAGGCACAGGAAAAGAATCACAAACTCCTGACACAATGGTATCATTGCCAGGCATCGTTACCCAAGATTATATAGTCAATACTGGATCAATCTTGGACATGTGGTGAGCCAGGTTGTACACATCTCCATATGTCGTGGTCCTCAAAATTTCAACTATTTTCGATGACTATATTTCAACTAAGCCACCTTATTACAGAAAAGATGTGGCCGGAGACACTGGAAGTAGCCCTCCTTTCCATGATCTCTGGTTCCATGAAGCACATTAAAAAGAACCTCTTTAGATTCCTAATTATGGTGAGCCATGCCCTGATTCCTAGACACTGGCAGTCCCGCTATGACTCTCACTATCCAAGAATGGGTCACTAAACTGACTTACTGTACAAAATGAGAATGGAGGAGTTACTGGCCACAGCCAATGAAAACTTTACAAAGTTCAGGGGCTTGTGGCTTGTTTTTCCTACGCAACTAGGCAATTTCCGTTGCTTTTTAGGACTGTGCTCATCGGCTTGTGGCTTCCTTGGATTGAATTTTCTGATTGCTGCAAACTTTTCTTTCCTACGCAATTAGGCAATTGCCATTGCTCTTTAGGACTGTGCTCATCGGACAGTCTTTTCTCTATCTACTGCCTCTTCTCTTTCATTTTATGGCTCTTTTCCCACATTTTACATTGAAAAAGTGCCACCTAATTCACCATTTTGTTGGACTTCTAATGAAAGCCGACTACTGTGGAATAAGGAGTTTTTTAGCGCACACCTTGAGTCTGCACTGGTATGGGGTTCGGCTTCTTTCCCCCCTCTTAGTTAGTCCCTAATAGTAAGGCTGACCAAGTGGACACTTGAGCTCGTAACTGGCAGAAGCTTTTGCGCTCCCTTAAAGCGGAAGTAAACCCATCCATAAAACAGTTTCATTTCCGGAATGTGCCAGAAATGTAACACTCCCATTGGTTGTGCTCTCAACCAAACTGTCAAATATCCAATCGCTGGTGTCCTAACTGATCACATGTGTAGCATCATGGCAGTTGTAGATTAAACAGAGGCAAATATGGCAGCTTCCTTGGCTGAAAACGATGGGGGGGGGGGTTACTTACACTTTAAGTTTCCTTTTTCATTGTTGTCTAATGTAATATTGTCATTGCAGTATTCTGCTGACCTTTCATTGTCATTGTGCCACACTTCAATAAAACTTTATTCTCTTAAAAAAATTATCCATTTTGCAATGCAGACTGACCTTCAATTCACAATTCTTGTTTTGTAATGGCAATTTAAGACTGTTATTGTACACTTTGCTGTGTCATATCCGGTCCTGGTAAACTGATATCCTTGAGTGTACATATAATCCGGTGTTCCATTTCCTCATTGCTGGCTCTGATGACTTAAAGCAGAACTCGTTGAATCCTCTTTTTGCAAATTTTATATTGGTCCAGCTTGACTTGATGTATCCAGAGGGCCACTTGGGTTGCAGAAAATCACTGTAGCAGTCTGCCCTATACTCAGAGCCTTCCCCTCTGAGCACAGGAGGGTGCCACCATAGTCTCAGCACTGGCACCATTTAGAGAGTATTTCAATCAGTACAAGGCAGCCTCTGATTAGACAAGGTGGAGATGGTGACATCATCCTTCCCTCCTTCTTCACGTCTGCCAATCAGGAAACATCTTGTATTTAAAAAAAAACAATACAGGGCCTTCATTAAATGGCACTATTGTGCAGAGTGAGTAGCCCTCTATGTTTAGTGTGCACAGGGGAAGCTGCTGGAGCAGCACCTGGAGGATCACAGCTATTGTATGTATTGCAACTACTAAAGTGATTATCAGCATCTTCAGTGGCCCTGTGATTTGTATACTTACATTGAGCAAGGCTGTACCAATGCAATTTGGTCAAAAAAAACATTCTTGGAATGTCATCCGTAAGCTTTATTTACACATGCTGTATGCCTCAATAAAGCAGTTGTAATAGTTTTTGGAGAACTTTGTCTCATTTTGATGTCTAAAATGAGAGCAAATCCTGCAGCTCTGTGATGATTTAGTTATATACGTGACAATGGTTGAAAGTGGAAAAGCGGAAGCATTAAGCTCCATTTAAATATGCAAAATATGCAGTAGGGGATGTTCACAGCAAAAGACAAACTTCCCCCTTCTTTAGAGCTATAAAAAGTATCACTTTTTTTTATAGAGAGATAGATCGATCTCCTTTCTTTTCTTTAAAGCAGAACTGCAGGCAAAAACTTTTTAACTTGCAGGACATTTTTTGGCGTCCTGCCAGCGCACCGCTCCAGTGTGAAAGCACTCGGGCTTTCAAACTGGAGTGAGAGGAGAGGCTACACCGCTCCTAAAGTGCCCCTGCCCATTGAAATCAATGGGCAACGCCGCTGCAGCAGCGCTTTGCGGGCGGCTTTAACCTTTTTTTCAGTCGCTAGCAGGGGTTAAAAGCACCCCACTAGCGGCCGAAAACCTCTGCAAAAACGGCGATAAAGCGCCGCTAAAAATAGTGCTTTACCACCGACGCCTCTGACGCGCCAGTGTGAAAGTAGCCTTGCCGTTTTCAAACAGCCCATAAAGAGGCACAGGCAGAAAACTGTAGGGCTTGTCTGCAGGAGCCTGACATTGCACCCGCAATCTACTGATCGCAGGTGCAATGCTTTGAAGGTTCCCGGGAAAAAAAATGCACAAATATGTGCATCTATTTTTTTTTTTTTTTTAAAAGGTGAACTTAACCTTCAACTACAGCTGTCCTCCATTCCTAAGTGTAACCATGATTTCTTTCTCGAACATCACGGGACACAGAGCCACAGTAATTACTGATGGGTTATATAGGTATCACTGGTGATTGGACACTGGCACACCCTATCAGGAAGTTCAACCCCCTATATAATCCCTCCCCCTTGCAGGGATACCTCAGTTTTTACGCCAGTGTCTTAGGTGATGGACGTGTAAAGATGTCCTGTGCTGAGCTCCAAAGGGAATATCCTAAGATCCTATACTGGGGCAAGCCAGGCGAACCGGATCCATTCAAAGTGTCTTTTCATGGCCGAATTGAATGGTACCCGGGCCTCGTGTCCGAAGAAACGAGGTTTTACCCGTAATGCTTCTCTTTTTAGAGAGCTGGACCCCGCAGATCAGAAAATGGCTTTAAACTTCCTAATTTCTGGCGAGGTGCTTTACGGTCCCAGAACTGTTGGATCCCCCTACTGATGGGGGCCCCAGTCTCTGACGGTTTTTTCAAACGGAGCCCACCGTGAGAGGTGAAGATTGGGTCTGTGTAAACGGCACCCTGCGGCTGGATAAGGTAAGAGGAGATTCCACAGAATTTTTGAGTTCTAGTGGCTTTTCTCCTTTAAGGTAAATGCATGCTATGCCTATTGTGACCACCGGGGGCTGCCAAGAGCACAAACCTACACATGCTGAATGTCTGTCTCAGGTGTTGTAATCGCTGTGTATGTCCCAGCGTATCAAGCAGGCTGCAAGCAGGTAAGGTGGATGGGGGGATTTCTCATGTTTGAATGCTCCCCCCCAGGCTAGAGAGGGGCCACAGGGGTCTAGAAAGTGGTTATACCACCCGGGCTCTGTGGCCTAATGGCCACCATCTCTGAAGATAGCCGTTCAGGCAAATCTTGTTACCAGTCTCCCTCCTCCCCCCCCCCCCCCCCCCCATCCCCAGCCTTTTCTCCAGAGCATGACAGGAGAGTCGGCAGTGCGGGAAGCGCTCGTTTTTTTTTCAAAACTCGAGGGGGGGGGGCGGTAGAGGAGGGGGCGGGATGTCAGCACAGAGTGTTTAGACTCCCACTCAGGCCAGCTGCAGGCTATTAAAGGCACTCTGTACAGGTGCACTCAGCCTTCTGAGAGACACAGAGCTGACGGTCGCATGTAAGGTGGGACACAGGCATTCTCCTAGGCAGCATTTACTGAAGTAACACCAGACTGAGCATTGGGTAGCAAGGCTTTTAGCCAGACTACATCGCTCAGCGGACAGTGTTCATTTGTATACCTCACACCTTGTTGCTTTGCACTATGGGTAGAAGAGGTTCAAGCACCCCAGGAACCAGAGACACTAGGGGATCTCGTTCAGGTTCTGAGGGCCCCCTGTCGGCAGCATCCTTCCCCCCTAAAGATGGGCCAGGGACGGCTAGCCAGGGAGAGCCATCGGGGTCAGGGGCTACACCTGCTTCTGGCACTTCAGCCCCTGTATATATTACACAAGAGGTTTTTTCCTCAACCATTAATGGTCTAGAGGAAAGATTAATGGCCGTGATTACGTCTTCACTCAGTGGAAGAAAACGCACTAGGCCTTCCTCTGTTCCCCAAGACCCTCAGACAGAGGAGCTCTGGGATAAAGGAGATGAATCCCTTTCAGAGGATCAGGATGGGATGGATGATTCCTCTTCGGAGGATTCAGGTGGAGAGGGACCCTCTGCGACTTCCCAAGAGGAGAAAGTCTTAGTGCAGATCCTCACTGGATTGGTCCGCTCCACATTTAAGTTGCCCATACCTGAAACTGCTAAAGAATCCTCTTCTGCTTTGGGGTCACTGAAACCTTTCCAAGCAGCACATGCTTTTCCTGTTCATACTTTACTTGAAAAGCTTATTTATTCTGAGTGGGATCACCCAGACAAACGTTTTTTTCCGCCGAGAAAGGTTGAAAAATTGGTCAGCCGAAGCACCATGTAAGAAGCTACTGGCTGGGTTTCCATTTCGTGGTGCAAGGTTGTTTGGAGAGGACTTGGATAACTATATCAAGAGAATCTCTTGTGGGAAAAGCACTCTCTTACCTGTCAAGAAGAAGAGTAAGCGTCCCTCTTTCAAACGGACTCTTTCCCTAGCGCCGGGGGCTTCAGCCTCCAGGCAGTCTCGACGGCCGCCTCCATCGGGGTCCAGAGACAAGAGTCAACCCCAGGGACAAAAGAAGTCCTGGGGAAAGAAGCCTACTAGGCAAAACACTAAGACCTCTGCATGAGGGGGCGCCCCCGCTCACTCGAGTGGGGGGAAGACTGCGACAATTCTCAGAGCTCTGGCAGGAGGACTTCCAGGACAGATGGGTAGTCTCCACGGTAACCTTAGGGTACAAGCTGGAGTTTCAGGAATTCCCTTCTCCTCGGTTCCTCAGATCAAATGTTCCCAGAGACCCAGAGAAGAAGCAGTCGCTCCTTCTAGCGTTAGAGCGACTTTTGTCGCAGGAGGTCATTATGATAGTTCCCGCAAAGGACCAGGGATTGGGCTTCTATTCCAACCTTTTTACGGTCCAAAAGCCAAATGGGGATGTCAGGCCCATTTTGGACTTAAGGGATCTGAACCGATTCCTAAGGATTCAATCCTTCCGCATGGAATCAATTCGAACAGTAGTTCCCACCCTGCAGGGAGGAGAATTTCTGGCATCAATAGACATCAGAGATGCATATCTGCATGTGCCCATTTTTCCTGCTCATCAGAAGTTTCTGCGCTTCGAGGTAGGAGGGCGCCATTTCCAGTTTATGGCTCTGCCCTTTGGGATAGCCACTGCACCTCGAGTGTTCACAAAGATCTTGGCTCCTCCTCTGGCCAGATTAAGGGCTCAGGGTATAGCTGTCATAGCATACCTAGACGACCTGCTCTTGATAGACCGGTCGGTAGCCTCTTTGAATGGAAACTTGAGGACTACGGTCAGGTATCTAGAACACCTGGGTTGGATCCTCAACTTAGAAAAGTCTTTCCTAAAACCAGTAAGAAGACTGGAATATTTAGGTCTGATTATACATACAAGCCAGGAGAAAATATTTCTACCCCAGGCAAAGATCACTGCTTTGAGAGAGCTGATTCTGACAGTAAGGACCAAGAAGGGTCCCTCAGTCCGCCTTTGTATGAGGCTACTAGGGAAGATGGTGTCTTCATTCGAAGCAGTTCCCTATGCTCAGTTTCACTCAAGAATGCTGCAACACAGTATTCTGTCGACCTGGAACAAGAAGGTTCAGGCATTAGACTTTCCGATGCACCTGTCGCATGCGGTGCGTCAGAGCCTCAATTGGTGGCTCATACCCGAAAACCTGCAGAAGGGGAAATCCTTTCTACCGGTTACCTGGACGGTGGTAACAACAGATGCCAGTCTGTCAGGTTGGGGAGCAGTTCTGGAACAGGCTGCGGTCCAAGGAGTATGGTCCAAGATAGAGAGGACCTTACCCATTAACATTCTGGAGATCCGGGCGATACATCTAGCTCTAAAAGCCTGGACTATCAGGCTACAGGGTTGTCCGGTCAGGATCCAGTCCGACAATGCCACAGCAGTGGCTTATGTCAATCATCAGGGAGGCACCCGGAGCCGAGCTGCTCAAAAAGAGGTGAACCAGATCTTAGTCTGGGCAGAGATGCATGTGCCATGCATATCGGCAGTTTTCATCCCGGGAATAGAGAATTGGCAGGCGGACTATCTAAGTCGCCAGCAGTTACTTCCAGGGGAGTGGTCTCTGCATCCCGACGTCTTTTGGGCCATATGCCAAAGATGGGGGGTTCCAGATGTAGATCTCTTTGCATCCCGATTCAACAAAAAGATAGACAGATTTGTGGCAAGGACAAAAGATCCTCTTGCATGCGGGACGGATGCGTTGGTGATTCCGTGGCATCGGTTCTCACTGATTTACGCATTCCCGCCTATTCTGCTACTACCACGACTCCTTCACAGGATCAGGCAGGAAAGGAAGTCGGTACTTCTGGTGGCCCCCGCTTGGCCCAGAAGGACTTGGTATGCAGAAATAGTAAGGATGACGGTAGGTTCCCCGTGGACACTACCGGAACGCCCAGACCTGTTATCTCAAGGTCCAGTGTTCCATCCTGCCTTACAAACGCTAAATTTGACGGTTTGGCTATTGAGACCCACGTTCTGAAGAGTCGTGGGCTCTCAGGTCCTGTCATATCTACCTTGATTAATGCAAGGAAGCCAGCTTCCAGGATGATTTATCATAGAGTCTGGAAAGCTTATATAACCTGGTGTGAATCCAGAGGTTGGCATCCCAGGAAATATGTCATAGGTAGAATCCTTGATTTTCTACAGATGGGATTAGAGATGAAGCTGGCCTTGAGTACCATCAAGGGCCAGGTCTCTGCTTTATCAGTATTATTTCAGCGGCCACTTGCTTCGCATTCTTTGGTCCGAAACTTTATGCAGGGGGTGATGCGTCTTAATCCTCCGGTTAAAGCGCCCCTAAACCCCTGGGACTTGAATTTGGTCCTGGCTGTGTTACAGAAACGGCCTTTTGAACCAATAAGTCAGATTCCTTTGGTCTTGTTGACAAGGAAATTAATTTTTCTGGTGGCCATCTCTTCTGCTAGAAGAGTATCAGAATTAGCAGCTCTTTCCTGTAAGGAGCCTTATTTGATTATACACAAGGATAGAGTGGTACTACGCCCTCATCCTAGTTTTTTACCGAAGGTGGTTTCTGATTTTCATTTAAACCAAGACATTGTTCTACCTTCCTTTTTTCCAGATCCCTGTTCTCCGGAAGAGAGATCTCTACATTCGTTGGATGTAGTAAGAGCAGTTAAGGCCTATCTAGGGGCAACTACTCAGATCCGCAAGACGGATGTTTTGTTTGTGCTGCCAGAGGGTCCCAATAGAGGACAGGCAGCATCAAAAGCTACCATTTCTAAATGGATTCGACAGTTGATCATTCAAGCTTACGGTTTGAAACAGAAGATTCCTCCGTTTCAGATCAGGGCACATTCCACAAGGGCTATTGGTGCTTCTTGGGCAGTGCATCACCGGGCCTCTATGGCTCAAATCTGCAAGGCCGCAACCTGGTCTTCAGTTCATACATTCACCAGATTCTATCAGGTGGATGTGAGAAGGCATGAGGATATCGCCTTTGGGCGTAGTGTGCTGCAGGCAGCGGTACAGGGTCCTCAGGTCTGATTGCACCCTACTTGGTCGTGGTTCCCCCCCCTCAGGTAGCATTGCTCTGGGACATCCCATCAGTAATTACTGTGGCTCTGTGTCCCGTGATGTTCGAGAAAGAAAATGGGATTTTTTAAAACAGCTTACCTGTAAAATCCTTTTCTTTCGAAGGACATCACGGGACACAGAGGTCCCACCCCTCTTCTAATACACTATATTGCTTGGCTACAAAACTGAGGTATCCCTGCAAGGGGGAGGGAATATATAGGGGGTTGAACTTCCTGATAGGGTGTGCCAGTGTCCAATCACCAGTGATACCTATATAACCCATCAGTAATTACTGTGGCTCTGTGTCCCGTGATGTCCTTCGAAAGAAAAGGATTTTACAGGGAAGCTGTTTTAAAAAATCCCATTTTTGTGAAGAGCTGCTGAACTAGAGCTAATATGCCCAGTGATAGGATAAGGTACCAACCAAAAACCTGATTTCAGCACTTCATCGTCACCTTTCCTTAGTCACACAAATGTCTGCAGTGTATATAGTCTTCATTTCCCAGAAATGTTTGGCTCAATGCTTGCCTCAAAATGTCTGTGTATAACATGAAAGTATTTTTCAGACCGAGCCAGTAGAATGTGAGCAGCCTGCCTCCTCTCATAGTAGCGTGGCATGGACAGTGGACCCCAAGCAGTAGACAGGAGCCTGCATCAAAGGTGAGTTAACCATAATGTAACAATCCTTAATGTACACTGGGTTTTTCCATGACAATCTGGGCTGAAGAGAGTTATAATCTAACAGTATAATAGCTTATTAAAGGCACAAAATTTGTTGTCATGCATCTTTGTGATAAAAATAAACAGACAGGCTTTTGCTTGCTTATAAATGCATGAATACATTAGTGTTTCATAGAAGAGCTACATTTGTAATGTAAGGTGTGTGGGATTGTCACACCCAAGAGAATCCTTAGAACTCTGCTAACAAATGCTGGAATTGAGCCACAGAAGTTTGATTCTCATCTGCTTTCAACATCTGTGTGGTCAACCCCCTAAAAAAAAGTGTATTCACCCTAAATAATTTATCCTGTTTTGCTGTGTTACATGGCCAGCATTTGTCATTGTAGCCTTTAGAATGGAAAATCATAATACACTATATATCTTAATCCTGCTGTAGAGGACATAGGACTTGTTTTCATAGCCCATGGGTTTCTATATAGTCTACCTTCAGATGATTGGACATCGGCAAAAAAAACTTGCTAGGCCCACCGCTAGAGGGGGGCATAAACCCCGCCCACTGAGACTTTGTTTATTTGCTAGTCTCCTCTGGAGATATATTTTTCTTTTTAGACCATTCAGTTGTTTCTCTCTGACTGCTTACTGCCCTAGGCTATCTAGCAGCTTTCAGATCAGTTACCCTCGCTGTGTAACTTGGGGACCATGCCCAAACCCCACTCTGTGGGGCGGGCCTGTAATGTTGCTTCAGGCACTGGATCCTGCGTTAGCTGCTCACCTGCACATAGTGCAATGTGTGTAGTTAGCAACAGGTTGATGTGGTGGAGCTCCAATCTTGCACTTAGATTGGGAAAGTCTTTCTTTCACACACCCTGGAACGTGGTGACAATGCCAGCCTTGTAGGCTGGTGTGGAATTTACAAGTCCCTGAGTGTCCAGGGGACCTGGTCCCACAGGAATCAAATTTCCCATAAACATTCTGGAACTGAGAGCCATCAGATTATCTCTACACCACTGAGCCTCCCTTCTACAAGGTCATCTAGTCCAGGTACAGTCGGACAGTGCCACAGCAGTGGCCTACATAAACCATCAGGGGGGCACCAGAAGTCAAGCTGCCATAAGCGGAAGCTCACATTCCAGCTTTCTTGGCCATCATCTCCCCTGGAGTGGACAGTTGGCAGACAGACTTCCTATGCCATCAATGCTTAGACTCAGGGGAGTAGTCTGCACCCAAATCATCCAAAATCCTGGGAAACAAGATGTGAGGACATCCTGGCTTCTAGGTTCAAAAAAGAGCTGAACAATTTTGTAGCTAAGACCCGGGATCCTATAGGCTTTGCAGTTGATGATTCCTTAGACTCAACTCAAGCAGGTATATGCCTTCCCTCTGATGAAGATCCTCCCTCGACTGCTTTGCAAGATAGAGGAGGAAAGAGTTCCATGCCTGAAGATACCAAACTGGACTTCTAACAGACGAGCCTTGGCCTCTTCCTAGCAGACCAGATGTACTAGCCCAAGGACCCCTATTCCATCTTTCTTCCCAGTCTCAGGCTTGGCTAAGTCCTAAAGGACAGGGGTATTTATGAATCTGATGTTGCTGCCTTACTCAGAGCAAGAAAATCCAACTGCAACAAGATTTACCATTGCAAATGAAAGGCTTACTTTGCCTGGTGGGAGGACAGGAAGCTTAATCTCAGGAAATACTCTATCACTCATATATTGACCTTTCTTCGGTCTGCCTCGCATTCCCTTGTAAAGACATGTCATCAGTGAGTTGTCCATATAAATCCCCCAATGTAACCTCCTGCGCAACTCTGGGTTCTTTACCTGGCACTCTCTGAGACCTTCCTTTGAACCAGTTGGAGCTATTCCATAGGAAGACCTCACTTGTAATGTTGTCTTTCTGGTGGCCATTTCAGCTGTTTTTCTGAGTTGGCAGCTCTTTCTTGTAACAGGCCTTTTTGAGACCAAAACCTTCCTTCCTACCTAGGGTGGTCTCTTCCTTCCACCTCATTGAGGACATTGTTATTCCTTCCCTTTGTCTTGCCTACATTGCTTGGATGTGGTCAGGGTCTACCTGACAGCACAGCCACCGTTTGCAAGACTAAGTCCCTGTTTGTCCTACCTGTGGTCCCTCAGAGGGTGTCTTGCTTCCTTTTCACCATTGCCAAATTAATCGGACAACTCCTCTCCAGGGCTTTTGGCCTTAGTGACAGTGTTCCTCCTTGCTCTCTGAGCCCTTTTCACCAGTTGTTGTTGTCTTGGGCTTTTTGGCATTGGGTATCTGCTTCCCAGATTTGCAAGGCTGCCACCTGGTACTTGGTTCATACATTCTACCAGGTGGATGTCCAGGTCATGGCTGATTTGAGCTTCAGCTACAAGGTGAAAGAACAGGCATCCCACAGAGTTGACGGGGTTATGAGTACTGTACATGGGGGCAGCCCTAGCAAGTTGTGCTTGAATTTATTTTTTTTTTAAGTGTACAATCACCTGAAGGTAGTCTGTCTAGACCATAGACCTTGTAACCCATGGTCTATAAATACTATTTGTGTTATAAGAAATTTCCAGTTAAGTCAAAGTTCCAATTTTTTTCTTTCTACCGGTATCCTTGGAGTACTTCAGACTTGAAGCGGATTATGGTTGCTAGTGGAAATGGAATTTAAAAACTCATTTAGCCCTATTTATTGTGGTCTATGACTCTGACCATTCAGATAAAGTTGCATTTTCAGTTTATTTAAAGTGGAACTTAGGTTTTTATTGTTGTCTGCGATCCTTCTTATAGAATTTTCACCCATTCCTCAAAGTGAGGGTAGGAAGATATGGTTACTGGACATAGGGTGTTTTTTTTTTTTTTTTTTTTTGCCAGTTAAGGTTAGTTATAGATCCTTGTGAAGCCTGCTTATTTTCTCCCCTCTCTAAGGCCTCATTCACATGGGGCATTTTAATCCGTGTCCTGTTCAGGGCCATATTTTACCAGCATGGGGATGCACAGGTGCTGTGTGTATCCCTGTATGGGCAATCCTATTGAGGTCTGTTGGGAGACTGAGCCTGCGAGGACACAATCCCTGCTCCCTAAAGCCCCATTCACACCTGAGCGTTTTGTAGCTTGAAGCCTGAAGATACAAAACGCTGGAGGGGAAAACAAATCAATTACCCTCTATGGAGATGGTTCACGTCTCCACTCCAAAACACCTGAAGCGAGAAGCTCCAAAATGCCTGAAGCTCAAACAAGTTCTAGAACTTTTTTTTAGGCAGATTTGGGCATTTTTCTGCTTTTTACCTTGGTGACCTTTTGAACTGTACAAAATCAAGGTAAAAACCGTAGCAAAATCGTGCAACTTTCTGCCTGAAAACGCTACGCTCAGGTGTCAATGGGGCATTGGTGACAGCACTGCGGGCGCACACCACATTGGCACATTAGGGGAAGTGGCTGTGTTCATGCAGCCACTGCATCCCAATTTACAGCTATGGGGATGCATACAACACCTGTGCATTCCTATGCCACTGAACGTGGCCCTATACAGGGCATGGATAAAACGCCCCCATGTGAACAAGACCTAAAAGCCAATGTGAGTACATGACAAACAAATGGTTAAAGCAAACAAAATGATCACAGACCTGCTTTAAGACCCCTTTCACACTGGGGCGGTGCGGGCGGCACTGGCCACTAGCGGGGCACTTTTAATCGCCGCTAGCAGCCAAAGCAAGGGTTAATGGCACCCGTGTTGCGGCGCTGTCAAAGTGCTTTGCGGCGCTGCCCATTCATTTTAATGAGCAGGGCATTTTGGGAACGGTGTATACACCACTCCCTCACCGCCCCAAAGATGCTGCTTGCAGGCCTTTTTTTCCCGTCCTGCAAGCGCACCACCCCAATGTGAAAGCACTCAGACTTTCACACTGGGGTGGCTTGAGAGGCGCTTTACCGGTGCAGTTTTTAGCGCTAAAACGCTTGAAAAGCGCCCCGTTGTGTAAGGGGTCTTATAATAACCCATTGAAAATTGTCAATAGGACAGATTTCCTGACATTTCTTCTCACCTCCTGTTCCCATGATAATTGTGGGCTTTCTCCTCTCATTTTGTCTAAAGATGAGTGTCCACTTTTCACTCTACCCAGAAGTAAAAAGAAAGTTTTGGCTAAAGTATTTAAACTATTTTTTTTAATTTGTTTTTCATTTCAGTTATTGATCTTTGCCATGTTTACTTTTCCAGTTCTGGACGACGTATTGCAGTCGATGGACCTCTGCAGTTCTTGATTTTTCCTCAGATACCACCTCTACTAGGAAAAGAAGATATAACCAGAGCCTTGACTGACTCAGAAAATGGACTAGCCCTGTACCATTTTAAAAATGTCAAACTTGTCAGTGGCTTTTAAAAGGGATCAGTTATTTTCCCTCCCTCAGTTGTTTTTCCAAGGAAACCTTAAGGATATGCAGGGAAAGAGATTGAAGTTAACTCTTCCTTTAACAAGACTCTCAAACATGTGTTTGAATTCCAGCAGTCACAAGACTGCTTGCTTTGTGCCCCATACCATTTTTTTTTTTTTTTACTGGGGATAACTGCACAGTTTCTCCCCGTCACAACTAATGTAGCACTTTTGAGGATGATGGTAGTAGTTCAGGAGCCCATTGAAGGCATTGTGAGGCTTTTTTTATTTTTATTTTTGATAGATTTGGAACAGGAGCACACGAACAACCCTCTACCTATATTCGAACTAGCGGTATGGTATCTTTCCAATGGCATTTTACAATTACTAGGTACCTCCTAGTAGTTGTACTGAATTTTAAAAAATACTCAGGCATGAGTTAAGGCTTTGAGTGTAAAAATAAAGCTGGTCTTATAGATCCTGGAACTGGATCAACTAGTCCTTAAAGCATCTACATGGTGCTGGCCGTTTAAGCTGTAAGATGTAGGGGATACTTACATTCTCGTTGTTAAATTTGTTTCCTGTGCTATTACATATGTTAAAAATGCCAAGCATTGTGCTTCACACAGATGTCTACAAAGGGCCATGTAACTGGACTTTATGCAGTCATCCTATTTTTTTTTCTCTTTTTTTATGGAGCAGTGGGTGTTAGTTTGTATCTATTTAGGAGGGTACATTTTTTCTATCATCAATCCTCCTTTTTACATGACCATTTCTAATTGGGCAAGATTGCCATTTTTTCAATTTTTTTTTTTTTCTGTACATGAAACAGAAAAGTCACAACTCTTCCAACCTGGTGACTTGCTCATTCCCTAGCAGAGTTCAGCTCTGGAAGAACATTGTGTATTTTGCCTGCCCAAAGGAACTTCAGTATATTTGGCGCTACTGATGTGCCATCTGTACCACCACACTAACATTTTTAGTCAGTACTAGTTTAAAGCTGCTATATATTATCCTGTATTTATCTTCTAGTGAATGATTTATTTTTTTTAAGTGATATTTGGATATGCATTTGATGACTGGTACAATCGACCTTTGTTCCTTAACAATGTGGATTCTAGCCTTAGAGATGTAATGAATTAATAAGTTGCTCTCTTGAAGATACAGTGGTGGTTGTTCCATATAGAGTCCCTTGCCACACCCTGTCCTAAACTCACTGGATGATGGTCTGATATGGCAGAAGATGTCTGCACATGGATAATGAATGCATTGAACTGTTTAATCATGCTGAATATCTCTATACATGGATGATGAGCACTGATATATGTTAAGGCTGGGATTCTTACTTTGATTATATGCTGCGCTGTATAAAAAAAAAAATCTTTACACTAACAAGGAACTGTAAAATAGCTACGCAACTCTTTACAAAGGTACGGAAAATGTGTGTACGATGATAATGAAGACGGTACAGTTCAGTGCTAAATATTTTTTCACCATACCTTGATGAGTATATGTTCACATAACCAAGGACTTTAATGGTTATAATTTCCTTTCATAAGCAGTTCTCTTCTCAATGTTGTAAACCCATCTATCTGCCATACAACATAAACATGGGTAAAATTAAATGGAGATTAAATGCCAATCTCTTAAATCAAATCACAGCCACTAAAATGCTCAGACTTTTTAGGGTGCGGGCTGAACTGGGGGAAACTGTTTTCTGTATGCACCTGTAAATGGGCAAGTTCAAGCCAGAGAAAATGTTTACGTTTTATTGTTACAAACTCTTGACACTTGGTGTTCCTTTAATTTTTTTATACAAGGGCTTATAAACTCGAGCACTTTTGCTGTTTCCATGATATATCATAGCTGAGTTTCAGTCACCATTTTATCTCAGAGCTCAGTGGACAGTACACAGAGATTATAAAAGCTCTCAGTTCACCCTCCAGTATATGGCAACCATGGTTTCATGGAAGATGCTTGGACCTTGTGTTGTGTTCAGCACCAATCCAAGGGTTCTGTTTGGTGGGCCGCAGTTAAAGAACTACAATAATTACTATTTGTATCCAGACTTTTTTGCATAACCCCATTGTTATGTTTGATCATTTTCAGTCGTTTCCTCAATCTTCAGCAATTTTAGATGTTTAAACCTAAAAATGCTGCCTAAGAATGGGTTCCTACAAGGTCCCTGATATTACTGCTTTATCCAGCACAGCCTTTTTTGTGAGCCCCTGTGATATTGGTTTCACATTTCAACTGACGTACAAGTCTATGCCCTAACTATGAGTTATCTGTCATGTGAGAGTGTTCTTAAAGGCCTCTGAATGAGTTTCTGGGTAGGGCAACCCAAGCAATACCAACAGGGATGTAATACAGGTTAGTAACGGTAATAACTTGTCATGCCTGCTGATTGGGAGAACCTTTTTTTTTTTTTTTTTTTTTTCTTTTTTTTTTTTTTTCTTTCTTTTCCTTTTTTAAATTAAAGCTTTAAAACCACAGATTGGTTCAGTGTATGGCCTTATGTATGAGAACATATCAGCACACCGGGCCCTTAGTGATCTCAACAGCCCATTATTTTTTAAAACAATCCTAATTTTTAATTAGACAAGAGTTTTTCTGTAACATTTAGGGAAACTCAATTTTCACTAACTGCTGAGCTCTGTTTTAAAGAGTGGTTAACTGAATCTTGTGCCTGAAGACACATGGAAGCATGCCTGTGTGTACGAAATCTCATAATCATTCATGTTTTTGGCAAGTGGTACATGTGAATTATTCTTTTCATTTTTCAACGAAAAGCAAGTAAGGTTCGTATTGGTAAATAATAGCGTTAACATACTTGGTTTTGTTTTTGTATATATTTTTTTTATCTTTAAGTAAAAGTAAAACATTGGCTTGGCTTTTTGACTCCCCTTAGCCAAAGTGAAGTTTTCAAAACTGATTTGTGCATATTTTCTACCAAGGTAAAATATTAGACACACAATGAAAACACACTGTCTTGACTGCTAAGCAAAGTTAGATACCCTTATGTCTATAATTATGAATAGTTAAAGGTAGCACATTATATCATTGGAGTGTGCTTTCAAGTGTTACTAACATCTAGTCCGTTTTACAAACATATCTGCTTGGCTTCGGTTGAAATTACAGGCATTGCATCCATTTGGAAGCAGTGGGTCTGCATGTATCTGATATGTGTTCCTGACCGCATGAATGTGTGGTAGGAAAAAAAAAGAAGGGATTTTGAACACAAGTTGAACATGCCACTCAGCTCCAGCTGCCAGGTGTATATATTTCTTTGTTGCACTTTCTTTTCTGCCTTTCAACAATAGGTATCACATTTTATTAGATGGCATTGAATCTCACCATTTTCTTTTCATTAGACTTCTGTTATATGTAATGCACTTTTCTGGTATGGAAAATTGAACTTGTTTTTGTGTAAAAATAAGCCATACTGCTGGGAAATCTGGTTAAAATTGTGCTGTTGCAACTGATTTTATTTTTCCAACCCGTACATTTTCATGGATTTGGTCACATGAAATTGATATACAATAGAATTGTGACTAAAAGAAGAACTTGCTGGTACAGTTCCCTACTACAAACATGTTGGCAAGAAAGCCAATAAAAGTTTAATCTTGTTTCTTTTAATAGTTCTTGACTTATGGTGTAGAAATATTTTCTGTTTCAGTGAAGATAGGTTGAGTATTTTCTTCTTTTAAGATGTTTCCTATTGCCTTTTTGAATAGCTTTTCTTCAAAGATGACCTGTGGTGCATATATAGCAATAACTCCTTTTGCCTGGTGCTATGTTTATGGAGTAAGGGGTCCAGACGGTTGAGCATAGCAATTTCTCATACCCCTCTGTTACTACATTCCTGCCCAAATACAGCATTTGTACCATCTAAAGCATTTTAAAATGGGCAGGAAATAAGTATACAAGGAGAAACCAAACAGAAAATGATTTCTAAACGTGCCTTCTTGGACCCTTTCAAGTGTGAACGTTGAGGTTTGTATTCAGATGCAAAATATAGATAAATTGGCACAACTGGCCTAAATATCAAACACACGCATGATAGAAACACAGCCCCAACTCATTTGTTTTGTAGTTTTTTTTTTATTTCTAAAACTTGCTGCCATTTTGTTTCATCTTTATGCATATACAAGACCTTGCACTGAAAATAAAAAGCATATAAATGAAATGGTGATAAACCTGCTAGACCAGATGATCATGCCATATTTCCTCTTGTAATTTGTAATAATACCGCAAGTCATTTTAGAGTCCTCAATCTGCAGCAGTCATATAGAATATATTCCTTCTTTTCCATGTTCACATCCAAGCAGTGAAGTAATTAAGGTTGGCATAAAGATTGTGTCTCTGTAAGGTCATTGTGTGGCAGCATGGTTTATATTCCACCATGTCTGCATGACACTGGAGTAATAAAACCTGTGGTATGCATAATGGCTGCATCATAGGGATCAGTTTCTGCTTGACACTCTTTCCGATCACTTTTGTGAAACAGAAAATGAAAACACCTGTCTGCACTTCATTAAGGGAAACAGGGTGCAGAAGTTGATTTACATCTTTCTCATGGCTAAACTTTGTATGGCATTGAAAATTATTGAAGGTACTTGGAGATGTACAACCATCTAGAAATGAATTAATCAAGTGGATAGGCCCAATAACTGTTTTTCTTATTATAACACTTTTACATATGAATGTGCTGTATTATACTCTTTTAATTGTTTGGCTTGAATAGTACATGTTTGTGTATGTATGAGCAGATGTTCTTAGAATGCATATTGGGAACAAATATTTGACAATTCACACTAATTTATTCATATTTGATCATTCTTTGGGAGTTTGGAATCCTAGACTGCTGTTCAATTGTAATAATGATCCTTATAAGTACTGTTAAACTTTTTTGTTTTCAGGCCCATTGGTTCTCATCTTGCCAATGTTCATGTATGTAATGTCTCTTAGATTTTTGTTTTCTACACAAAAGGGTACTTCTCCCTTTGTATGGCTGTTATTGTGAGCGATTTCCATTTCTCCAAGGGGCTTTACTGCCCCGCAGCTTGCACGTCTGAATATACTGGAGTGAAATCTCATCTGGAATGATCCCAATTATTTAACCTTTGTACTAAGATACTTGAATGGTTTGCGTGATGAAGGCTAATCACTTTTATTCTTTGTCTTTGTAATGAACAAACTATGGTGGCCGCAAGCAGCCTCCAGCATGAGCATCACTGAATCCTGCTGTGGGAGGAGCCACTGTACATAATGCCAGCCTTACTCATAAGGCCTTTTGGTATTTTCTTATGTGTACGACATTAGAGCAATTAATAAATGAAAAAAAATGTTTTAGGACCAAAATGTGTTTGTCTAATTTTCTTTTAAACTTTGTAATCCTTCCCTATACTGATGTTCAAGAACTGAACATGAGCAACAAGTAAGGGGCAATCTCAAGAATGCAATGCATAGTACCAAATAGTAATCCGCATATATTCTTAAAGTGCAGCTTAACACAATCCATTAGTTGATCAGTCACTGTACATCTGCAAGAAACAGGGAAAACTCTTGCTTATCAAGACCCAACCCTATACACTCAAGTCCATCTATATTTCAGTAATGTTGCAGCTATTCCCTTTAAACCACAACTGATGCATAACAACAGCATACAACCAATACAAGATATAGTGGCGTTGAAGCAATCCCTGTTCTCAACAGTGTGCAAAGTGATCTTCTTGGTTGTAAGGTATGAAAGAATGAAGTGTGCTGAATTAGTGAAGTAAGGGAAAAGTCAAAAATTGATCTGCATACTTTTTCCAGGTTAGTTACTCAAAAAACATTGAAGGCTTTGGATCAATATAACAGCCAGGAAAATATTTTAACCACTTCCCGCCCATGCTATAGCCGAATGACGGCTACAGTGCGGCCTTACTATGTCAGGAGGTTGTCATATGGTGTCCTCCCGTGATCGTGCAGTGCGCTCTGTGATCTGAGTCCTTCGGACTCAGCTAATTGCAGATCAGGGTAAAGGGCCAATCACAGCAGCCCTTTACTATGTGATCAGCTGTGCCAATGACAGCTGATCACAACGTAAACGCAATCCAGTTATCAGCTTTCCTTTACTCGCGCTGACAGCGTAAGGAGGGGTGAAGAGAGCTGATAACGGGCTTGAGTTAAAGGGACATCTACACTGATAATCAGGGTACTGATTATCAGTGCTGTCCCAACAGTGCCCACCAGTGCTGCCAATTAGTGCCCATCAATGCGGCCTATCCGTGCCCATCAGCGGACATCAGTGAAGGAGAAAATTGCCGTTTACAAAATTTTATAATCCAGTATTAAAAAAATAGTTTTTTCCTTCAAAATTTTTGGTCTTTTTTTTGTTTTGTTTAGCAAAAAATAAAAAATCCAGTCCAAAAAAAAAAGCTCTATCTATGTGAGAAAAATGATAAAAATTTCATATGGGTACAGTGTTGCATTACCACGCAATTGTCTGTCATTCCAAGTGCGACAACACTGAGAGCTGAAAATTAGCCTGGGCAGGAAGAGGGTGAAAGTGTCCAGTAGGCAAGTGGTTGAAGTAGGCCTCAACAATGGCTGCTTATGGTTTATTTTTATTTACTTTTTTTCTTACATGTTTTATTTAAAAGAAATTGTAATTTGGTCTGTGCATATGCTAGATAAAATGTGAATGAAGAATGCATTACCAATAGGAGCACCATGATCTATTTTGGAGTTAGTAAAAAAACTATAATTGTTACACGTTACTAAGCATGTATGTACTCGAAGCCTAAGTTTAGTTAAGTATTTAAAAAAATAAATTTGGGCAGTAACTACTACCAATGTGAAGTGTCTTTTGTGCTGATGGTTGCTGCTTTAGGTGAAATCTTTCATCTCCCAATACCCCACCACCACAGATGTAATCTACTAGTGCTGTAGAGATTAAATAGAGCCAAGGGACTTGTCACAACACTCATCACGAGTGCCCTTTATGCCCCCCCCTCCATTAATTGAAGCTGTATTATAGCGTCCATAAATTAAAAGTGCTCTAGCAGGAAGCAGACCTTTCATGCATTAAATTTATTCATGGAAGCTATAGTACAGCTTCTAATGGTGGAGGGGGTGGGCAAAGTCACTACTCCTTGATAAAGTGTCTGTTACAGGTCTATTAACCACAGCAGAGGATTTTAACTAAAGCAGCACTCATCGGCAAAAGGGACACTTCGTATTGATAGTACTGTTTCTGCACTGATTTTTTTTTTTAATTAAAACTAAACATAGGCTTTAAAATATAAATACTGTTGACTGCGCTACCCTGCTACCTCAAAATTAAATACACCACTGGTTATGAATTTTGTGTATACCCAAATCTGTTGTGCAACCAAAATTCCATACTACATTAAAGTATACAAACTTATAATGTCCAACTAAATATATAAAGTGCAATGTGCCAATACAAAAATTTCTGTAAACCACAATAGAATACAATCACTAAATAAATATGAGACTACAATGTCCAATTTGTGCTATGTGATGTGCTAATTATTACAAGGTGCCCTGTGAACTGTCCTTTATGGATAAGTAATTCCTGTGCTTGTCAGATTAATCATCCATTTCTCCTTGTGACACTTCCACCATTTAAAGTGGAGTTCCACCCACTTTTACAACTCTTCAGCATCCCTCACTAAACTGTGCACTGTAAACAAATTGGATATTTTTTAATTTTTTTTCTCAGCACCTACTGTATATCTGCTGTATTCATTTTTCACTTCCTCCTCCCTGGCCGCGGCCCATCGCATAATTTCCTGTTTGCAATGCCTTCTGGGAAGGGACGGCAACTTCCTCTGAAACTGCCGTTGCTATGGAAACCTGACCTGAAACCTTTTACACTGCTTGTGCTGCACTGAGCATGTGCGAGATCTGCAAGGATAAGATCCAGGAAGAAATACAGTCTGGCTTCAGATGCCCACACTTAAGATGGCCACGGCCAGCTGCAAGTTTATAAAATAACAAACTACTGCTATAAACTAACAAAACAGACCTTAGTTTACAGTCTAACTTTACTAGAATACATTAAGCTTGTGTATTATAGGGGTATTTTTATTTAAAAAGTATCATTTCGGCCGGAACACCACTTTAAGTGACAATACCACCACCACATGAATTAACCACTCACCAAATGCTGGTAAGTATGCTCCTTTGGTTCATTTAGAAGGGATAACCACTCCACCTGTAACGTTTTCCTTGCTGACCCTAATTTCTATAGGCAAGCCATATCCATCCTCATAGAAAATAGACAGCGATCATTGCGCAATATGTAATTGATATTTATTTAAATATAGATACAAAAGACTATACACTCACATTTTCTGGTGCTCATAAGCCGGCACCAAGCTGTTTTAACGGTTAGTAATGGGTGAAAAAGTCTCATGCTATCGTTCCTAGGCCGGCGTGCGGTGCAAGCCTCGTTTTCGCCCGGCCTGCGTTCCACACCTCGCTCTCGCCCAGCCAGAAGTAGCGTAACGACGTGATATAAAATTTCCCAGCAGTCTCTACGCGTTTCGCAATAACAATTGCATCATCAGGAAGCTTGGTTGCACAACAGATTTGGGTATACACAAAACTCATAACCAGTGGTGTATCTAATTTTAAGGTAGTAGGGTAGCGCAGTCAACAGTTTTTATATTTTATTTTTTATTTATATCAATCATTATTGGTGGATTTTTTGATTGCAGCAACCAAATTGGTATTTGGGTTTATTCACTTAACATATTGGAGGTACATATGCGCCGGTGACTCTCACATACTTATTTAAATATAGGCTTTATTGTGTACCTAAGGTCAATATTTTACCTCGTATATTAATGTCCACATTATGGTTCAATAATTATTTCTAGCCTACTCCCATATTCATCTGAACAATCTTGAAGTTTGTAAACTTATTTTGTAAATATCCCCACACATTTACTTCATTGAATTCTGTTACACAGATTCACTATGCCCTGTGCATAGGCACTGCTGTGTCACACATTTCACAGAGCCTGCCTTCTGAACTTTAGAGGCTTTGGGAAAAGGCATTTACAGGAATCACTGCTGGCAGGCAGCAAGGTACCATGGGATATGTGGTCCTTAGAAATTAAAAGTACAGAAGAGAGGCTGCAAAGCATGCAGGGAATCCAGGAAGTTGTGGGAAAAGATGACCAGAAGACAGGAAGCACTCACAACAAGAGACATTTTTTAATTAAGCTTATATCTTGATTGTCAAAAAAAAAAAAAAGTTGTATTGATGTTACAATGCTGATGTTATAAAATACAGTATATTACTGATTTCCTGTTCACCCCCCCCCCCAACGCTATTATACTCTTCTATCCCTGATGCAGTGAGATATTGATGAATAGCCCGTACAATTGCCAATTAAAAACTCCTGTGCTGGACCTGCTCATGTACTCTGCCCTTTTAATCTTATGGGAGTGTTCATGCTGTGTTGGAGAACGGATTGGCAGTACAAAGTGTATGTGCCTACAGCCTGGCACAGATTTGACAGATGTGTGGTATAGTTCGTATTTCACTCGATCAGGGGTAGCTGAGTAGAACAGTTTGGGGACTACAACATAACTGTTACTGCACTAAAGATGCAGTTACACTTTAAAACAACAATTGTCCAATAATCAGTACGGATCACACAGACCACACTACTGTTCATACATAGTCCTAGATTGTCTCACAACCAATCATGCCCTGCAATTGTAGCTCAAGTCATGGTTGACCAGTATTTTTGCCAGATGGTATCTGGGTAGAAAATTGTCTTCATTGTACTCTTTCATGTACACCTCCTGTGCATGTAAGAAGAATTGCTATAACCTCTGTCTCTCCACCTGGTGTGATAATCCCTGACTTCTGTCTTATTTATTGAGAGTGAAAAAAAGATGTAAGGGGAATTGTCCCAAAGGAGATACATACAACAGTGCACTTTTTCTTCAATAGGAATAGGCTTCATCTTTGTCAGTTTCTTTCACTGCTGGTATTTCATTAGGTAGATATGATTGTACAGGAAAAAAAAAAAACGAGATGATAGGAACCCCCCACTTATTGGTGGCTATGAGCCTGTATAAAATATGCGACAAACATAATTTTACCATCTTTCATGCGAAAGATGGTAAAATTTCAATTTGAGAAGTCACTGGTTATGTGCAGTACTGTCAAGGAACTTTTAGAGCATGTGCTGATTTGAGTGTTGTACTTGCATCAACAGGCCACAAGATGTCATAGCTGTACACAACACTCAGTGAAGCAAAGATTAAAAGTTGTCTGCTAAGCACTGACCTCTTCCTGAACAAGATTTAACAACTAAACAAAATATTAACCATTTGTGATAGGTCAGTCATTAATGGTATTATCATACCTAAATTTTCTCAGAAAAACAATAGCATAATCTACAACATTGGATACGCTAAAAGTGTAAAGGATTCCAAACGCCATGGACCCCATGAGGCTATAGATTTTGGGATGTGATCCAACAACTGCAAAAGATAAAATATGATGGCCAATGAATAAATAACAAGAATCTTTGTGGGTAAAATTCCAGAATTTACAAAAATATGGAAAACCTTGATAGAATATTATCTCCCATCTATGATGTCCTTAATTTACTTTGGACTAAACCAAAGTCTGTACATCAAAATAACAATCCCATAGCTCCCGTTCTGCCACCAGTGTTAATTTTGGCAGTAAATTTCAATTTAGTTTAAGACCCCTTATACACTGAAGCGCCGCTAAAGCGCCGTTCACTTTTGCAAGGCTTTTTGGGCGCTAGCAGGGCTTTTTTTTTTTTTTTTTTCTGTTTTTTTTTTTTTAGGTCACGTCACAACGTGACCTTAATAAAAAAAAAAACACCAGTTTTGCTGCGCTTTCGAATCATTTTGTAAGGCGCTTCGGAAGTGCTACCCATTCATTTCAATGGGCAGGGGTGTTTGCAGGACTTTTTCTAACTTTCCGCAAGCGCACCACCCGAGTGTGACAGTGAAAGCAGTCATGCAAATGAATGGGAGGCAGTTTTCATGTGCTTTTCAGAGGCTATTTCTAATGCCTGAAAACTGCCTCCGTGTGAAAGGGGTCTTAGTCTTTTGACTAAAATGACATTTTAGTTTGAGACTGGGTTCACACTAGTGCGAACTGGATGTGTTTTTTCCGTATCCAATTCGCATGACAGGAGATTGTGACCCGCTCTCAATGGAGCTGGTTCACACATATCCGTGGCAGCTGTGGAGCGAATTGCACAGGAATCCTGTGCGTATTTGGCTCCATTTCAGGTCCAAATTTAGGCAAAAATTAGGGCCTGATTTGTCCCCAAAACGGAGAACAGATGCACTGGACCCCTGCTGTGAGCCGCATCCGTTTTAGGTGTGAACCCAATCTTAGTCCCATTTTAGTCATCTGCAGTTGTTTTAGTTGACTAAAACCTCCAGTACATTTTAGTCAACTAAAATCTAATGGATTTATTTAAATTGTAATGCATTATTTAAGCATTTTTCTACAATTTCCAAACTCATTATATACTCCTGGAGTGAAAAATCGAATATGTGGTATTATGGTTTGAACATGCACTACAGACAAATTTAGTCAATATATAACGTCTTTAAGGTAAGCCAAGCTTCCTTACACAAACTTATCTGCTTTCAGAAAATATATAATGTTTGGGGGAGTGTTTAGGCCTAAATTGATTTTCTTAAGTTTGAGTGCACAAACCGCTCTGGCAGCAAAAGGGTTAATCCTGCACAGATCAGACAGTGTGCTGCTTTCCCGTAGTGGACAAGCTGCAAAGCCTATTGACAAGGAGCAGGTCTCCTTCAGGGGGCCTCCATATATAAGTATGATATATATGATCAGAGCACTACGTCTTCCGGGACACACAGCCCTTACCTCACTGGACTAGTAGAGATAGTAGAGGGCTGACTACACAGCCAAGCCCCGCCATCCTAACAGAACATCCCCCTTCAGGCTGCAGATAACAGCCATTTATGGTCTAATCATCCGCTAGGACAGCCTCCTATCTACAAATGCCAGGCTCCATCCAGAGGAAGCAGACGGAGCTCTGTGGAAAGCGGAAGTTCCAAGGGTAAACTTCCCTGCCTCATATTTTCGTTTCGTTTTCACTCCTTAACAAAAATGGAATTGATTTTCGTCAGTGGACGAAAATGTGGTGTACTTTTCGTTTAGTTTTCGTCACTAAGTCATGCATAAGGAATGCAGAGAGTGGAGGACAGGTCAGGTTATGCTGTAAATAAGAAGAGAAACACAGGCACCTCTAGGTTAGAACTCTTCTCGCTCCGCCCTCAAAGGCTGCCAAGGTTGTTTCGGACTGCTAAAGTAATTATACAGGTCTTCCCTCTTCATTTCTCCCCCTCCATATATACTGAGTATGCACATCAAGGACTTATTGATGGACTAATGTATTAAATCTCATACTATTTATTAGCGCCACTACCCATTTTTTTTGTCTATGCTGTAAATAGCCTGTGCTGAAATCAGAACTGGCCCTTTCCCTTTAGGAAAGGGCCAGTTAACACAAGTGTCCCAATAGGAAGTCTAACCCAGGGTGCCTCTACAGAGCATGTCCACTTTGGTGACTAAATAGCTGAGGTGGGCTATCAGGCAACTCTAGAACGGTGTACCTCCATTCTATTTGCTATCATGGCAGTACTATGGGTGAAGTTGCGGCAGTTAGGTGTGACAGGAACAACTGTTTCCCCCTTCTGTACTTGTTAAGCAGCAGATTAACATTCTCTGATACACTTCCTTGTGCTGAGAGAAGGCCTGTCTGTGTTCCCTGTGCTAGTCTTAATACTGTGCTGTCACTGACAGCTACAGGTCTAAGACTAGCAATCAATCATGCAACCTGTACCAAAATGTATTTTATATAATTTTTTGAAACAGAGCTTTCTTTTGGTAGTATTTAACCACCACTGGGAATTTGTATTTTTTACTACATAAAAGGGAAAAAAAGACTGACAATTTTGAAAAAAAAAAAATAGAAAAAATTTTTTTTCTCTTTATTTGTAAAGTTAAAAAAAAAAAAAAAAAATATTTACAATAATGAAGAAAAAAACATTTCAGTAACAACTTAAAACTGTTAGCTGGTGGTTGCCTTTAATTCTTAAATTCTTTACACCCTAAGACACTTAGGGCAACCCCCCCTACTCGCATTTTTGCGAGTGCAGTTTGAGGGCTGGTAAGCTATGGCTGCCTGGGAGCGGGAGGGGGGCGAGCACCGCCAACAGCCTGGGTGGAATGTGATCGCGGAGGGGAAGAGAGAGAGCCGCCCGGATGATTAGAGCGCAGCGCAGGGAACACAACGATAACAGCTTTCATTTCACGTTGCCGTGTTCCCCACCGCTCGCTATCAGATACAGCCCCTCTTCCTGGTTCCCGGGACTTTGATAGACAGATTACATGTCCAGTCCCGGGACGGGTGATCTGTCCAAATTGCCCGGCCAGGGGGCGGGGTTGTATATGACGTTGAGCGGCGGGAACACAGCAATTGAAATAAAAGCTGTTATCGCTGTGTTCCCTGCGCTGCAATTTGATCATCCGGGCGGCTCTCCTGTTCCTCTCCTCCCCTGCACAGGTAGGCTGCATGGTGGGCACAGGCAGCTTGCATTGGTGGGCACAGGCAGCTTGCATTGGTGGACACAGGCAGCTTGCATTGGTGGACACAGGCAGGCTGCATTGGTGGGCACGAATAAAGTTGTTAATATTTATTTTTATAACTTAATTCTGCATAAAACATTTAAGTGTTATTTATGAGGGCGTGTTTAGGGGTGGGTTGGGTTTAGGGGCGGGGTTGGGTGGGGCAACTGGTGGCGAGTAACCCTTGAGGCCTGGCTAGTAGCTCAGGACTTGAAATGTTGAGCCCTGCTAAGGGGTTTATTTACTAAAGGCAAATCCACTTTGCACTTCCTGCAAGTGCACTTGGAAGTGCAGTCATTGTAGATCTGAGGGGGGCATGCAAGAAAAATAAAAATCAGCATTTTTGCTTGCACGATTGGATGATAAAATCAGCAGAGCTTCCCCTCATTTTAGATCATCCCCTCAGATCTACAGCGACTGCACTTCCAGTGCAAAGTGGATTTGCCTTTAGTAAATGAACCCCTAAGTGTGTTACTGGTAGGATCAACAGGTTAAAATAAGGGTGAAAAAAGACCACTAATACAGCCACCGCATTAAAGAATTGATAAACTACAATAAATAAAAATCTTGCTTTTGGGTTTCATGCCACTTTGACGTGAAACCTTTAAAATGCCAAACTCAATTGAATAACCTGCCTGGGCCCATCAGATCTGGTATGAATTTAAGCGGGACTACCATGCAAGAAAAAAAAAAAAGGCATGTGGTTCCCTCCCAATTCTATACCAGACCGTAATTTTAAGGGGTCACTCCACTCAAATGTAAAGAAAAAAATGTGAGGTCCCCCCTCAATAATCCATACCAGACCCTGACCTTAGCATGCATCCTGGCCCCCTTCTGGAACATACCAGGCCACATGCACTCAACAAGTGGGGGTGTCAGGCCTGGGAGGACCCCCCAGCAGCGCACCTTGTTCCCATGTTGGTGGGGACAAGGGCTTTTTCCCCACTCTCCCTGCCCAGTGTTGGTGGGGGGCTTAGAATCTGGAATTCCCCTTTAACAATAGGTGGGTTCTCAGATACTTCCCTCCCTAAGTCACATAAAAAAGTCACATTGTTTCATTAACCGCCCGCCAACCGTTAAATGATGTCATCCCAGAACGGCTGCTCTAGCTCCCCGATTTCTGTAAAGAGCCATGGCCACGGCTCTTTAACCATGTGATCGGCTGTGTCCAATCACAGCCATTCACATGTAAACATGGAGATGCTGGTAATTGGCAATGTGTGGCGAGGAGAGCCGATCAGCCGCATCTCCTCGCAGGAAACATCCAGACATGTTATCAGGGCACTAATCATCAGTACCCTGATTACAATACAGTGCCTATTAGTGATGCCAGTTTTTGTTGGCTATCAGTGCCACCCATCAATGCCCATCAGTACTGCCTATCCATGCCACCTATTAGTGCCCACCAGTGCCACCTATTAGTGCCCACCAGTGCCACCCAAGTGCGGCATATTAGTGCCTCCTCATCAGTGCCACCTAATCAATGCCCATAAGTACCACCCCATCAGTGAAGGCAAAAAATTACTTATTTACAAAATTTACTGACAGAAACTAAAAAAAAAAATTATTTTTCAACATTTTCAGTGTTTTTTGTTTTTTGGGTTTTTTTTAGTAAATACCACCAAAAGAAAGCTCTATTTGTGTGAAGAAAATCATAAAGATTTAACATGGTTTTAGTGTAGCATGACCAAGCAAATATCATTCAAAGTGTGACAGAGCTGAAAATTGGCCTGGACAGGAAGGGGGTGAAAGTGCCCTGTAGGCAAGTGGTTAAAAAACATACATCCAATGTCAATCACTTCATCCAGCAATATAGATACATGTCAGTCACGGTGCCTGTTACGTCCATTACAGTAATGTTACATAGGTAAAAGTCCATCTAGTTCAACCAAAAAAATAAAATCATACAATCCCATATACACAATCCTTTACCCACAGCTGATCCAGAGAAAGACGAAACACCGCAGCAAAGCATTATCCACTTTGCTACAGCAGGGGAAAAAATTCCTTCCTGATCCCCCAAATCGGATTTTCCCTGGATCAACTTTACCCATAAATGTCAGCATCCAGTTATGTTATGTAAATTAAGGAAAGAATCCAGGCATTCTTTACAGCAATCTACTGAGCTGGCAAGAAACACCTTTGGAGGGGTCTATTCCACATTTTCACAGCTCTTACTGTGAAGAAACCTTTCCGTATTTGGAGATTAAATCTTTTTTCCTCTAGATGTAAAGAGTGCCATTTTGTCCTCTGTGATTACCTTAAAGTGAATATCTCAACACCAAATTCACAATATGGACCAGTTATGTATTTGTACTTGTCGATCATATCGCCCCTTAAGTTCCTCTTCTCAAGAGAGAGAATAAATTAAATTCCTCTAATCTTTCCTCGTCGTTCCTCCATGCTTGTTATCAGTTTGGTTGCCCTTCTCTGCACATTCTCCAGTTCCCCGATATCCTTTTTAAGAACTAGTGCCCAAAACTGAACTGCATATTCCAGATGAGGTCTTACTAATGGTTTGTACAGAGGCAAAATTATATCTTTCTCTCTCTGGAGTCCATACCTCTCTTAATGCAAGAAAGGACTTTGCTCTCTTTGGAAACCGCAGCTTGGCATTGAATGCTTTTATTAAGCTTATGATCTACCAAAACACCTAGATCCTTCTCCACTATGGATTTCCCCAAGTGTACTCCCCACAGTATGTATGATGTATGCATATTCTTAGCCCTCAAGTGCATAACTTTACATTTATCAACATTAAATCTCATTTGCCACACAGTTGCCCAATTAAACAGTGCATTGAGCTTGGCTTGTAAGTTGGAGACATCCTGTAAGGACGTTATTCCACTCCATAGCTTGGTGCCATCTGCAAAGACAGAAATTGTATTTTTAATCACAGACCCTATATCATTTATGAAGATATTAAAAAGTAAGGGTCCCAACACTGAACCTAGGGGTGTACACCACTGTTAACCTTAGACCATTTAGAGTAAGAATCATTAACCACTACTTTCTGAATTCGTTTTTTTTTAGCCAGTTTTCTATCCATTTACAAACTGATCTTTCCAAGCCTGTAGACTATATCTTACACATTAGCCGTGTGTGGGGACCAGTGTCAAACGCTTTTGCAAAATCCAAGTATGCCAAGTCCACAGCCACCCTTCTTTACTTACCTCCTCTTAAAAAGAAATCAGGTTTGTTTGACAACTTCTGTCTTTCATTGATCCATGCTGTCTGTTGCTTAAAATATTTTTTTCCAGCAAGAACTCGTCTATGTGGTTTTTTATTAAACTCTCCAGTATCTTCCTGACTATATAAGTTAAACTAACAGGACTATAGTTACTTGGTAAAGACTTTGTTCCCTTTTTAAAATATGGGCACCACATTGGCCCTACGCCAATCCAGTGGTACAATTCCAGTCATTCACAAGTCCCTAAAAATTAGAAATAATGGCTTTGAAATGACAGAGCTCAATTCTTTAGGATCCGTGGGTGGATGCCATCTGGTCCAGGTGCTCTATCCACCTTTATTCTGTCTAAATATTTCTGGACCATATCACTTTTGAGCCATTGTGGATCATTTGGGGCTATGTCAATATCCCCATTATGGACATGAACTCCCCCCATGCTCCTTTGTATACACAGAGCTGAATAAAGTATTTAATACATTTGCCTACTCTTTGTCCCCAGTCACCCACTACAAATTATTTTGTAAAGGGCCTACATGCTCAGAATTTTTACTATTAATATATTTGAAGAATTTTTGGGGGTTTGTCCTACTTTCTTTTGCAATCTGTCATTTGTTTTGAATTTTTGCATCCTTGATTTCCTTTTTACATATTCAGTTATTTTGTTTGTAACATTTAAATGATGATAGTGTTCCTTAATTTTTATATTTTTTAAATGCTATTTTCTTATTATTTATAGCTTTTTTAACTTTGGCTGTGAGCCACATAGGTTTTATTTTTAGCCTTTTAAACTTATTGTTAAGGGAATATACTTTGCAGTGAGTTCGCATATAGTCTTTTTTGAAGAATTCCCATTTCTGTTCTGTGTTCATTGATGCCAATATTCCCTCTTAAATGAAATCATGTTATGATCACTGTTACACAGATGTTCTTTTATATGAATATGGGTAATAAGCTCTGCATGGTTTGAGATGACTAGGTCCAGCAAAGCGTCATTGCTAGTCCGGGCCCTCAATAAACTGGACCATAAAATTGTCTTGTAATAGGTCCATACATTTTTGCCCTTTAACTATCCCGGCTGTGCTATTACTTCAGTCAATTTCCGGGTAGTTAAACCCCCCCATTATTATCACTGTCCCAACCCTTGCAGCTTTTTCCATCTGTGCAAGGAGCTCAGTCTCCACCTCCTCATTAACACTGGGAGGTCTATAACAAACTCCAATGATAACCTTTGTAGGATGCACACCCATGTACAGTTCCACCCATAATGCTTCAGACTCATCACACGCTCCATCACCTAGGTCCTCTTGCACACTCACTTTGAGATCACGTCTCACATAGAGACAGAAAACGCCATCCCTCCTTTTTACCCTGTCTTTCCCCGAAAGAGAGCAGAGCCAGGAATATTAATAACCCAGTCGTGAAGAATGAAGCCAAGATTCAGCAATACCAATTAAATCATAGTTCTTCTCGTGTACCAGAGCTTCCAACTCACCTATTTTGCTTGGCAGACTTCTGGCATTGGTGAACAAACACTTTAATGCATTGTCACATTTTGCACACGTATGTTGCATATTTTTTATTTTAGTACGAATAGTACCATTTCCAATGGTTATTTGTAACATGGGAACCTTCATATCATCTGCCATAGCCCTCCCCCATATTTCCCCATTCCACCCATCAATAGGGGCTGACTTCTGTCTGAACTGCCCCATTAGAATTTAATTCACCCTCCCCCTCAATCCTAGTTTAAATACGCATCCAGCCTTCCCATAAACCTCTCCCTCAGCATAGCAGACCCCCTTCCATTTAGGTGCAAACCATATTTAGCATATAGGTTGCACCCCAATGAAAAGCCAGCCCAGTGCTCTAAAAATCCAAATCCTTCCCTCTTACATCAGGTCTTTAGCCATGCATGCAGTTTTCTAATCTCCCCCTGCCTTTCCTTTGTTGCGCATGGCACATGCAATATTTCACAGAATATCACCTTGGAGGTCCTTCCCTTCAACTTGCAGCCTAGATCTTTAAATTGGTTCTTAAGGAGCCTTCACCTTCCATATATTCTGTCACTGGTTCCAATGTGGACCAAGACAGCTGGGTCATGCCCAGCCCCTCCAAGTAATTTATCAACCCTGTCCACTGCGTGCCGCACCCTGGCACCAGGAAGACAGCAAACCATTTGGTTGAAGCGTTCCTGGCGACAAATTATTCTATCAGTCCTGATTATAGAATCGCCTATTACCACCAACTGTCTAGGCCTACTAGATGGGCTGCTCTCTTGGCTGTTTAGGGGTAGCAGTGACATCTAGGGCTGCCACCTCTGTGCTTGCCACCCCCACATCATTACCCAACTTGGCAAATCTGTTAGGGTGCTCAAGCCCAGGGCAGGTCTTTTTTTTTCTGTGAGCTTCTACCACTCTCTCTAACTACATTAACCCATTTTCCTACCTGATAATCCTGACTTGTCCCTCCACCCTCCCCATTAACTCTACTAGCCAGAGGACCCCTTTCAAGGTTGTCCTTTCTGCCCAGTGTTGCAATTTGCTCCACCAGATCTCTAATGCGAGCTTCCAGAAGGGCAACCTACTCACATCTGTTGCAGCGGTATCCATCCTGGATCTGTTGCTCCATTGTTGTATACATGTTGCACACTGTGCACTGCACAAAACCTTCAATCTTGCTAGCACCCATATTCCCAGCTACAATAATATTACTAACAGGAAATTTCAGATGTTACAGGTTTGAAGACTCCTGTTGTAATTTGTTTTCAACTCTAGTTCTTAACTCACCACTTAATCAAGTTCCACTTGGTCAGAGTTCCAGCAAGCAAAAAGATGGCAAGCTCAGAAATGAGTTCTACAGGAAGTTATATAAGACCTGAAACACCTGTGACCAATTAACTTCTCCTCTTAATTAGTAGTCTGAAGGAAGGAATGAAAAAAAAGGCTATTTACAGACAGAAAAGGTGCTAAAAGCACGGAAATACCCCCAAAAAAACCTATAAATGTAAACACAGCAATAAACAACAGTCAAAAGCAAAACTGTTTTTCACTCTCCACTCAAACTACCCAGTCTTCAGCTTCCAACCAGCAAATCTGGCAAACTCAGATGTGCTCTACATAAAGTTTTATATAGGACTTGATTACTGACTAAATTTTTATAGGATCTGTTATTGACCAAATATGGTCATGTCGCTTTACGGTAGTTTTAGCGGTGCTTTTCGGCCACTAGCAGAGCGCTTTTAATCCCCGCTAGCGGCTGAAAAAGGGTTTAAAGCGTCGCTGCCGAAGTGCTTTGCAGGCGCTTCGGCAGCATTGGTCAATGATTTCAATGGCAGGGGCATTTTGGGAGTGGTGTATTCACCGCTCTTAAGCCGCTCCAAAGTTGCCCCAAAGATGCTGCTTGCAGGACTTTTTGCACACTGGAGTGACAGGAGCAGGCGCTATTTTCAGCGTTAAAACGTCTGTAAAATGCCTCAGTGTGAAAGTGGCTTAGGTGTGAGCAAAGTGACGAGAACAGATATGTGCCAGCGAGAGCAGGGCATCATGGATCTACAGTACATCTACAATTCTTTGAGTTCATTAAGGGACACATGTTCCCACCCCACTGTATGTTCTGTACTGCTTTTCTACAAAACTGAAGCATGCTGGGAGTGGAAGGGGTTAAACCTGGCTGGCTAATGACTTTTTTTTCTTTTCCAATGTTCAATTTCTCCTGTAGGTGGCAGTAAAACCCAATAGTCCCTGAATAACTGAATTCCAAAAATCCTGTTTTGCAAAGTTTTAAAAAACTGATTAAAAACTTAAAGCAGAACAAAAACCCTCTTATCCTCTGTAGTCAAAGAAGCCGCCGCCTTAGCCTCTGTTTGACCTGAGGTTGCTATGGTGCTGCACATGGCAATCACCCCAGCCATTGGATGACTTGACAGTTCGGCTTAAGGCAACGGTGACAATTATCATTCATGGCATGCTCTGAATGTAACTGTTTTAGAAAACTTAAATTGATGGGTTTAGTTCCACTTTAAGTGTTAAATATTTTTTTTCAAACATTTGTTGGCTTATAATAATAAAGAAACATGAGCTGTTTTTTTTTTTTTTTTTAAAAACAATGTACCAAATAAAAGCCTTTTATTGCCTTAAGGAAAACAACATAAACGATTTTGATTTGGCAAATTAGTCACACATTTATTGTGAATTTAATTTATACATAGTGATACTGCTGAATTTGGTCTGGGCCTCTCTACACAGCATCTAAAAGGACTAAAGAGGATCTTCCAACTGCTTTACAAGTCTGCATGAATACATTTGGGACACGTCATGATATACAGCCACAGTATCATTTTTCAAAAAAGATTTATGTTTTATCATTAAAAACCATTAAAAGTTAGCTCCAGGCTAGGGACTGTGTTTCAATGATGTCATCAATCTGCTACAAGCAGGAGGAACCATTTACTCATTTTCATAGGGACATAGTTTGTAAGATTGAATAAAGAAACAATTCCATCCAGTTCAACCCTGGAATACGTCACTACTATTTTCCATATTCCTGCACATCGTGCTTACTAAGAAACACATCTTAAAGTTCTTTGAATGTATCTACACTCCCCTCTGACATCACCCACCAACTGTGGAAAGGAGTTCCAAATCCCTACTGCTCTAACAGTAAAGAACCCCTTATTCAGTTTATTATTACACCTCTTCTTGTCAGACTTCATTGTGTGGCTGCATTTCTATTTCAGAAAACGTAGATCAAATAGTTTCCTCCCTATGCTAGAGTTACCATTCAAGGATTTGTATATCACTATCATATCTCTTAATCGCCTCTTCACCAGGGAGAAAAAGTTTAATATTTGTAGTCGCTTCTCATAACCGAGGTCCTCCAACCCCCTTATGGACTCTGGACTCTCTCTAGTTCAAGGCTATTCTTCCTGAGGATTGGAGAGAACTGGACAGCATGCTCAGGATTTGTCTGAACCAGAGTCTTGTAACGTAGAACAATAGTTGTATCTTTTGAGTAAACCCCTTTTTAATGCGATGATCAGACTGAGATACAAACAGGAGATTTAAAAGTGTACCTCTAGTGAATACATTTTTCATTTTAGTTTTCAATAGAATGGGAAGTGTAAGAACCTATGTCAGTAACATGTCCCTGCATAATCTGTCTGCAGATACAAGTCAGGAAGTAAGTTAAAATCAAAACGAGAATAAATCAAACCTCTGATATTTGTCAACAGAACAAGTGACCCCAATGGATATGCTCTCTATTCCTGACAACCATAAAGTTTGGGATTTCCCCTTACTTTCTTTCCTAGTGACAATTGTCTCCAGGGCAAATAGTGGGTTTAGATCTACCAAAAGGGACACGGACAGCAATAAAAACTGGGCTGAGCTTCAAAATATTCTTTATTACTAGACTAGGACTAACTATTAATAATACCTGTAGTCTTCTTGAAGCTGATGTGCAGGCAGCCCTCTTGGTAAAGGCACACAGCTTTGCTTCCTCATATCAGAGTTGTTCCCTTGATGACAATTTTCAATAGTTAAAAGCAGAATATGTTCAGAAAGCACAGGTCCATATAATAAATGATGCAGAGAGGTCCTTGTACAGCAAGTGCTAAGGTTCAGCCTCCTATTCAGCAAGCAGCACAGCAGTGACATTACCACGTCTTGTGAAACTATAAGTCAGAGACGCACAGTACCTTAGAATTTATGTTTTTGTTACAGGTACCCATATAGTGCCCCTTAATTTACGCAGTGCTTTACATATATATAGTGTACATTCACCCTGCACTTTAACCACTTCAATACAGGGCACTTTCACCCTCTTTCTGCCCAATCCAATTTTCAGTGCTTTCACATTTTGATTGACAATTGCGCAGTCACACTGTACCCAAACAACATTTTTATAATTTTTTTTCCCCACAAATAGAGCTTTGTTTTGGTGATATTTGATCACCACTGGGTTTTTATTTTTTGCACTACAAATATAAAAAGACTAAACCTTTAAAAAAAAAAAAAGTTTTTCTTTGTTTCTGTTACAAAACTTTGTAAATAAGTAAGTTTTCTCCTTCACTGATGAAGCAGTACTGATGGGTACAGAGTGTCATCCCTAATGGGCTCTAGTACTGATAATCAATGTGCTGATAATCGGAGATTATCGGAGATTATAGAGGAAAAGTCGATAAACAGCATTTCCTCCTTACCATGTGATGAGCTGTGATTGGGCACAGCTGATCACATGGTAAAGAGCCTATGTCATAGGCTCTTTACCTAGATCGGAGATGCAGCTTATCCTGCTGAATGTCATATGACATCCAGTAAGGATAATACAACCACTTTACAGCCATTAATTTGCTATATGGCAAGCAGGAAGTGGTTAAGGAGCTTACAATCTAAGGTCCCTAACTCACATTCATTCATACGCATACTAGGGCCAATTTAGCCAGGAGCCAAACAACCTATGTCTTTGGAGTGTGGAAGGAAACCCACGCAGGCGCAGTGAGGACATGCAAGCTCCAGGCAGGTAGTGTTGTGGTTTGAACCAACAACCCTAGTGCTGCTAGGTAGAAGTGCTAACCACTTAGCCAGTTTGCTGCCCCAGATGTTCTCACATTGCAGATATGTAGTTATGAATCTTAAGACGTAGGAAGTGCGCTGCATTTTTCAGTGGGAATTCAAAGTACAAATAAAGATTCAAGGTAAAATTTTCAGGGTACATAGCAAATCTTCCCGTTTTTAATTTCAGATCCACTTTAACCTCAACTTTGATTTTGTAAAAAGTAAGGCCCTATATATTCAATGATACTTGTGCCCATTGTGCAATAGGGTGAAGGTTGAGTTTTAATCTGAGCATGTAAGCATATAAAATACACTTAGATCTGCTATAAGTTTCCAATGTATGGACAGGCATTTATTACAATACAAACTTTGTGGCTACTTTACATATAGTTAGTCAGGTTGAAAAAAAAAAGACACAAGTCCATTTAGTTCAACCAAAAAAAAAAAAATACAATCCCATATACACAATCCTTCACCCACAGTTGATCCAGAGGAAGGTGAAAACCCCAATAAAGCATGATCCAATTTGCTACAGCAGGGAAAAAAAAAATCCTTCCTGATCCCCCGAGAGGCAATCTGATTTTCCCTGGATCAACTTTACCTTTTACTGGTACACACTTTGAAATGATTCAGTATGTCTGTGTAGAAATTAGATCAGATCATAAATATCAAACCATGACTAATCAGACAAGTTGGGCATTCTAGCTTGTTTTGCATTAGACTTAAACAGTAAGGCATGGTCAGTCTAGTGACAACCAGGGCCAGATTACAAATATAGTTCTTATAAAATGTAGTATTTGTCACAGAGCATTAAATCACAGTGAATTTAATTGTGTTTTTGACACCGATCAACAGAAATGAGCTCTTATGTCAGTGAAAAGTGATTGAAATTATTTACAATGATAAAAAAAAAAAAAATCAAAATAACTTATTGCAGTAGACACCCATTAAAGCCATTATTTATTAGAGGAACCTTTGGCAACACTTACAGCCTTGAGTCTGTGTGGATTGATCTGTATCAGCTTTGAATATCTGAACACTACATTTGGAAAACTGCTCAACCTCTATCAGGTTGCATGGGGATCGTCAGTGAACTGCTTTCTTTCAAGTCTCACCAGAAATTGGAACTTTTCATATTAGTATCGTACAAAGTCCTTTAACACCCAAGGCAAAATGCCAAACCACCCCCCAACCCCCACAAAGAGCTGTCAACTACAACAGCAGCATAGGTAGCAGTTCCTGCTTTCTTTGCACCTTTCTACAGTAAAGCGCCTAAGGCAATTGCTTCTATTCTCTACCTCTTGGCCTGGACTCCATTACAGATGTGAGTTTATACTACAACAATTAAAACCCCTTTACTACACTCAAATGGTCTCTTTTTAACTCAATATATAATTGCATGCAATAAGTTTTGCTTTATTTATTTTTTTGCCTAATTTTGTGCTTTTCATTGTAAGTCATTTAAATCACTATGCAGAGAGCTGTTTTCAACTGAACATGAAAGTGTCTATTTCTGTTGATCTGTGTCAAAACTTAAATCCACTGATTCAATGCTCTGTAACAAAAGAACATGAAATACTTCTAAGTGGGTGAAAGCTTTTAATAGCAACTGTCCCTAAGGGGATTTAAGAAACGGTTGGGTGGTTTAACTTTCCATCATCTTCTTAAAACTGAAAGATAACCTTTGAGTGGGCTAATCTTTCGATGGAACTGGTCTGGCAGAATATATAGGCACTCTTATTTGTGTATAGGTGAGATATAAAACTAGGGTGGCAGTTTTTTAAAAAAATGATGCCCTTTAAACCACACTTATAGTTCTGTGTACATTGGCGCAGTATGGAGCCCCTTCTTACTCAGGGTTGCAGATATTGCAGTATTTACCTTAATGACGTGAGTACAATTTACAGATTTCCTTTTATATAACGGGTTATCCAGTCACAATATGCTATGTATACGATAAACTCATGTGAATGAACTCTCCTATTACCGCTAGCTGCTATAAATAGAGGGACTTTAAAGTGGTTCATACTGCTGTCTATGGTGTTTCCCCATGAATTTACCAGATATAGATTTAGTGTGGATTAACATTGAGAGCAGCTCACAATCCTTGTTATTCAGGCTTCCATTTCTAACACTCTATAAATTCTGCCCATGCAGAAGGAGGGGGAGCCTTGAACTGCCAGCAAATATATTTTACTGACCTTTGATTAAAGCTTTTGGGTTGTTTTCTGCTTTGGCTGGCAGAAAAAAAAAACGACTTTCAAATGCATTTTATGCTGGCGGTACTCAGAATTAAACACAACAGATTAAAAGCATAATTTGCGTGTTCATACCCCAGATCGCTATGCAGAATACCTTGTTTTAATTATCAGTGTATAAATATTTAGTTCAAGCTTTTCTGCATTTTATGTAGGTTTTGCAATCCTGTAGCCCTGATCCATTCTATGTAACGATACAAAGTAGGCATCCCTGTAAATGCTTAGTTTATAGCATTCTGGTTCAATTTTGTCCCTCCTTGACTGTTGTGTTATTTAGTGTGTTAGTATAGAACAATAAGAGAACCATCTACAATGTACATTCCTTCATTAATACACTATAAAAGCAACTGCAGACGCTAATCCTGGTCAAAGATTTTTTTACTTTGTCCATACACAGAGGTCATAAATTATGAAAGAGCAAAAAAATGTACCAACATATAGTTTCTGCTATAGTTGTTTATGAGGAACACTACTCGATATGTAAAGAGAGAATGTCATGGGCAAATATAGGTGGGAATTTATAGGTTTCCAGAAATCCCTTTTGAACAGTAACCTTTACAAAAAATAAATTATATTATTATTTTCATAGCTGTAACTGGCATGCCATTGCTCCCGAATTTCAAGTTAAATTATGTTTAGTTCCACCCTAATGCCGCGTACACACGACCGGACTTTCCGGAAGAAAAGGTCCGACGTGTGTGGGCTTCATCTGACTTTTTCTTTCTAAAATTCTGACGAACCTAGAAACGTGTTTCAAATCTTTCCGACGGAATCAGTTCCTATCAGGAAAACCGCTCGTCTGTATGCTAATCGGACGCAAGGGCAGCTATTGGCTACTGGCAATTGAACTTCCTTTTTCTAGTCCCGTTGTACATCATCGTGTTCTAAAATGATCGGACTTTGGTGTGATCGTGTGTAGGCAAGTCCGTTTCAGCGGAAATCCGTCGGAAAGACCGTCGGAGTCTATTCTGATGGAAAGTCCGGTCATGTGTACGTGACATAAGGCTGCATTCACACCTGAGCTTTTTCAGCTCGTAAAACGCCAGAAAAAATGCCCAAGAAGTAAAATCCCATTCATTTAATTGGCCCCTGTTCACATCTGAGCGTTTTGTAGCCTGAAAAATGCCTGAAGTTCAAAAAAGTACATGAGCTTCTTGGCTGATTATAGGCGTTTTTCTGCTTTTTACATTGGTGATCTTTTCACCTATGCAAAATCACAGCAAGAAATGCAGTAAAAATCGCGGCAAAATTGCGGTAAAAATGCGTGACTTTCTGCCTGAAAACAAAACGCTCAGGTGTGAATGCAGCCTCAATGTACCAGCCTGACGCACCAGGCATTTGGGCTTCTAGACCCATAGCCCATGTGTTTGCTTACATCACTAGGAGATAATATTTGATTGAGTACCATGGGTTACTGCCCACAGTATGCACCCTGTATTTGCTTTTGCCATAGAATTACTAAAAAAATATAGCCTAATAGAACTTTAGTTAGGAAAGTAAAGTGATACTAAAGTCTCCATTTTTTTTTCTTTAAAAATAACAAACATGTTATACTTACCTGCACTATGCAGTTGGTATTGCACAGAGCAGCCCAGATCCTCTTCTTCTCGGGTCCCTCACAGGAGCTTCTGTCCCCATCCTCCTGTTGTGTGCCCCCACAGCAAGCAACTTGTTATCGGGCACCCAAGACGCTGCTCTGTGTGTCCATTCAGACATGGAGCTGCGGCTCGGCCCGCCCCCTCTCTACTTTTTGGTTCACTGACTTTGACAGCAGTGCGAGCCAATGGCGCCATGCTGCCGCCTCAGCCAATAAGGAGGGTGAGTCCTGGGCTGCCGAGATGCTCCTGCAACATTGCTGGATTGAGGTAAGTATTAGCGGGGCTGCTGCACACAGAAGGCTTTTTTATCTTAGAGGAAGTAAACTCAAATTTTTTACTTGTACCTACAGGTAAGCCTATAGTAAGGCCTACCTGTAGGTACTGTGAATATCTCCTAAAATTTGCACAGTTTAGGAGATATTCAGATTGCATTGCAGCCAATGACGCCATTTGCGCTTGCGCTCTGAAGATTCGGCTTACAGTGCCGCACCTTCAGAACCCATGCCATGAACGGCGGCTCCTGCGCATGCGAGTGACGACATCATGGCTCCGGCCACTCACAGCGCCGAAGCCTGCAAACACGGAAGAAACACCAGGGAAGATGTCAGCAATCTCAGTGGTGTGCGGGCGCCACTGGAGGGCTTCGTTCTAAGGTAAGTATTTCATAATAAGCTAGTATGAGCTTTACAGGTTTTTTTTTTCCACCAGGGTTTACAACCTCTTTAATGCATAGAATGCATTAAGATAAAAAACCTTCTGACTTTACAACCACTTTAAGTCCTGCTAGATCGCTTCGTAGTGGCCTCTTTTGCAGGTATAGCCATGTAAAACATTAAAAATAAGTGCCTATACTATTTTAAATTCAGTAATATACTGTCTCGCCCTGCTCTTCACATGCTCAGTTGCTCTCTATTTTTCTGCCCTGTGCCAAAAATGTAGAGGCCGATCTGCTGACAGCCTAAAGATTTACTGCTGCTCAGGGGATCTGTGCTTCATTAAAATGGCAGCCTCCGGCAAGAAGAAACAGGGGAATTGCTGGTAGCAACTTACAGCACACACTCATTTGGGTAGCAAAATTTTTTTTTTTTTCTCAGAAAAAAGTTTTTATTATATCATAAACAAAGAAAAACAGAGTACAAAAATAAACCAGTAGCAACCATGAATAAAACAGCAACTGACATGGAGTCCATGCGCATATATTTCAGTATAACCAACTGTGCCAACAACTCATAATGTACAATAAGGTTAGGATACGTGCCACCGTTTACCCCAGACTTCATCTACACATACCAACACTCATGAGGACTGCCTCTTTCCCCCGAAGAAATACATCAATCACTCCAACTCCACTATTTGTTTCAATGTCTCTCAGGCTCGTTAAAGCAACAGCCTATCCATCACAAGGTCTATAGGTGAGATGCCAGGGGTATCTAGCCAGGTTGACCATAGTTTGTCAAATTTCTGTGGGTGCCCTCTATGCTGATAAATGTATTTTTCCAGTGGGAGTGTGTCCCCCATCTGTGTCAGCCACTCCTTCAGCACCAGAGGATCAGCTGCCCTCCAGTGCCTAAGGATTAATTTGCGGGCCTGAAACAAGGCTCTAGCAATGGCCTGCCTTTGTTCCTCTCTGGTGTCCACAATCCCAAGTATGCAGGGCTTTGGGTCCAACGGCACAGTGACCTGAAAGGCATTATTTTTCGTAGACACGACTCCCGACCAAAACCGGGGTAGTTTGGGGCAGCGCCATAGCAAATGTATGAGATCACCATGGTCTCTCACACATCTAGGGCAGTGCGAGTCTGGTCTCATCCCCATTTTGAATAGCCTGGCTAGTGTGTAGTGCACTCTAAGGACAATGTACAGCTAGGATAGTCTTTGGGCTATATTAAGGGAGCATACCTGTACCGCCTGTAGCACCTCCTCCCACTGCTCTGCCTTGAAGGTGCCCACATCCTTTTCCCACTTACTCGCCGCCCCCTGAGGGAAGCTCTCTAGATGGGTATGGAGGATCATGGAATAACAACTGGATATGAAGCCCCTAAACAAAGACACCTCCTCCATGTAGTAGAATACAGGTGTCGGGGAGAGCCCCGTCGTACTGCGCCACTACCGCATGTCTCAACTGCATGTAATAAAAAAGCATCAAGTGGGGGAGGCTAAATTGATCCCTCAGCAATGAGAACGGGCGCAGTTTCCCATCAGCAAAAATGTGCTTCAGGAGCGTGACTCCGTGTTTCCTCCACCGACCCCCATCACCCAACATCTGCAGTTCTTCATAGTGTCCGTTGGACCATATTGGGCTATAGCTTGTAAACCCCTCTATATCCTTTATCTGCCTGAGCTTATTCCATACTTTCTGCATAAGTACATATGTTGGGAATCATTTATTAGATTTTGCGTATGCCAGGGCCTCCAGCCCCGCAGCTACATCTGTTGTTCTAGTGGCATAACACATCAGGACCCTAATGGGGTCAAAATCTGTACCCTCCCCCACCGGCTCCTGTCCATTCACCATAGTGCGGGCAATATGTTGCAGTTGTGTGGCCAGGTAATAAATCCAATGATTAGGGAGTGCAAGGCCTCCCCTCTCCTTGGACTTCTGTAGTTGTTTGCGTTTGATCCATGGGGGCTTGTTAAGCCAAATAAAGGCTCTAAAGATAGTGTTAATTATGCGGAACACCTTAAGAGGTAACACCATAGGGGTGTTGTGGAGCATGTACAGAAGCTGGGGCATGAATACCATCTTGATAAGATTTACCCACCCTAGAGGAACATTTTAAGGCACAACCAGATTTTTGTTCTATCTCTAATCCTGTTAATAAGAGGGGACAAGTTAAGCGTGATAAAATCTCTGGGCTCTGGAGTAACCTGTACACCCAAATATTTAAAGCTGCGTGTAACCGGTATCCCGTGAATCATTTGCGTGTCACTGTCCAGATCTGTGTTCAGCAGCATGAGAGAGGACTTGGACCAATTAATTACAAGCCCCGAGTAATTCCCGAAGCGTCTGATCAGGGACATAGCCTCTCCAAGGAATTCCTCTGTATCCCCCAGAAACAGCATAGTGTCATCTGCGTATAACATACGTTTTTGTGGATTTTTTATTATTGGAAGCCCCTAATACTCTGGTTGGCCCTAATCTGGGCCGCCATGGGCTCGATGGCAAAAAGGAGGGGGGATAATGGGCACCCCTGCCGGGTACCTCTATGTAGATGAAACGGTAAGGATATATGACCTGCCTCTTGGATCGCTGCCCTCAGGGAGCGGTAAAGCAGTTGCACCCAGGAGAGGAAATTTTCGCCAAAGCCAAACTTGCCCATGACTGCCCAAAGGTACCGCCATTCTATGCTGTCAAACGCTTTATGTGCGTCCAATGACAGCAATGCTCTGTCATCATCCTTGTCCGCCTTAGTCTGTAAATTCAGGAAAAGTCTTCGGAGATTAATTGCCGTGGACTTATGGGGCATAAAACCCGATTGATCTGAGTCAATAATGCTGGATATGACTCCATTAAGCCGTAGTGCCAGGACTTTGGCCAGGATTTTTATATCACTTTGTAATAGGGATATTGGTCTATAAGACCCAGGGTCTAGGGGATCTTTGGTTTTAATATTAGGACTATGTTGCCCTAGTCATGGATTCCGGTAGGCGTTGGTTCTCTCTGGCCGCATTCAGTACCTTAAGTAAGTGTGGCAAAATGCTACTCCCGTACTGCTTAAAAATTTCTATAGGGAAACCGTCATCTCCTGGGGCCTTAAAATTAGGGAAAAGGCTAAGTGCTTCCTGCAGCTCCTCTATCGTGATAGGGGCATCTAACAGTGATCTGTGTGTGTCCGTCAAACTAGGCAACTCAATATCTTGTAAATAGTCTTGCAGTTCAGTAGGTGTGTATTCCACCCGGGACCTACATAGGTCTGAGTAGAAGTCCCCCAACTCCTGCATGATAAGGTCAGGTGTGTTCACCAGTTACCCTGCCTCTAGGCGTAAGGCCCCTATAGACGGGGAAGTCTGGGAGGCCCTTACGATTTATGCCAGTAATTTACCCGTCTGTTCCCCCTCTTCATAAAAAGCCAGCCTGTTAAAAAATCTTTTCTTGTCTGCAACAAAACCAGTAATTCTGTTCATCGCTTCCTGGCCCGCTAACCAGGCCTCCTTTGAGGCATTTGATGGATCTGCTATAAACTCCGCCTCTAATCGACTGACCAGCCGGGCAGCGCACTCCTGTTGGGCGCTTGTTTTGGATTTCAACCCATTTACCTCATTAATGAGTAGGGCTCTAAGGAAAGCTTCAAATGTATCCCACATTAAATTTAGATCAAGATCAGAGTGTACCTCGTGCCGTTTCCAGAACTCAGATATCTCCACGGATATCCGCTTCGAATAAGGGAACAGGTTGAGCCAAAAAGCATTCAGTTTCCACGGAGCCCTGGGCAGAGCCGTGGTCAGTTTGGCCAGCACGGATACTACTAGAGGCGAGTGGTCCGACACTCCTCTTACCATATATTTGATGTCCTGCAGAAGGTGTGCCGTCTGGGGGGTACAAAGACAAAGGTCTATCCTAGACAGAGAAAGGTGTGTTTTGGAGAAACAGGAGAATTGTTTCTGCTGTGGGTTACGGTCCCTCCCATCCGACCTTCTCCGTGAATTTCCGCAGTGCCGTTCGAGCCATTTTGCGGCCATTGGCCGGAGGCAGATGTGTGTCCAGGGCTGGGTCCATATAGCAATTCAAATCACCAATACAATGAAAGGAGCATCCAGACTGCCCAACTGGTACGTCAACAGTGTTCTCAACACCTCCAGGCTAAACGGTGGCGGCACATATAAGGCTGCAATTATGCATTTCAGCTGGTAAATTCTGCACAGTAAAATCACATGAGTGTCTGGTGGAGTGTCCATTCTCCTTCTGTTAGTCCGATCTGGCCACAGGAGAGTTCCACACCTGAGTCCCGGTGCTGCTTCAAATGGGCCGACCCAGATCTCAGACCTGCGTAGGTGCAAGCCCTCACCTGTAGTGACAGTTCCTTGACAGTTGCTGGTTAAAACAGTAAAGAAAAAGATTAAACAGAACACAGAAGGATTTCCGGTCTTGAAAAAGCCCCTAAACGAGGCCAAGATTTTCAAATTATTTCTCTGGGTCCCACTAACAACTTGGCGGGAGTGGCAGTGACTTTGGGGAACTTGGCTATAACTGGGGAAAAACATGTGATCGGCTAGCCGACCCAACTGGTAATCCACTCGTCCAGCAAATGCCGAACTAGTGGGGATCGATTGATATAAAGTTTCTAAACGTTAACTAGAAGTCTCACTTGCTCTCAACACTTTTGGAGTAGATAAAGGTGATGGCTTCCCAGTCAAACAGGTTGGCATCCTTTCATGGTTTGATGAAATAAAGTGTCAGTCTCCCTCCGCAGCACCTTTTCCTCCCTGGCGAAAGACATGTTCGTTGGTATCCAGCCAGGAGGCGTCTTCCGCCGACCTCAAAGGAGTGGGACTGACCCCCCCCCACTGTAATTCGCAGCTTTGCTGGGAACAGCATGGCATAACTGACACGAAGTCACTGCAGCCTTTTTTTAACAATTAAGAATCTGGCTCTGCGTTTTTGTATTTCCGCTGAATAATCAGGATAAAATGAGATGTGGGCGCCATTAAACTGCACATTGCGCTGCTTCCAGGCCTGGCATAGCACTATTTCTTTATCTTTGTAGTTAAGCAGTCTGGCCAGTAAAGTGCCTGGCGAGGGGCCTGGAGGGGACTCTGTTCGCCCGTTCAACTGAATATAGTGGGGTAAAAACCTCCTTTCCAAAGACTTCCAGCAGCTATCTTTCCACGAATTCCGTGGGGTCCCTACCCTCCGTCTTTTCGGGAGCCCCACAATGTGGATGTTGTTCCTGCGCAGGCGGTTCTCGATATCATCTAACTTAATTTCGTTCACCCTAGCGATCCTGGCAGTAATTTGCGTGTCTCTGAGGAGTTGGGTCAGCTTATCCTCCATGTCACTAATGCGGCCCTCAGCAGCTGTGGTGCGTTCTCTGATTTTCTGCAAATCATGTCTGATAAAGCCCAGCTCCTCCTTGAGACCCCCAAATTGTTCCTGGAGAGTGTGCACTGATGCTGTGCACCTATGTACTGGTCTAAGTAGGGCTGCTAGGGTAGGTTGCTCTCCCTCATCCCCCTCCTCCTCCTCCTCCTCCTCCTCCTCCTCATCCTCTGTCTCTGGGGATGGCTGATCAGTGTCCTGTTAGGGGCCCTGTGTAGGCCATGCATCCTCAGGCTGTGGGTGAAAGATGGCCGGGGTAGCTGACATGTCCTCTCCTTCCCCTGCACTGCAGTGCTTGTCAGTCTTTTAGCATAGTACAGCATGTCCTTAGGGGGGTCCTTAGCAGTGTCCTTGGGTGTTTTAGGGGTCTTACCCGCATCCTTAGGCTTGTCTGTGCCTCGTGCTCGCTGGGAGAGAGGATCCGCGGTGCCATGTTGGACCTCTGGTGGGCCTCCCGATTTCAGCTGCTTGTGGGTCATCATGGTGCTCGGTTTCAGGTCCAGGTGAGTCCGTGGAGGGTACCCCTCAAAACTGGAGTTGTGTCTGTCGGTTTTACCGGCTGGGAAGAAGATCAATGCAGGATCTGAAGAGGGAGCTCAGTGAGACACGTCCGCTCACATGCCGCTCCTGGCCATGCACCGGTAGCATAATTATTAATGTGGAATGCATGTTCCTTGCTAAAGAACATTATTTTTTATCAGGTTGTTATGGGTAAAATTTCAATTTAAGTTGTGTTTATTCAACAAGATGTACAAAGTTTTATTTTTGATTTTGTCTTAGAAGACAAGTTTTATGTAATTTTAACAAACCATTGTTTTTTCCTTGCTATGTGACATTGTGCATATTTAGTTTTGATGGACTAGGGAAGAATGTAAGAGACCAAAATAATTGAACTTACTTCCAACAAAATATAAGGAAAAATACATTTCTGTTAAACATGTTTTCTTTTGAAAGCACGTAGACTTTCCTAAGTCATACGTTGCATGAAGAAGGATGCAGGGCATATTAGTCATATATTTAATGTCATAATTCTTAATTTCCTTTATGAAAGAATGTTTCTCTCAGTAGTCTAATCTGTTCATCTTTCACTGGGTCAAAGTCCCTTGGAATGTTCAGAACAAATCTGGGCCTTTTAACTAAATATATCTTTGATCTACATTTTTTTTTTTAATTTAGATATATGGCCTGATCTTTTTCATCTTGTACTTTAGAACAACTTGCATTTATTCAGAATTCCAGTGTATCCTTTGTTTCAGCCTCCCATGAACACAGATATTTACTCCATTGCATGGATTCAAATATAAAACTTCAGTGGTACTATTCTGTTTTAGAAGTCTAGTAAGTAATTTACGAATCTTGCTACACTATGTGGACTCTATTAGATTTAACGACAAATTCATCTTCAGGAATTCCAGTTTTGGCTTATGGTATTGCTTTCCCTCTGCTGTTTTGCTATGAGTAATGCATAGCTTATTACAAAATGCCCATCTTAAATCGTACCTCAACCCAAAAGGGGACGCCCCACTTGTTTGCCTCCCCCCCCTCCGCTGCCACATTTGGCACCTCTCAGGGGGAAGAGGGAGCGGACACCTTGATTTGATAGGTACCCGCCCCCCCCCCCCCCCGCTGCCACATTTGGCACCTTTCGGGGGAAGGGGAGCGGGCACCTTGTTTTGATAGGTACCCGCTTCCACTTCCGACTGATCTCGCTGCGGTGAACTCAGCCGGAAGTTGCCCCCCCTTCCTTCCCCCACTGCCGGGCCAGTCACAAAGCGCAGCGCGCTTCGAGCATGCGCAGTAGGGAACCGGTGGCAGCACCTGAGAGCCGATTGAAAAATCGGCTTGGGTGAAGACACTGCTGGATGCGTGGACAGGTACGTGTATTTGTAGCTGCTGACTTTAATTTTTTTCTGAGGGAGCCTGGAGCTCCGCTTTAAGGAAAATCTAGGTAATAGTGACCACAAATTAATTTCATCCATTGTTTGATTAAATCCATCCTGATTTCACTGTATGCCTGGAAAATGTCAATAACTCAATGGTCAAATAAGATTAGGGTTGGAATGGCTATACTGGAGCCAGCACCTTTAAAAACAAATCAGCCACTGACACCTTAATGTTCTATCTTAACATGTTTTTTTAAAGTGCACCTATTATTTAAACTCATATTTCACATCAATCAATAGGACACAAGTTAGAATTACTAAATTCTTATTTAATTTACTTAAAAAGTGTCTCTCTCTTGTCCCATATTTAAAACAAAACAAAAAAAAAGCCATTGAACCCAAATTCCATCATGTGACCTAAAGCAAGGGCAGTCTACATCACATGGTCCGTAGTAACCAAGATCATCATGGGTGTCTTAACTGATCAAATTTATGTTCCCTAACACAGATTGTGCCTTAGAAACCAGTAAGACATTTAGTTTAGGAAGATCTACAAAAACTGTTATGAGCCAGCGCAACCTTTACAAAGTTATTTGTTAAAGTTTTGAGTAGAGAGTTAAAGGTTATAATTGTCTGGCAGAGGCCTTTAATTACGCTTTACCTTATCAACCTTAACAGTGATTGCTGTATGCATCCTTCCTGAAAAGAGTTTTACCAAAGCCAGTAAGGGCAAATTTCCCTAATTGTAAACACAGATGACATTAAAAAACCACCACTTTACAAAGAGCAGACATGAAAAATTCAGAATCCAAAAATCTATAGTGAACTGCTCAAAACACTCTCTCTCTTATCTTATAACAATGTATCAAATTTTGAAGCTTTTGTCACTTAGCCCTGGTTCACACCAGTGGGGCTTTGAAATCGCGCTACTTCAGTGCAATTTCAAAGCGGCAGATTTGCACCTCTGATTTAATTGTAGCTTGCGACTTTGTTTAACAAAACTCAATGCAAGTCTCAATGAACTCGGAAAAAAGTAGTGCAGGAACCTTTTTCTGAGTCGCTGCAATTTGAATGGTTCCATTGCCAGCAATAGGATGCAACTTGTCATGCGATTTAGAACTGTCAAATCGCATGACAAACCACACCAGTGGGCACGAGAGCTAACTCATCGGGCTTGGCACGTAAAGTTAAGTGAACAGAGAACTTTATTCCAATGACATTTAAACTTACTAAAATCATAATAAAATCACTACCTTATACTGCCAAATCCTGAGTTCATATCTAATGCAACACTCTGTAATAAAGTACAATTTGCACAAAGGAAAAAACTTGGTACATTGAGACAAAGCTGATATGACTATGGCTCCTGGGGGTCAAACAAATAGCATGAAAACCCAGGTCATGAAAGGGGGGCTTTTCCAAATGCAAACAAAAAAAAAAATCAGAGGTGGAGGGGCCTTTTCATATGGTTTTGATCCTAATCTCTCTTCCTCCATCTATCATGTATGGCTGTTAATTAGCATGCAGAAGGGGTTAAAGGATATACAGATCATTATGGGTGAAAACTAAACTTCACCAAAATCCATCACTTCAAGGCACATTTAATTTCAGAGATTTTCAGTGAATTCATTATTATGTAAATCTGAATGTCATCCCTATTTAAAATCACTTGCATAATCCTACTTAAATGGAGCTTATATTGTTATATTGTCTTTGTAGGCATTACTTAGAACCCCCCTTTACGAAGATTCTAAGATAGATATAATAATGTGATATAGGTACAACCTCTTTTTAAAAGTTTTCAAATGATATAATGTTTAAAGTGAAACAATAAAAATGTAGAATTCTTTTAAATATCGTGCCCGGTGGTGTCCTTAGTATGCCTGTAAAGTAGCGCATCTTTCCTGTGTTTATTACTGTACCCCAGCAAAATGACATTTACAAAGGAAAAAATGTAATTTAAAATTGCTCGCGACTGTAATGAATTGCCGATTCCCGGCAATATAGTGTAAAAACAAAAAAGAACGGCGTAGGTTCCCCCCACCAGTCTATACCAGGTCCTTCAAGTCTGGTATGGATATTAAGGGGAACTCTACGCCAATTTTTTTTTTTAAATAGCGTAGGGGTCCCCCAAAATCCATGCCAGACCCTTATTTGGGCACGTAACCTGGCAGGTCAGGAAAGGGGGGGGGGCGAGTTCTCCTTCTTCTGAACCATACCAGGCCACACGCCCTCAACATGGAGAGGGTGCTTTGGGGTCCCCCGAAAACACCTTGTCCCCATGTTGACAGGGACAAGTGCCACATCCCCACAACCCTTGTGGTTGTGGGGGTCTGCGGGTGGGGGGCTTATCAGAATCTGGAAGCCCCTTTAACTAGGGGGCCCCCATATCCCAGTCCCCCATGTGAATGGGTATCGGGTACATTGTACCCCTACCCATTCATCTAAAAAAGCAGTGAAATATGACAAAAGACAATAGCCTTTATTAAAAATGTCTTCCTCTTTCATCCGTTTCTTCCTCCATCTTCATCCAGTCTTCCTAGGTGAATGGCTAGGGGTACAATGTACCCGATACCCATTCACATGGGGGGCTGGGATCTGGGGGCCCCCTAGTTAAAGGGGCTTCCAGATTCTGATAAGCCCCCCACCCGCAGACCTCCACAACCACCGGGCAAAGGTTGTAGAGATGAGGCCCTTGTCCCCATCAACATGGGGACAAGGTGCTTTGGGGGGGACCCCAAAGCACCCACCCCATGTTGAGGGCATGTGGCCTGGTATGGTTCAGGAAGGGGGGCGCTCATCACCCCCCCTTTCCTGATCTACCAGGCTGCGTGCTCGGCTAAGGGTCTGGTATGACTTTTGGGGGGACCCCTACGCCATTTTTCTTTTAATTTTGGCGTAGGGTTCCCCTTAAAGTCCATACAAGATCCAAAGGGCCTGGTATGCACTGGGGGGACCCTACGCCATTTTTTCCTTGATTTTTGAATAGTTGGATTTTTGGAATTCCATACCGTAATATTTTTGAATAATTACACACCATTGCATGCACTTGAAGAGTTAAAATTGTGGAATAAACCAAACTGATGTGCATTCGCTAATTATGCTGCTGATTGTACTCAGTAATTATGCCGCTAAGTACATTGTACATTTTCAGAAGGTGAGGGGCATACCACTACGCTATGAAGCTGAGCACCATAATACATGGAAAATACTATTACATATGTTTGATTCTTTTCATTGTATACAATAATCTTTTGTATTTGAGGCATTAATATTATGGTACCAACATGTGCCATTGGGTAGAGATGAGCCGAACATCCCGGTTCAGTTCACACCAGAACTTGCAAGCAGGCAAAAAATGTGTGCGAACACCATTAAAGTCTATGGGACACGAACATGAAAAATCAAAAGTGCTAATTTTAAAGGCTTATATGCAAGTGATTGCCATAAAAAGTGTATGGGGACCCGGGTCCTGCCCCAGGGGACATGTAGCAATGCAATAAAAAGATTTAAAAACGGCTGTTTTTTCAGGAGTAGTGATTTTAATAATGCTTAAAGTGAAACAATAAAAATGAAATATTCCTTTAAATATTGTGCCTGGGGGGTGTCCTTAGTATGCCTGTAATGTAGCACATCTTTCTCATGTTTAGAACAGTACCGCAGCAAGATGACATTTCTAAAGGAAAAAAATGTCTTCTAAAACTGCTCGTGGCTGTAATGTATTGTCGGATCCCGGCAATATAGATAAAAATCATTGAAAAAAAATGGCGTGTGCCCCCCCCCCAGTCCAATACCAGGCCCTTTGGGGCGTTTGACAACTCCTTTATTGTAAAATAGCTCTGAGTGGTCTTCTCCCCCGAGCCGTGTCTCCTGCGGTCATCTTCTCCTGTTGCTGTCTCTCTTGCTGCCATCTTCTGTTGCCGTCTTCTGTTGCTGTCTCTCCCACCACCACCTACTTCTCCCACTGCTGTGTTCTTCCTCGGCGCCATGTTTTTCCTCGCTGCCATCTTCCTCCATTGTGTTTTCACCCGCTGTCTGGCATCTCTTACACAGCCATGGGGCATGACCATCCGTTGACGTCACACGGAAAGCCCGTCCCCTTTTTTCCAAAAAATCACATCCAATGTCGGACAGCACAGCAGTGTGAACTGGCCCTAAGGCCCCTTTCACACTTGTGCTACTTGTCCTGCGACTCCTGCGTCCATAGACCTCAAGATTAGACTGGCATTGCTTCAAATCACATCAAATTTGCAGCAAAAAGCGCTGCAAAATCGCAGGACTTTAAGGTCGCACAAGTGTGAAAGGGGCCTTATGGACCTCAAGTTGTATGAAAAGTCAGCCAAGGAACCTAATGAGATTCATTGATAACCCCTTTGAATTAGGCCCCATTTGCACTTGTACGACCAATGACTGTGTAATCTTGCGGTATATGGGCCTCAAGTCGCATCAAAGTCAAACCAAAGTAGTGCAGGGATGAATTTGACCCACTTGCAGAATGCACAAGTGAGAATATGCCTAATTGAAAGGCATTATCCATGAATCTCATTCACACTGCTGCGACCTGAAAGTCACACTATTTTGCTGCCACTTTGCTGCTGCAACTTGGCCCCAACTTCTGGGAATGCCTGTGTAATACTGCACCCTATGTACCTCAAGTCACATGAAAGTCACACCAAAGTAGTACAGGGACTACTTTGAAGTTGTTGCAACTTGACGTAGCACAGATATGAATGGTTATCATTGAGAATCATGGGGTACAACTTGTCATACAACTTAGAGGTCCAATTTTGCTGGAAAAGTCACCCAACTGTGAAACAAGTCATATATATTTTAATAGAAAGGAGCTCTCATTTATATTTGCATAGTCCTTACTGATTTACATCAGCAGAACAAATGCAGGAGGTGATGTGTGCACATGGGCCAGAAGCAAATATGTGGTGATGCCAAACAAATCAAAGATCCCCACCCACACCAAATCTAACTACTACATCCACCCCCACATTGAATAAGCACAAGTACATATCCTACACTTACCCGGCAAATGAACAGCACCTCCTCTTTGCTAAAGAGGGACCTCGCCATGTCCACCTAGATAGAGATCCTGACCAGCACAGGAACTTCCGGGTGATTACAATGACTCATGTCTGGGTCAAAAGGTGAAACCACACTCTTTTGATCGCAGCTGCAAATATTTGATAGCAACCACAATTAGAATTTTTAAATTTTTGTTTATTTGCAGATATGCGAATCTGTATTTCTACATATGATAGTTGAAGGTAAACTTAAGGGAGTTCGATAAGATATGGTGTCCCTGGGATAGAAGCAGGTGAATTACAAAGACAAAGGCCCAGTTTGACCCATGGTTCACACTGATAGCGGGAGGAAATCGTGTGAGTTCAGCTGAACTCACAATTTCATTCTTGCATGTCAGTCCCGACTGCGGGGGGAATTTCAGAGACTTCTGTGCAGGTTTCTGCACTGATGTCAATTAAAAAAAATCACACCCAAAGTCACCAAAAAGTAGTACAGAAACTACTTTTGGAAATTGTGGCACCGCACCAATTAGGACGGTGCAATTACCGCCAATTTGACATGTCAAATTGCACCAATGTGAACCAGGGCTGACACATACAACACTGCCTATTCACCAGCTGAATTCATTACCTGCAATTCTCCACAGCTATTATATATATTTGCAGGTGTGCTGAAGAGATTCGTTTCATTGGTGCACAAATACATATAGAAATAAGGTATAAAAGAAAGTTATTGCACTTCCCCAAAACCACCACCCCCAAAACTAATTAAAAAGAAGAAAGAAAAGAGAAAAAAAACATACACACAAGCTCAATAATGTACTTTTATTTTGCCTACAGAAACAAAATTATGTACATTCATTTACTAGCTTCAAAAAAAAAATTCTACATGATACATGGTGCTACATTTAGCAAAACAGTTAGCATTTGGGTTTTAAGGGCCCTGCTCATAGGAGCTTACAATCTAAAATTTGTCAAAACCTTAGAGTGGACACAGCTTTACATTCCGTGTATAATGGGTAACATTTCACATTTCATACTACAAATCACCCACCAGCCCATATCATTTTTATCTGCAAGCTTATAGAAACATACTTAAGTCATTATTCTTACAAAGCATTCCAACATATTAAAAAAGGCATATATTCAAAATATAACACCCACCACTAGCCCACAATCCACACGCATACATACAGTGGGGATGGAAAGTATTCAGACCCCCTTAAATTTTTCACTCTTTGTTATATTGCAGCCATTTGCTAAAATCATTTAAGTTCATTTTTTTCCTCATTAATGTACACACAGCACCCCATATTGACAGAAAAACACAGAATTGTTGACATTTTTGCAGATTTATTAAAAAAGAAAAACTGAAATATCACATGGTCCTAAATATTCAGACCCTTTGCTGTGACACTCATATATTTAACTCAGGTGCTGTCCATTTCTTCTGATCATCTATGAGATGGTTCTACACCTTCATTTGAGTCCAGCTGTGTTTGATTATACTGATTAGACTTGATTAGGAAAGCCACACACCTGTCTATATAAGACCTTACAGCTCAAAGTGCATGTCAGAGCAAATGAGAATCATGAGGTAAAAGGAACTGCCTGAAGAGCTCAGAGACAGAATTGTGGCAAGGCACAGATATGGCCAAGGTTACAAAAAAATTTCTGCTGCACTTAAGGTTCCTAAGAGCACAGTGGCCTCCATAATGCTTAAATGGAAGACTTTTGGGATGACCAGAACCCTTTCTAGAGCTGGCCATTCGGCCAAACTGAGCTATCGGGAGAGAAGAGCCTTGGTGAGAGAGGTAAAGAAGAACTCAAAGATCACTGTGGCTGAGCTCCAGAGATGCAGTCGGGAGATGGGAGAAAGTTGTACAAAATCAACCATCACTGCAGCCCTCCACCAGTCGGGGCTGTATGGCAGAGTGGCCCGACGAAAGCCTCTCCTCAGTGCAAGACACATGAAAGCCCGCATGGAGTTTGCTAAAAAAACACCTGAAGGACTCCAAGATGGTGATAAATAAGATTCTCTGGTCTGATGAGACCAAGATAGAACTTTTTGGCCTTAATTCTAAGCGGTATGTGTGGAGAAAACCAGGCACTGCTCATCACCTGTCCAATACAGTCCCAACAGTGAAGCATGGTGGTGGCAGCATCATGCTGTGGGGGCGTTTTTCAGCTGCAGGGACAGGACGACTGGTTGCAATCGAGGAAAAGATGAATGGGGCCAAGTACAGGGATATCCTGGATGAAAACCTTCCCCAGAGTGCTCAGGACCTCAGACTGGGCCGAAGGTTTACCTTCCAACAAGACAATAACCCTAAGCACACAGCTAAAATAATGAAGGAGTGGCTTCACAACAACTCCGTGACTGTTCTTGAATGGCCCAGCCAGAGCCCTGCTTAAATTCAATTGAGTATCTCTGGAGAGACCTAAAAATGGATGCCCACCAACGTTTACCATCCAAACTGACAGAACTGGAGAGGATCTGCAAGGAGGAATGGCAGAGGATCCCCAAATCCAGGTGTGAAAAACTTGTTGCATCTTTCCCAAAAAGACTCATGGCTGTATTAGATCAAAAGGGTGCTTCTACTAAATACTGAGCAAAGGGTCTGAATACTTAGGACCATGTGATATTTCAGTTTTTCTTTTTTAATAAATCTCCAAAAATGTCAACAATTCTATGTTTTTCTGTTAATATGGGGTGCTGTGTGTACATTAATGAGGAAAAAAATGAGCTTAAATGATTTTAGCAAATGGCTGCAATATAACAAAGAGTGAAATGTAAGGGGGTCTGAATGCATTCCGTCCCCACTGTAGGTGACCATGTTCTGCTGGAAGCTGCATTTCTGTGTACATGATTAAGCAATGAGATCAAAGAGTAGAAGGTCAGCACATGCTCCCAAACCATGTTTACATGGTCAGACAGGAACAATACACACACAACATTGACAGCATGACCACATAAATCCACTTTTGATGGAAAAAAATGCACAAGAATTTCAGCAAACAGCCCTATTTGGGCATTTGTCAATATGCACAATATCATTCCTTCTTCCCCACAAATTACAGCAAAAAACCTGGCCTTCTCAGGCCAAACAAACCCCCCTACTGCAGCCCTTTATATAGGATAGGTTGTATTGTTAGCACACTGACACACGCCCAATAGAAATACACGCCCACCAGTATCTTTCAATCTGTCTCTTCATGTATGTCTAAAGTGATTGCACTTGATGAGCAGGAACACGTAATACTATTTGCAACTGTGTTAGCCCTTGGCTATGTGCATCAAATCTCCAACTACAGGCCAAAGATCGAAGTCCATTTGCATGCATAAAAAAAGCAACAGTTTTCTAATCATATGTACCTGTGCAGTGTAGACCCTCCAATTTTTAATGTCCAAGTCCCTGGGCATGATTAGTGCTACAAACATTAACATCAGTCCCTGGCTGCAATGAGCTTCCAATTTAAAGTCCAAAACTAACTTTCTTTCATTAGCGACTATTTCGACAGGAGAAATAAAATAGCAGCATGTCTTTGGATTGTGGTGAGAAACCCACACAGGGAGAACATATAAACTTCAACACAAGCATTCGGATGTTGGGGAATTGAACCAGCAACCTTAGTGCTGCTAGACAGAATTGCTACCCATTTAGCCAATGGGCAGCCATAGCCCTGATCAGTGTCACAAGCAATATACAACATATTGTCCGAAGTTTCGGGATGCCTGCCTTTATACGCACATGAACTGTAATGGCATCCCAGTCTTAGTCTGTAGAGTTCAAAATTCATTTGGCCCACCCTTTGCAGTTATAACAGCTTCAATAGAAGAGGGGGGGGAGGTGCTGCGCTAGCCGGAACAGCGAGCTGCTGTTAATCTCTGTATGCAATCAATTAAGATGTATGTTGATATCCCATAGTGAATAAAATTGCATAGTGAATAAAATCGCATAAGTTTGTGTACACACTGAGAGTTTTGTGAAATAATAAGGGATGTTGAGATCTTGTGTCAATAAAAGCAATGTGCAAAAACAACTTCATATAAATAATAAAAAAATGAGTATTTCAGAACACATTCAATTCATATGCATAACAATAAAACTTGCATCCTTAATATTAGTGCAAAAAACAACATATAAAGTGCCGGTGCTATGGTGACCTAAACATCTCTATTCAATCCAATCAATCAAAAAAAAGTGCTAGGTCAACCGCAAAATAGTAGCTAAACCGCAGGGTCCTGAGCCAGCATCAGTCCCGTCCCTGTCTCCACGCTTGGCGGCGTTGAGTGATCCTTGACTGATGCTGGCTCAGGACCCTGCGGTTTAGCTACTATTTTGCGGTTGACCTAGCACCGCTAGGTAAGGGGCCACTACCTACACTAGTGTTTTACGCACGAAGAGGACACAGAGTGAATTGCACCCCAGACACCCCACTGCTGTTTATTTGAGCACTAAGACTGTTTTTGTGCACCTTAAAGGACATTAGCACATTGCACTTTAAGCTGCTGCACTTATTGGCATGTTATTCATTGTTCTAGTTTCAGATCAAGCACAGTATTTTAGGATCACCACTGTTGGGTCATTATATTATTTATTATACTACTTATCATCTTATTATTCATTTTTTTTGATTGATTGGATTGAATAGAGATGTTTAGGTCACCATAGCACCTGCACTTTATATGTTGTTTTTTGCACTAATATTAAGGATGCAAGTTTTATTGTTATGCATATGAATTGAATGTGTTCTCAAATACTCATTTTTTTTATTATTTATATGAAGTTGTTTTTGCACATTGCTTTTATTGACACAAGATCTCAACATCCCTTATTTCACAAAACTCTCAGTGTGTACACAAACTTATGCGATTTTATTCACTATGCGATTTTATTCACTATGGGATATCAACATACAGCTTAATTGATTGCATACAAAGATTAACAGCAGCTCGCTGTTCTGGCTAGCGCAGCACCTCCCCCCCCCTTCTTTTTCTGTTTATTTTGGGTTTGTGCTTGGCCCTTTTACGGTGCGTGCAGCTGTCCAGTCGCATACGTTCTCTTCAACTCTATTTTTATTCGCTTTCTTTCTTTTTCCAATTGGGTAGCGCAGGAATACTTTCACTATATAACAGCTTCAACTTTTCTGGGAATGCTGTCCACAAGGTTTAGGAGTGTGTCTATGGGAATGTTTGACCATTCTTCCATAAGTGCATTTGTGAGGTCAGGCACTGATGTTAGACAAGAAGGCCTGGCTTACAGTCTCCTCTCTAATTCATCCCCAAGGTGTTCTGTTGTGTTGAGGTCAAGACTCTGTGCAGGCCAGTCAAGTTCCTCCACCCCAAACTCACTCATCCATGTCTTTATGGATCTTGCTTTTTGCACTGGTCCAAATAATTTGGTGGAGGGAGGATTATGGTGTGGGGTTGTTTTTCAGGGTTGGGCTTATCTTCTTAGTTCCAGTGAAGGGAACTCTTAACCTCCCTGGCGGTATGATTATTTCGGATTTTAGGTGCTGAAAGCGGTACCATTATTTTGCATGGAAATTTGGCGTTTTATATTGTAGGTCTGTAAATCTTAACAATAACACACTTAAATCTGTCCAAACCAGAGTCTAGTAGATATCCCGGGTATGATAAAGTTTGAAACACAAAAACATAAATTATAATATAATAAATAAAAATAAATAATTAAAAATTTTTTTAAAAAATAGTAATAAAATAAATTTCCCCACAATTCACTATCGCTCAATTCTGCAAGTGTTCTAATTTATTATCGCTGTTTTCTAGCTGGTCTAAAGCCACTTTTGACGTAAAGGGACACTTTTTGGTTGCTATGGACAATCTCCAGTTTCCAGGCAGAAAGAACAGTGTATATCATGTAAAACTGCATGCAGGGCATGGGCCAGAGCACTGGGGACAAAAGGGATGTGAAATCATTTCATACAGTACTGTAATCTGTAAGATTACAGTACTGTATGTGTTATGATTTTGACAGTTTTTTGAATTTGCCGCCAGGCTCCGCCCCCGTGCGTCGCGCCGCTTGCAGGGAACGGAGCCTGGCACGGAGAGGCTTCGGAGGAGGACGGAGCCCGCAGACACTGCGGGGGACATCGCAGGATCCCGGGGACAAGGTAAGTAACGCCGCCCCAGGATCCTGCAATGCGATCCCGAGTGTGGCTCGGGGTTACCGCTAATGGTACTGAATTTTAACCCCGAGCCACACTCGGGAAAACCGCCAGGGAGGTTAAGGCATCAGCATACCAAGACCTTTTGGACAATTTCATGCTCCAAACTTTGTGGAAACAGTTTGGGTATGGCCCCTTCCTGTTCCAACATGACTCCGCACCGGTGCACAAAGTAAGGTCCATAAAGACATGGATGAGCGAGTTTGGGGTGGAGGAACTTGACTGACCTGCACAGAGTCCTGACCTCAACCCAACAGAACACCTTTGGGCTGAATTAGAGCAGAGACTGCAAGCCAGACCTTTTCATCCAACATCAGTGCCTGGCATGACAAATACACTTCTGGAAGAATGGTCAAACATTCCCATAGACACATTAAACCTTGTGGACAGCCTTCCCAGAAGCTGTTCTAGCCGCAAAGGGTGGGCCAAATCAATTTTTAACCCTACGGGCTAAGACTGGTCAGAGTTAATGGGACGATAGATGGAGCCAAATACAGGACAATCTTAGAAGAAAACCTGTTAGAGTCTTCAAAGGACTTGAGACTGGGGTGGAGGTTCACCTTCCAGCAGGACAACGACCCTAAACATACAGCCAAAGCTACAATGGAATGGTTTAGATCAAAACATATTCATGTGTTAGAATGGCCCAAAGTCCAGACCTAAATACAATTGAGAATCTGTGGCAAGACTTGAAAATTGCTGTTCACAGATGCTCTCCATCCGATCTGACAGAGCATGAGCTAATTTGCAAAGAAGAATGGGCAAAAATTTCACTCTCTAGATGTGCAAAGGTGGGAGACATACCCAAAAAGACTTGCAGCTGTAATTGAAGCGAAAGGCGGTTCTACAAAGTATTGACTCAGGGGGGCTGAATACAAATTCACGCCACACTTTTCACATATTTATCTGTAAAAAATGTTGAAAACCATTTATCATTTTCTTTCCACTTCACAATTCTGTGCCACTTTGTGTTGGTCTATCACATAAAATCACAATAAAGTACATTTACATTTTTGGTTGTAACATGACAAAATGTGGAACATTTCAAGGGGTAGAAATACTTTTTCAAGGTACTGAATTATTTAATTATGCACTTTGTTTAATTCCAGCCTTACAATGCCCATTTTTATCTTGCATCCAAAGCAGGTATTTGCAAATTAATCAAACCTTATATACATTAACTATACATGCAACCAATTTTCATTTATCTTCACTCCTTCAATTCAATGTAAAGCTATGACCTCAGTATTCAGATTCCATTTTGCCTTATTGTTTGCTATTTATTTAAAATGTAAAATCCTTTAATACTCACTTTGTTAGGTGCTGAATTGGAAGCTGCCTGTTGAAGCAGGGTCTAGGTGTGTCCAGTCATTTGGAAGTGTGCCTTGCAATCTTAAGAAGAAAGTAAAAAATAGACATGTTTTATTTCACATGACTATTTTATTCTTTAGAACAAGAAGTGTTTTGTGAAAGCATAACTTAATTAAACGCTCTCAGCTCTTGAATGAAGTGACAGATAAAAAGACCAGTTAATCTCATATATAAATGTACGTGACAGTTACAGAAACAAATTGAGAATTTGTGAAAGCAAGAGTTACTGTATTAAGGCTAAAAGACTTCAGGGCACATTGTCCTTGCTACTCTGTTAAAAAAAAATGTACTTGGGAGTTTCTGGCAGCAGTTTTCTCTAAATAACATCTTGCTGGAATCTCATTAGTTAATGTACACTAGACCATTTTCATGAAGAAGCAGAAGAGGTTCTTGTTCTTGTTTTACCATAGTAAAAAGAACTTCACTAAAGTATAGTCTGGTTATCAAATGGCCCAAAACCGCTTTTATCACAAACCCCTAGGGTTTAACAATACACAACATAGGTAGGATTAAAAGGGACTGAAACTGTGGAAATTGTGTCCAAAAAAGGTGAGTAGAGGGCATAGGCCTAGCCACCAGTATTGCCTGTGGTCTTTCCACAGCTGATATTCCCACTACTGATTTTCCATAAGTTGTTTTGGGCTATGGCTGTGTGTGGAGGTGGCCATCTTTGTAGAAGCACAGGGCTTTGCTTTCTCATGTCAAAACACTACCCCCTCCCCCCCCCCCCAATGACTGGTAATCTGGTGACCGATGGATGCAATATTCAAGAAACAGCAAGGAAAGTAAAAAGTAAAAACATCTGAAATTTCAGGGTGCTCTGTCAACAGCTTTGGGTGGCAGGAGACTGAGTAGATGGTAAGATATGATTGCTTTAGTTGCCTTATATAAAGCATACTTGTTATGGTTATGTTGCTCAGTATGATCAGAAGGTTCTTTTGAAAGAAAAAAAAAAGAAAAGTGTTCTCAGGTACTGACTTTCAGTTTTGTAAAGTCAATGAAGTCAAGTTTGCATTAGATATCTTCTATTATGTGCAAATAGCAGAAACATGTAGAGACATTTCTACACCGCCATCTCACATAAATGCAAGGCAGACAAAGGAATTGTCAATGTTGAGACATAAATAAACACACGTACAAGACCCAACACTTCAGGTTAAGCAACACCCATGACAGTCATACAAAAGATAACTGCAGCCATTGCACAATTAACACCACAAACTCATCATATTCATCACCAAGAGGGGTATTTATTAAAAAAAAAACTGAGAACAGAAAACAGAAACAAAAGTGTTCTAAATTATAGTCCATAATGACCAGTCTGATTTCATATGTCTCTCGAAAAAGAGGAGTCTAACTGGTCACTATGGGCATCAACCCTGCTGTCTCTGTTTTCTATTCTCTTAGTTTTTTAATAATAACCCACAAAACACCCCAAATCCTTACCACTGCAGGCTGTCGGTGCCTTGGATGAACACATTAAAGGTTTTGGAGTCCTAGAGTATTTATTTATATGATGAAATATATACCCTTAGAATCCTAAACACTTGATGTGGCATTCTTCTTTTCCTCCTGTATTTGCTTATAATAGGTTTACCCTAAAGGGTTACTTCACCTTTACCAAAAAAATGCCAATGCAGATGAAGGATGTCTGTAGATAAAACCAAACTGTGTAGTTTTGACAAAAATTGAATAATGCCCTTGCTATAAGTGTAGGCCATTTACATACCTCATGAAGCCTGACTGGAATACTCCTAGGCCCAGTCATTACTGCTCACCTCCACCATTACAGAAGTGAGCTCTCAAACACCGAGCTCTGAGCTACTACATCAGGGGGGAGAAAGTGCATGTGAGGGAGTTTGAGTCAGAGAAAGAGCTCACTCCTGTGATGGTGGAGGTGAGTAGTAATGAGTAGGCCTCACTCAGCAGCGTCCTAGCAATGTCCTGGGAGTATTCCAGTCAGGCTTCATGAGGTATGTAAATGGCCTACACCTATAGCAAGGGCATTTTTCCTCTTTAGTATGTTTTTTTTTTATTTGTTTTCTATAAACACACATGGATAGGCAGTTTTTATTTTCATAAAGTTGAACTAGCCCTTTAAAAAAACTATGCCTGGGGCGTGTCCAAGATGGCAACCTAGGAGGACGTGTGAGTCGGAGCTATGCTGGATGACTTCTCAAATATCCTGTTTCCTGGCTGCTCTTCTGTGAGATAAACTACCTATAATAGCCTGAATGCCATATAAAACACGGCGGCGGGCGAAAAAGCTACGTTTCCCGCAAATCCCGGAGGATACAGCCCCGATTGTGGACCCCCACGTGGCAGATTCTCCCCGGCGGCTCTCAAATATGGCGTCGCAGATGGAGGCTGATGGCCTGGCCGAGACACCACAGCTTGGATTCCCGGAGGTGATGGCTGCGATTGCCTCTTGCCAGGCTGCCCTGACAAGTAAAATCGAGTCGGTGCAGCTTGATGTGAGCCTGATCCGGCAGGACCAGGACAAGCTTCCCTCGAGGGTGTCGGAGGTAGAGGAGCAAGTGGGGCTGACAGAGGATACAGTCGCAGACCATGCTGCCTCCATTCGCACGTTACAGACTAAAGTCCGGGCTCTGGAATATAAAGTGGATGACGCGGAGAACCGGAACCAAAGAAACAACCTTCGGATCGTGGGCATGCCGGAAGGAGCTGAGGGGAAGAACCCTACGGTTTTTGTGGAAGAGCTGCTGAAAACATTGCTCCCGGCTGCTCAATTCTCTCCCTTCTATACTGTGGAGCGCGCACACCGGATCCCTCCTGTCCCTGGTCCACCTGGCTCCAATCCCCGTACCCTGATCTTCCGTATGCTTAATTTTAGAGACCGGGATGCAGTTCTAAGAGAAGCGCGCAAGGTTGGAGAGGTAAAGTTCCAAAATGCAAACCTGCTTTTCTTCCCGGATTATTCTGTTGAAACACAGAAATTACGCAGGTCATTTAATCATGTCAAAGCATCGCTGCGGGCGCGGAACATCAAATATAGCATACTTTTTCCGGCCAGATTGAGGGTGCAGGATGGCGAGACAGTGAAATTCTTTACATCTCCTCGAGATGCTGCTACCTGGCTTGAAGCTTTACCACACCAACGTTAAATGGGATGATCCTTCCATCCTCTCCAGGCCGTTCTGTAAACTTTACTATTGACTAGAGGTTTTTGTTCTGTTAGCTGCCACCTACTACTATCTGTGACCTGATAGAGACCCTGGCGCATGCCTTTGCCAACATGAAACTCTGCTGCACTGGATGATACGGCTGACAAGTTTCTACAGTATTCCTGGGACAGATGAAATTTAATTCACTGGTAAGGACTTTAGTGCTGCTCGAATGGTCCTGGATGTACTGTCGGGTGTCGGCTAAGATTGAACTGAACTGCATGCCTTTTTTCGTTTTTTTATTTTTTCAACAATGTGGGATTTATCATATTTGAAGAACTAATTCTGCAGTTTCAAATCGTCCCAGATGTAAAGAGTACTGTTAGCTCCACGAGATAAAGACGCCTGATAGACAAGTGTGCAACATTCCGCCATGGTGGTAACAAATACAGTGAACTACTGAACTCGTGTTATTAGTATCTGTCACTGCACTACAAATACCAGGGGCAGGCGCAGGGCAACAATTTTTTCACAGGTGATTGCTTAGTTTTGGTTCATCTTGCACAGTCCTCTACGCTGTTTTTTGAGCAAGGAGAGAATGAGATTAATGTCTCAGGTTTGTAACTAAGATATGTGCCCCTGTAATAGCCCAGGAGAAATGTTTTCTATAAATAATACCTTTCCAGCACCTCTGTTGTCTGGTTAGACAATACCATCTAACATAAGTTCACGCCCCTACTACAGTTGTACTAGTTGGGATTTATGGGTACTTGCACATCACCAGTTTAAAAGGGGGTGTGGGGGAGGGGGGGAAGTTTTCTGCCGTTGCAGATATTGGGGAAATTTATGTATTTTGCTTAAAATTGGAGTTGCTTTTAAAACAACGAGACCCTTTTGCCCTTCATTGTACGTTCACTGTACTTTCTACTTACAGATGTGCAGTTAGATCTGCCTTTTCACATAGTACATAATTTTCAGATGGTGGATAGAATAGAGGTATTGTCCTTGAAGCCACGCAGGAGGATGTCTAGGACTTGCGGATCCGGCACACTTTTCCTTTACAACTTGTCCTATGGCTGACACCTCCATTATTTTATGGAATGTCAGAGGATTAAATTCAGCCGTTAAGAGGTCTCTTGTTTTTAAATATCGGCAAAAATATACATCACACATATGCATTATACAAGAGACGCATCTGATCGGCTCCAGAATCCTTGGGCTAAAAAAGGCTTGGGTAGGGGCACATTACCATTCTACCTATTCAAATTACGCCAGGGGAGTGAGCGTTTTGATCCGCAGGTCCCTCCCTTTTCAGATTCTTGATGTCAAAACAGACACTGGGGGAAGATATGTGATTATTCATATGACTGTACATGCTAGACGGCTGGTGTTATTGGGCCTTTATCTCCCCCCTCCTGCGAGGGCTCAACTTCTTTATGATATTATGCAAAATGTCATGGGGTACCACACTCAAGAAGTATTTATTTTTGGAGATTTCAATCTGGTGCCCTCTCAGGAGGTGGATAGGCTTAACCCGGGGGTCCGCATCTCGTCGGATTTGCAGAATTGGGCATGCACTTTTGCACTGACAGATGCATGGCGACATTTCCATCCTAAAGATAGAGAATACACTTATCACTCGGCCTCCTACAGAGCTCTATCCTGTATAGATTTGGCCTATGTGTCCAAGGGTGCGCTTTGTTGGACGAGGGAGGTTAAACACCTCCCAAAGGGAATATCAGACCATGCTCCTCTTAATCTTGTCATCTCCTTGGACAGACCATCTGGTCCAAGGCTGTGGCGACTTTCCAGGTTTTGGGCGATGGATGACAGGATTCAGGAGGCAATGTCGGAGGCTATATGTAATTTTTGGCTGAGAAATAGAGAGTCTGCGGATCCCCGGATCCTCTGGGATACATTCAAGGCCTGGGTTAGGGGTGAATATATATTCCGCATATCTTCATTGAAGAGGGAAGCTGCTCGGTCCCTGGAGCTGTTGGAGGGGGAGGTGGGGGGGAGTGAGGCGGTATATGTAAGATCCTCAACGGAACCTAATTATCAAACATGGCAGAGGGCTCTGAGGGAGCTCTCCTTATTTAATGTAGAACAAACTAAGAAGTCTATGATGTACTCTGCGCAAAGGATATTTGAATATGGCAATAAAAATGGGAGATTGTTGGCCTGGCTAGCACGTGGCCAATTAGGAACCACACATATTGCGGGTGTTTGTAGTGCTCAGGGGGAGTTGTTGACCTCACCATGAGACATTAATGATAGATTCTCCTCTTTTTTCCGTGATCTATATGCCTCCAGAACCAGCGGCGGCCCTTTGGCATTGCAGGAATATTTGCACAATATCCCATTCCCTACATTATCTGATGAGCATAGGGCAATGCTAGATATGGATATCTCCCTAGAGGAGGTCCAGACTGCTATTGGGGATCTACAGATAGGAAAGACCCCAGGGGTATGTGGACTCCCTACGGAGTTTTATTCTCAGAATATGGAGCTCATCGCACCTAAACTCAGGTCCCTTTTCTCTAAACTCGCTGGTAGAAATGCTCTGCCTGAATCAATGGAGGAGGCGATCATTGCATTGATCCCTAAGCCGGGTAAGGACCCTCAGGATTGCGCGTCATACAGGCCCATTTCACTACTTAATGTGGATACTAAATTGTTGGCCAAGATCCTTGCCACCCGTTTGTCGTCCATTATATCAACACTGATTCACATTGATCAGGCCGGCTTTATGCCGGGCAAGGGGACAGATATTAATATCAGACGCCTCTTCCTTAACTTGTCCATGACTCATGATAACTCTGGACAAAGAGTGATCGCCTCCTTGGATGCTGAAAAGGCGACTCTGTGGAGTGGGAATATCTCTGGGGAGTGCTACAACGATTCGGTTTTGGCCCTGGTTTTCTCCAATGGCTACAGTTGTTATACCGAGCACCGAGGGCTAGGGTACGCACCAATGATAGGATCTCTGATCCCTTCCCACTCCACAGAGGCACTCGCCAGGGATGCCTACTGTCGCCTAGTTTGTTTGCCCTTGCTTTGGAGCCTCTGGAGATTTTAGTTAGAGAGTCTTCGTAGGTCAAGGGGCTGCAGATTGGTAGACTTGAAGAGAAAATATCCTTATACGCGGATGATGCGTTGCTTTATTTGAATGATGCGGGACCGTCCTTACTGGCTGCCCTGGATCTTTTTGATAGATTTGGCAATGCATCAGGGATCCGCATAAACCGGTCCAAATTGGTCCTCTTTCCTTTGGATAGTGGGGCTCCTAGTGCGGCAGGCAATACACCCCTAAAGTGGGTATCGGAATTCAAGTATCTCGGGGTTCGGGTGTCCAGGGATGTTACCCAGTATTATGGCCTAAATATGCTTCCTCTGCTCCGTCTCCTTAAGGAAAGGTGCCATGCATGGTCCGGACTTCCTCTCAACTTAATGGGACGTATAAACATTTTAAAAATGATGCTTCTACCCAAGTTTACCTACCTTTTCAGAAATAGCCCGATCTGGCTTCTGGCGTCCTTTTTTCGGGAACTGGACAAATATATTATTTCTTTTATCTGGAATGGTTCTAATCCACAATTAGCCAAATCCACATTGCCACTAGCTACACAGATGGGGGGGCTCGCTCTCCCCAACTTCAGAATCTATTATTGGGCGGCGATGTTGGAGACGACGTATTGGTGGTTCGAGGGGAAACGTTCTAATGCTGCGGTGTGTGTGGGGGCGGCTAGGATCTATACAAGATCTACAAAATCTGGTTTACAGATGGGTGAAAGCGTATGTGGAACTGCCTGCTCCAACTAGAGCAACGCTTCAGGTATGGAGAATGGCTGGAAGGGGTTTTTCCCTTGCGGGGCGTTGGGCACCTGTCCAGCCTCTTTGGGGGAATCCTCAGTTGCCCCATTTCCGAACAATCCCTGATCCTCAGTTGTGGGCGGGTTTTGGAATTAAAAAGAGATATTATGCCTAATGGTGTACTGTTGTCTTTTGCTCTTATGTCTAGGACATATGGGCTCCCGGGATGGATGTTTTTCCGCTATGCTCAGCTGCGCCACGCGGCTAGGGCACAGTTCCACTCCTCCAGTTAGATCCTTTGGAGGACTTGTTATCCAGTAGTGAACTAGAGAAACCTCTCTCGGCCCTATACAACACGCTGCTGCCTAAGGAAGCTCCCAAGATGGACAGGCTGTGGAATGCCTGGAAAATAGATATCCCCACTTTGGACAGAGAGGACTGGGAGGCCTGTCTGGAGCATGGTCCCAAACTGGTGATCTCGGCCGGAGATAAATTGACACAAACAAAATTTTTGCATAGGGTCTATTTTACTCTGGCGAGACTATCTAAGATATACCCCAATAGGGATCCACATTGCCCTAGATGCCGGACTCAGATTGGTACATATCTTCATATGTTTTGGGACTGTCCTGCATTGTCAAAGTTCTGGCTGGGGGTGTATGATCACTTAAATATTAGGATGGATTTGTTTGTCCCCAAAACACCTGAGTTGGCCCTATTGGGAAAACACGAGGATGAACACAGGTCTCATCATAGTAAAATCTTAATCTCACTCCTCTTCTATTATGCCGAAAAGGAGATCCTTAGTAGTTGGACTTCTGCTAGTCCTCCAGCCCTCTCCTCTTGGGAAAATAGAATTAATACTGCCTTGCCCCTCTATAGGCTGACATATATTAGTCGGGGTTGTCCCTGGAAGTTCGACAAGGTCTGGCTCCCGTGGATCAATTAGTAGAGTAGTCTTGGATTTCTTATAATGGTTGACATGTCATAGAGTGTAGAGCGGGTAGGGGGTGGACTGATTTGTTGTCTTGTTGTCTCCGGTGTGGCATCTCCCTTCTCATGTGCTTCCCTGATATGATTTCTGTCCCCCCCCCCGCTCCTTATTCTCCTTCTTATTGCCTTGCCTGATAGGTTTAATTTGTATGACCTTCATTTAATGTACCAAGTGGAATTTATGTATTCTCATTGGAAACTGTGTGATAGTTCTTATGTGAGCAAGAGATTACCTCTAGATATATATATGATACGCATGATAATGTAAGTTTCTACATATTTTTGTTTGTTTTGTACTGTAAGTTATTCTTCTCAATAAAGCACTCCTGATTGTAAAAAAAAAAAAAACTATGCCCAGATGGCTAAATCCAACAACATGTATTATCCAAACTAGATCAAGATCAGCCACAAGGCAACCTAGGCAGTAACTTGGAGCCCAGTGAATGTCCAGGGGTCCATTCATTTTCATTCAATGATCCAGAAGAATAGTGTAATTGGTAGTGTAATTGGTCAAAGCTGTGCACCTGCCTGTCAATTCAAAAGGGAGGATGACATGCTAGTACAGACATTACAAATATATGGCTCCTGTGTGCATCTTTCATTCCTTATCAATATTATATGCAGTGATGGGGGACCAACATTGTTACCTTTCCTAGGGCCCCATTTGCCTTAATCTGTCTCTGATCCTAGCATATTACTTACATTAGCTGAGAGAACTTCTCCCCAAAGATTTTCATCGTAAAGTAGAACTAATCCCCCCCATTAAAAATATGTCCTGTAAAAGCTAATTATAAGTGCCTTTGCAATAACCGTTTTGTAGTTCCTTTCTAAAGTCCCACAAATACCTGCTGAGTAGGGATGAGCCGAACACCCCCCTGTTTGGTTCGCACTAGAACATGCGAACAGGAAAAAAGTTTGTTCGAACACGCGAACACCGTTAAAGTCTATGGGACACGAACATGAATAATCAAAAGTGCTAATTTTAAAGGCTTATATGCAAGTTATTGTCATAAAAAGTGTTTGGGGACCTAGTTCCTGCCCCAGGGGACATGGATCAATGCAAAAAAAACTTTTAAAAATGGCCGTTTTTTCAGGAGAAGTGATTTTTTTTTTTTTTTTTATAACTGACATTTTTTATTATTTTTCCACAGAAAAACAAATACAGCATTTCAGCATTGGGTACATAAAGAGACAGAGATCATAATATCACAGTTCAATTTGGCACGTAATCATTCACATGTTGGGCGGCAAATCTTTACAGTATAAACAGTTAGTGATAAAAAGAAGTGGATTTACTGGATAATAATGCATCTCAAACAATATATACACTAGTACCATATGCTTAAACATATAGATTCTCAGATATAGAGAAGAAGGAGGAAAGAAGAGAAAGACGGAGAGAAAAAAAAAAAGGGGGAAGGGGGGGGGGCACTCGCTTCCAGGGTCCAGACCAGGCCGGCGGAGAGCGGTTCGTTAATACATAAACAACATATACCTTCAGGTCACAGGGGTCTCCAACAAAACCCAGGGTTCCCAGATACGATTATGTTTGTCAAGTGTGTAATTTAATGAGGCCGTGAGATATTCCATTCTCTTGACATCTCTGATCCTGGAATGCAACTCAGTTAGCGAGGGGGGCTCTCTTTTTGTCCACTTTAGGGCCACCAGGCAGCATGCTGCAGTAAGCACATGGGCTAAGAGTTTTTTGGACACTTTAGAGAGGGTGGCAGGTGGAAGGCCCAAAAGAAAGGTCCTCGGGTCGAGGAGCATTTCAACATCAAAGATGGACTGGAGCAGGGAATGAACCATATTCCAGTAGGGAATGATTAGAGGGCAGGTCCAGTAGACATGAAATAGTGTTCCCCTATCTTTATAGCATCTCCAACAACGAGAGTCGGCCGTAGGGTATATGGAGTGGAGCAGGTCAGGGGTCTGATACCAGTGATATAGAATCTTAAATTGATTCTCTTTATAAAGCGTGCATATGGAGCTTTTGGTGGCCTGGGTCCATATGGATTGCCAGGTCCTTAAGGATAACTCTGTGCCCAGCGCCTGCTCCCACTTAGCCATATATGAATGTCGCGGCCCGTCTGGTGAGAAATCTGTGATCAGTATCTGATAGGTGCGGGAGATCATGCCTTTAGGGGACGGACCCTCCAAACAAAGCTTTTCAAAGTCTGTGAGGGGGGAAAATCTCAAATTCGACCCTAGTGATTGTGCATAATGGCGTAGTTGTAGGTAACCGAAGAAGGCTTGTTTGGGGATATCAAAAGACTTTTGCAGGTCTAGGAAGGGTCGCAACATTCTGGTTTTAGGATCAATTAGTTGTCCATAACGGAATGTGGCCTTATCCATCCAAAAGTGGGACATCTGTGAAGTTAAGCTGTCAGGAATATTGGGCGTGAATAGGAATGAAGTGACTGGGGAGGATGTGGTGGTGAGTGGATACTTCAATTTAGCCCGTCGCCATAAGGTATGTAGTAGAGCCATCGGTCCTAGCAGTTGTATGCTGCTGGGGGGTATATCGGAGCTCCAAAGCATGGAATTTGGGTGTATGGGGGCTAGCCACAGCTTTTCTATCTGTGTCCACCTATTGTAAGCATGTAGGGAGCACCAGGAGGCTATAGGTCTTAGTTGAGCTGCCAGGTAGTACTTAGCTATGTTGGGAAACGCCAATCCACCCTGGTTACGTGGGGCATATAAAACAGATCTAGCAACTCGATGTCTTTTATAGTTCCAGAAAAAGTTTATCAGGTCTGCTTGAAGTTTTTTTAGGTGTGAACATGGAATGGGAATGGGGAGTGTCTCAAAAAGATATAGAAGTCTGGGTAGTATCGTCATCTTCAAGGTTGCAAGTCTACCAAAAAGGGACAGTTTCAGAGATTGCCATTTGGTTAGGGAAGCTCTGATAGAGGTGAACATTTGGGGGAAGTTAGCTTTGTATAGTGTATCGTATGTGGATGTTATATGTATCCCCAGGTATTTTAGGGAGGAGGACCGCCAAGAGTATGGAAATGTTTGCGAGAGTGTGGATAATGTTTGGGGGGATAGATTAAGAGGGAGAGCCTCCGTCTTGGAGCCGGTAATTTTATAACCCGAAAGGACGCTATACCTTTCCAGTTCTACTTGTAAATTTGGGAGGGATATACGAGGTTGGGCGAGAGTGAGAAGAACATCATCCGCAAATAAGGAGATCTTGAATTCTCTAGTACGGACTGGAATACCATGAATACTTGGATTATTTCTGATATGGGCTGCTAACGGTTCAATGCATAGGGCATATAACAGAGGGGAGAGTGGGCAGCCTTGTCGGGTCCCATTAGAGATCAGAAAGGTAGGGGAGGTGGCAAAGTTAGTGCGAACCTGGGCTGTTGGGGCCGAGTATAGGTGGGTAATAGCTCGGAGGAATGGGCCCTCAATACCGGCCCGATTGAGAGTCGCGAACAGGAAAGGCCAGCCCAGCCTGTCAAAGGCTTTTTCGGCATCCAGGCTGAGCAGTATTGCCTCCGTTGAATTTCTGTTCGCAACCTCCACCAGGTCAATAACCCTCTGGGTGTTATCCCCAGCCTGTCGGCAAGGGATAAAACCCACCTGGTCCCTATGGACCAGGGATGGCATAAAATTGTTTAGTCTGTTTGCTAGCAGTTTCGTAAAAATTTTTAAGTCTGTGTTGAGGAGTGCTATTGGTCTGTAATTGGCCGGAAGAGTATGCTCTTTCCCTGGTTTTGGGATTAATGTCAGGTAAGAATTTTGCATATCTCTGGGAATGGGTGTGTCAGAGAGAAATGAGTTAAAAAGGTTTGTCATATGGGGGAGTAAATGTGGTAGGAACGTCTTGTAATAGAGGTATGGTAGTCCATCAGGCCCGGGGGCCTTATTGTTTGGTAACAGTTTGATTGTTTCTGTCACCTCCTCCTCCGTAACGGAGGCATGAAGAGTCTCCAGAGCAGAGGAGGTAAGCCTAGGAGTATCCGTTTCCGCTAGATAAGTATGAATGGCCTGGGATAGGTCGGGAGGGGGTGGGTTGTGCGGAACACTCGGGTCATTATACAGTGCAGAATAAAAGTCATGAAAAAGTTGTGCTATTTTATTAGGGTGGGACTGAAGGACCCCATTTGCCTCCCTAAGTTGTGTAGTTGTAGTAGTTGCTACTTTGTCGCGAAGCTGTTTCGCCAGAAGCGTATGTGATTTGTTGGCTTTGTCGTAATACGTCTGTCTGAGCCTAATTAACGCTTTTTCTATTTTACCCATCTCGATATCTTTCAATCCAGCCCGAACACTAGTGAGTTCTCTAAGGGTTGCTAAGGACGGAGATGCGAGCAAACGCGCTTCCAGATGTTTAAGTTTGTCTAAAAGGGCGCTGCGTGTTGTATTAGCGTTTCTTTTTAAGGCAGTAGAGAGTGAAATGCATTGGCCTCGAAAGACCGTCTTATGGGCCTCCCACAGAGTTGAGGTGGAGATCTCAGAGGTGGCATTTTCCGCAAAGTAGAGTTTCAAAGTTTGCTCTAATTCTATTCTAGATGGGTCATGTTTAAGTAGAAAATCTTTTAGACGCCAATGGCATTTACGAAAGGAGCTTGGGGAAAGTGTCAGGGAGAGTGTAATCGGGGCATGATCCGACCAAGAAATGGCCTGAATGTCTGAGTTCATGCATGTTCGCAGAGTCGGGGCGTTGACAAAAAAAAAAATCCAATCGTGAGTGGGACATATGGGGATGAGAATAGAAAGTAAATTGTTTGGCAGAAGGATAGGTAGTGCGCCATGTATCAAACAGGGCATATTTCCTAGTTAGTTGGCGAAACTGGGCGGCCATTTTATTGGTTGTTACTTGGGTTTTCCTCTGACCCACTGAGTGTTTATCAAGACCCGGAGAATGAATAAGGTTAAAATCTCCTCCAATCACCAGGTATTGATGGGAGGTCTCAAACAGGCGATCGAAGACCTTAGACAGAAAGGGGATTTGATTCGTGTTTGGAGCATAGATGTTGCAAAGAGTGATATTCGCTCCTCCCCAAAGGCCTTGGAGGATGAGGTAGTGTCCCAGTGGGTCAGAGTATAGGGATTGCAACTGGAAGGGGGAGCCTTGTCTAAAAAGAATTGCCACCCCTGCCCGTTTATGTGGGCCAGAGGCCTGGTATATATGAGGGTATTGTCGCCGTGCAAATGTCATAGTGCCCGTTTTATGAAGGTGGGTCTCCTGAATGAAAATAATGTCAGCTTTGGATCGTTTGAACTCTCGTAGCGCTAGGCTTCTCTTAGTATTTGAGTTAAGGCCCTTTACGTTTAGTGAAAATATGTCAATCATGGTGGGTATGTTGCGGAAGAGACGGTTGCTTACCTAGTGGGCGTAGTAGAGTCTTGGAATATAGGATGTCCCTATATTGGGTCTCCTTGTTGATTACGGTTTGGAGGTCTGGGACCCCCCGTACCCAAACCAGGTCCCGGAGGCGAGCGGCACCCAGGGAATTGAGAAAGAGAAGAGGAACGGGAGTAACAGTAGAGGGAGAGCAGAAAAAAAAGAGTGAAAAACAGAAAAAAAACACAAGAATTAGTACAAAGTCAAGTTTAGTTAACCATTTACAATATAACCCACCTACATAGAGTGATGGGGTGGGAGACTCCGAAGGGCCCCCTCTGACATCGGAGGCGGAAGTGCCATTGTCAGAAAAAATAGAGGAAGGAGCCATTCGGAGAGCCCCGGGGGGGGAGGAGAGGACGGACCCAACGAGGGGACGACCTCCCTCCGAACCTGCCTGCATCTAAATTCGCAAAAGAGGAACTGAATAACAGAAAAAACATGGAACCTGCATGCATCAACTGGCAACCGACATGCCTATATTCCTGGTTATGACCCGAATAAAAGTATAAGCCACTGAGGCTATTGATTCGTAAAATTTGGGGCGATAGAGAGATGTATCCTGCAAATTCAAAAACTGTAATAATAAAAAAAAAAAAAAAAAAAAAACAGGAGGTGCAAAGGATACCTCTCTTCGTGGTAGTATTCTCCTATAGTTTGATCCCCGACATGGGGGTAGCGAAGAAAAAGGGTTAAGGGAAGGAGGGGATAACCCTCTCAACTAGCCCCGCCCCTCCTCCAACCCACAAAGTAAGGGGGAGGGGAGAGAAAGAGAGTGGGCAAATGGGTATAGGTAAATGGAGAAGGGGGGGTAGAGAGGGGAAGGGAGGGGGGGGAGAGGGGAAGGGGGGAGGGGGAGAAAAAGGGGGGGAGGGGGAGAGGGAATGTGTGAAAGAGGAGGGGCGTGGGGGGGAGGAGGGGGGGTGGCCTAGCTCGGTTCATTAAGTAAATCCTATCAAAACTTTACAGTCATACTCAAACATATGTTGCTAACTTGATAAAGGATCTGTTTGCCGAATATGTCCACCCTACAGATGGGTAGGATGAGCAGAGTAAGGTTTCGGGTTCCTAAGTATAGAAGTAGGGGAAGATTAACCAAGTAAACCTGGAGTCAGTCTGGAGTAAGGACTTTAAATGAGCAGCAGTTCATCTCTGATGGGATGGTGGAGAAGGGCCCGCAGATCTCGGTCTTGTGCGTTTCCGGCCTGCGACTTGGATCCAAGGGTCTGGGCGAGGTGGGGGTGTTGGGAGCGGTTCCCATCCAGGGGTAGGTGGTACCGGAATATCCAGTTCTCTGCAGAAAAATTGGAGATCTTCCAGATAGCGGAGGGTTGTGGACCTTCCATCTTTTTTTGCCGTGAGGCTAAAGGGAAAACCCCAATGATAGCGAAAGTCATGCTCTCTTAACAAGGTGAGGAGTGGTTGCAAAGATCTTCTTTGTTGAAGGGTAATCCATGAGAGGTCTGGGAAAAGTTGTAGAGAGGCCCCGTCAAAATCAATGGTATGCATATTTCGCGCCTTTCTCATAATGTCCTCTTTGAGGGTGTAGTTATGTACCCTGCAGATCACGTCCCGTGGGTGGGATCCTGGTCCACGGGGGTGCAAGGCTCGGTGCGCGCGATCCAACTTAACTCGTTGGTGTTCCGGACGGCCTAAAATGTTATTGAAAATGGCTTGCAAAGTCACATTCAGGTCTTCTTATTGTGTCGCCTCCGGTAGGCCTCTGACCCTAATATTATTACGCCTACCCCTATTGTCGAGGTCCTCGAGGTGACGTTGAAAGTCTCTGAGGGTAGTGGCTTGTGAGGTTAAGCGGTCGTGAATTTGTGAGATTTCAAATTTAGTGTCATTTGTTTCCTCCTCTAAGGATGCGACTTTAGTGGACAGTTGGTGAAGGTCAGTGCGAAGCATATTAATCTCAGTCCTGAAAGTGTCCCGTACTTCTTGGATCAGCATGCGAAAGTCCTGTTTTGTGGGCATACAACGGACGTAATCTCGCCAAGATGTGCATGCTTCAGGGTCAGGGTCAGAGTCTGATGGAATGTGAGCATGTGAGCCCTGCACTATAGCTGAATAGGTAGCTGGTATGGGGGTTCCCCTCTGTGGTGTTAGTGAAGAGGGGGTAGTGCTGGCATGCTTAGTTAGCAACGGGCCGTGCGGGCTCCCGGGTTGTGAATAAGCCCCCTGGGATCCTGGTGGCCTTGAGGCCTGTGAAAGTGCTGGGGCCTGGACTGCATCTCTCTGAAGAGAGGAGAGAGAGGGGGCTCTATCCCTGTGTAGCTGGGAACGTTGCGGCATGGAACGAGGGTCCCATTCTGGGGCGTAGGAGTCCCAGGAGGGGGATGGCTGGCCGGTGGATACAGATGGCGCAGGCCCTATGAGGCATGGGGGAAAAGTTTGTGATAAGCTGCCCAGGACATGGCCTCCGGAGGGGGAGCCGATTGAGAGGTCAGCAGGGGGGATCGGAGAATGGGTGGCGGGCAGGTCACCCTCGGATCCGTACCTGTTACTCCTGCGGTCCGCGGAGGCTTGTGGAGGAGGAGAGGGTGAGATTGCTGTGTGTGGTGCCGGCGCCATCTTGGCCTCGTGGTGTCCGGCCGTAGCTCCCTGCCCGAAATACTCGGTGATGAGTGGCGGGGGGACCGAGGAAGAACGGGTTGTGTGTCCTCTGGGGTCCGTTTCTTTGTTTTTGCGCGATTTGCCCATGTTTTGCTGCGGAGAGGTGCAGGTTCCAGCTCTATGCAGGCAGGTCGGAGCGGGAGCCTCAGTGAAACACGTCCGCCCGGGAAGCCATCCAAGCCACGCCCCCAGGAGCAGTGATTTTAATAATGCTTAAAGTCAAACAATAAAAGTGTAATATCCCTTTAAATTTCGTAGCTGGGGGGTGTCTATAGTATGCCTGTAAAGGGGCGCATGTTTCCCGTGTTTAGAACAATCTGACAGCAAAATGACATTTCAAAGCAAAAAAGTCATTTAAAACTACTCGCGGCTATTGCATTGCCGGTCTGACAATACACATAGAAGTTCATTGATAAAAACGGCATGGGAATTCCCCACAGGGGAACCCCGAACCAAAATTTAAAAAAAAAATGACGTGGGGGTCCCCCTAAATTCCATACCAGACCCTTCAGGTCTGGTATGGATTTTAAGGGGAACCCCACGCCAAAAAAATAAATAAATAAATAAACGGCGTGGGGTCCCCCCAAAAATCAATACTAGACCCTTATCCGAGCATGCAACCTGGCAGGCCGCAGGAAAAGAGGGGGGACGAGAGAGCGCCCCCACTCCTGAACCGTACCAGGCCACATGCCCTCAACATTGGGAGGGTGCTCTGGGATAGCCCCCCAAAACACCTTGTCCCCATGTTGATGAGGACAAGGGCCTCATCCCCACAACCCTGGTCGGTGGTTGTGGGGGTCTGCGGGCGGGGGGCTTATCAGAATCTGGAAGCCCGCTTTAACAAGGGGACCCCCAGATACCGGCCCCCCCCTGTGTGAAATGGTAAGGGGGTACTAGTACCCCTACCATTTCACTAAAAAACTGTCAAGAATGTTAAAAATGACAAGAGACAGTTTTTGACAATTCCTTTATTTAAATGCTTCTTCTTTCTTCTATCTTTCTTCATCTTCTTCTTCTTGTTCTTCTGGCTCTTCTGATTCTTCCTCCAGCGTTCTCGTCCAGCATCTCCTCCGCGGCGTCTTCTATCTTCTTCTCCTCGGGCCGCTCTGCACCCATGGCATGGGGGGAGGCTCCCGCTCTTCTCTTCATCTTCTTCTCTTCTTCATCTTCTTCTTCATCTTCTTCTCTTCTTCATCTTCTTCTCTTCTTCATCTTCTTCTCTTCTTCATTTTCTTCTCCGGGCCGCTCCGCATCCATGCTGGCATGGAGGGAGGCTCCCGCTGTGTGACGGCGTCTCCTCTTCTGACGGTTCTTAAATAACAGGGGTGGGGCCACCCGGTGACCCCGCCCCCCCTCTGGCGCATGGTGACTTGACGGGACTTCCCTGTGACGTCACGGGGAATGCCACAGGGAAGTCCCGTCATGTCCCATGCGTCAGACATCCGTTATTTAAGAACCGTCAGAAGAGGAGACGCCGTCACACAGCGGGAGCCTCCCTCCATGCCAGCATGGATGCGGAGCGGCCCGTTGAAGAAAATGAAGAAGAGAAGAAGAGAAGAAGATGAAGAAGAAGATGAAGAAGAGAAGAAGATGAAGAGAAGAGGGGGAGCCTCCCCCCATGCCATGGGTGCAGAGCGGCCCGAGGAGAAGAAGATAGAAGATGCCGCGGAGGAGATGCTGGACGAGAACGCTGGAGGAAGAGCCAGAAGAAGATGATGAAGGAAGATAGAAGAAAGAAGAAAGAAGAAGCATTTAAATAAAGGAATTGTCAAAAACTGTCTCTTGTCATTTTTAACATTTTTGACAGTTTTTAGTGAAATGGTAGGGATACAAGTACCCCCTTACCATTTCACACGGGGCGGCCGGATCTGGGGGTCCCCTTGTTAAAGGGGGCTTCCAGATTCTGATAAGCCCCCCGCCCGCAGACCCCCACAACCACAGGCCAGGGTTGTGGGGATGAGACCCTTGTCCTCATCAACATGGGGACAAGGTGTTTTGGTGGGCTACCCCAAAGCACCCTCCCAATGTTGAGGGCATGTGGCCTGGTATGGTTCAGGAGGGGGGCGCTCTCTCGTCCCCCCTCTTTTCCTGCAGCCTGCCAGGTTGCGTGCTCGGATAAGGGTCTGGTATGGATTTTTGGGGGGACCCCACGCCATTTTTTTTTTAAATTTTGGCCGGGGTTCTCCTTAATATCCATACCAGACGGGCCTGGTATGAAATTTAGGGGGACCCCCACGTCATTTTTTTTTTTAATTTTGGTTCGGGGTTCCCCTGTGGGGAATTCCCATGCCGTTTTTATCAATGAACTTCTATGTGTATTGTCGGATCGGCAATGCAATAGCCGCGAGTAGTTTTAAATGACTTTTTTCCTTTGAAATGTCATTTTGCTGTCAGACTGTTCTAAACACGGGAAACATGCGCCCCTTTACAAGCATACTATAGACACCCCCCAGCTACGAAATTTAAAGGGATATTACACTTTTATTGTTTGACTTTAAGCATTATTAAAATCACTGCTCCTGAAAAACGGCCGTTTTTAAAACTTTTTTTTACATTGATCCATGTCCCCTGGGGCAGGACCCAGGTCCTCAAACACTTTTTATGACAATAACTTGCATATAAGCCTTTAAAATTAGCACTTTTGATTTCTCCCATAGACTTTTAAAGGGTGTTCCGCGGCATTCGAATTTGCCGCGAACACCCCAAATTGTTCGCTGTTCGGCGAACTTGCGAAAAGCCAATGTTCCAGTCGAACATGAGTTCGACTCGAACTCGAAGCTCATCCCTACTGCTGAGCCTGCCAGTGAAGTCCACGTAATGCAGCTACCGCTCATGGTGTCACAGAAGGGGCAATATGAAAAACACAAATAAAGATTTGGCTTAGGCGTGGGAGGTACATTAGGCTTCTTTTTTTTTTTTTAAGCTTGTGATATAGGAGCCATTAGCTGTACTTTTAGGCTCCCAAAAATTGTTGCTGGACACCAACATTTTATTTGTGTTGTCAGTTGATCTAGAGCATTCAGTCTTTGAAGCTCTCTACTATCTACAACTGAGCAAGAGAAATCAATAGATTCCACCATCCACGCTAAACAGCATGCATGGAGATATCTCCACTGCGAGCTATTTTACTCTGACAGCCACTGCTCCCACAACTGTATGAATGTTAGAACAGGTTACAGTGAGGGAAAAACATTTTTGATCACCTGGTGATTTTGTATGTTTGCCCACTGACAAAGAAATTATCATTCTATAATTTTGATCAAATGGGCAACTACGGTGTTTAAAACGGAGGGCAAGTATTTTAGAGAGGAACTTAGGATCCGTATTGATCAGAGATGTAGGTCTATAGAATTCACAGTAGTTAAGATCCTTATATGGTTTGGGGATAAATATAATTAGTGCCTCTCTCATTGACTCTGGAAGAGTGTGTTCTTTTAGAATATATTTATACAATGCAAGCAAGCAGGGAACCACCTCCTTCTTATGTGTTATATACCACTCGATAGGCAACCCTTCCAGGCCTGGCGTCTTATACTTAGCAAATTGACCCACTACCCTTTCTAATTCATCCACCTGGATGGGGCCATTGAAAAAATTTGTATCCTCTGAGGTGAGAGAAGGAAGGCTCACCCACTGTAGATACTCCAAAAGCTCGGCTTGAACATATTGAATTCTGGAAGTATAAAGATCAGTGTAAAAGTGTAAAAAGGCCACCATAGACTCGGTGGACTCATGCACATTTCCAGTACCATCTAGTATTCTAGGGATTGTAAAAGGTTAATGGGTTGTCATAGACAGAAAAGCCAAAAAGCTTCCCGTTTTTATCCCCTTTTTCAAATATGTGTTGTGCAGAATATAGCAGTTTTTTTGAGTCTTGTCTGTAAGGGCATATGCATATGTCCTTTCAGTGAGTTGCCAATGTTGATAATTGACCGATGTAGGTTTGGCTACATAGCTCGCTTCCAAATTAGCAACAATCTTGACTAAATCACCGAGCCTAGAGTCATTGGCCTTTTTAAGTTCACGAACACCCTTCATATATCGACCTCTCAAAACAGCCTTAAAGGCGTCCCAGCGAACCCCTTCAGGAACATCCTGATCATTTTCTCTCCAGAATTGTCGCATGTCATCTTTACATTTATATAGAACCATAGGTTCAGAGATCCAAAAAGGACTCCTGCACCAAGTCCGTAAGCCGTAAGCCAGAAGGACAAAGGACCTGCAGCTGTAGAACCAAATGGGCATGATTGGATATAACCTTCTGTAAGTATTGTATTGACGAAACTCTATGCAGAGTCTCTGGCTGTGTGAAAATCATGTTTAATCTAGGTGAGGTACCATTAGAGGTAGACAGGAGAATTATTTGCGATCAGGATGTTTCCAACGCCAGACCTCCACCCAACCATAGCTTTCCATCCAATCACACAATGCAGAGTGAGAGAAGCGCCCCCCTCCCAACCTGTCCGGTGATGGAGTCAAGGTTGCGTTAAAGTCTCCAGCAATAAGACTGTCCCTCATGCTATTTGAAGCAGTTTACTGCAAGTTAGCAAGCGAGACATATCAAATGGGGGGGGTAGGTATATATTTACCACAGTATAGAGAATATCCATGTATTTAAATACAACCATTAGATAGCATCCATTAGGGTCAGATACTACTTCCTTAATCTGCACCGTCAGAGCCCTAGTAATTAGAATAGACACCCCTCAGGAGTAGGTGGAGTAGGTAGCATATAATGCGTAAGCAATACTAGGGCGCTTGAAGGCCATGACTCTAGAGCCCATAAGGTGCATCTCCTGTAGACAGATAATATGAGCCTTGGCTCGTTTACGTTGGCCGAACACTAGGGACCTTTTAATTTTGTTGTTAAGACCACGGACATTCCACGACATTACATTAAATGTCATAAACCTGTATGAAATAATAATGGTAGGATCGGAGAGCTATGTATCTCAGAATTGAAGCAGACCGTTTATAGGTGACAACCTTACTAGGCAAAGTATCATACAGATAAATCTTACTCTGGTTAAAAGAAAGAAAACGACACCCGAGCCAACCCCCCCCCCCCCACCCGGCCCGACCAATAAACACTCAGCAGGCTTTGACCCATAACCAACAAGAACCTGTAAGGGAGATGTCCGTAAACTATAATAGGAAGAACCAACTGGCTACTCCGAAGAGCATCAACTTGAATAGTCAACTATAATAAAAAAGAGGAAAAAAAAAAAAAATATATATATATATATATATATATATATATATATACATATATACTCCTGAACAAAGGCCACCAGCATCTTCTGCAGTCATATAAACAGGGCACAGCAGACAACTTATTGGAAGGAGATCAACATCAATTGCAGCGGTGGTCTGGAATAAGGCACCAATGTAAAATAAGCTGTAGCAATGAAAGAGGGAATGCTTAAATAATTCACTTGACTCTGTTGAGTCAATCTGACGCCTCCCCAGGAGAGGTGAAGAACTGAACCTTTCCATCAGCAATCACACAAAGTTTTGCCGGATACAACATGCTGTAGGATAACTGTTTTTTTCAGAGTCTGTGCTTGACTGCCATGAATGCTGCTCTTTGCTTCTGGGTGGCTGCCGAGAAGTCTGGAAAGATGGATATACGATTGCCATTATATGTGATCTCACCCAGAGAACGAGCTGTACGGAGTATAGCCTCTTTATTCATGTAGTGCAGCAGTTTCAGCAGGATAGGGTGAGGAGGGGTCCCTGAGGGTAGAGGTTGCAGTGGGATGCGATGGGCCCGCTCTATAGCAAACAGTGGAGACAGGACGTCACGGGACATGGTGGACTTGAGCCAATTTTCCATAAAGTGTTCTGGTTACTTACCCTTTGATCCCTAAGGGAAACCAATAAATCGCAAGTTATTACATCTGAGGCTGTCTTCAAGATCATTTAATTTAGAGGAGTGGTCAGTGAGCTGTTGCTGAGCAGAACGAATCTCAGCGGTCAAAGGAGTAATGGTGTCTTCCACATCACTAATCCTCTGTTCAGTGGTAGTCATGTGATTATCGATTTTCTGTATGTCATTGTGCTGCCCCAACAGGGCATAGAATTTATATATATTGTTTTCCTAACTATTTTCTATGGACTTTTATGTTTGGTTTACATGCTGCCATCTAGTGACCCTTTGTGGTAATGCACTTGACTCTCAAGTTTATTTTTCCCTTATGTTATGACACACTTCCTTTGAATGTAATGCTCCACCCTTCTTCCTGTGTTTGTGCTTCCTGTGTCATCTATGCAGTTAACAAGCCACATGTAGCAGGGCACATGTATTCTCAATTGTACGCTACAGACAATATCATCTTTTGACCGCACAATACCACAACCTGTCCATCTGTTTGTATCCTGTCATCCGCTGTAATCTGATGTTCGGAATAAAGCATCTGTGGATGGAAATCGGTATTGGTGAGTTCAAGCTATCTGATGAGGATTGTCCTCAGTGATTATATCTGCTTATACAGGGCAGGCATAGAGGTCTCACAAGGGATAAATCGTTTCACAACAATCTGAGTAAGAATAGTCATGTTTTAGGATACACTGTAGATAAATCAATTTTTACTGAATCTGAGTAGTTAAAGCTCAGTTTTGGTCTCATCACTCCAAATGACTTTGTGCCAGAAGGTTTGAGGCTTTTCTCTGTGCTGTTTGGCGTGTTGTAAGCTGGATACTTTGTGGCATTTGCGTAGTAATGGCTTTCTTCTGGTGACTCAACCGTGCAGCCCATCTTTCTTCAAGTGCCTCCTTATTGTGCATCTTGAAACAGTCACATATTTCACCTGAAGTTATTTGTGGGGTTTTTTTTGCACCCTGAACAATTTTCCTGGCAGTTGTGGCTGAAATTTTAGTTGATCTACCTGACTGTGGTTTGGTTTCAACAGAAACCCTAATTTTCCACTTCTTGATTAGAGTTTGAACACTGCTGATTGGCATTCTCAATTCCTTTGATATCTTTTTATATCCCTTTCCTGTTTTATACAGTTCAACTACCTTTTCCCGCAGATCCTTTGACAATTAGTTTGCTTTCCCCATGACTCAGAATCCAGAAACTTCAGTGCAGCACTGGATGAAAGATGCAAGGGTCTGTCAGGAGTCCAGAAACTCATTGGCCCTTTATACACACACACTAATTTCAAGCAAACAGATCACAGGTGAGGATGGTTACCTTCAATAGCCGTTCAAACCCCTTTGTGTCACTTTGTGTGCATGTTATCAGGCCAAAATCACCAGGGTATGTAAACTTTTGATCAGGGTCATTTGGGTTTCTGTTGCCATTATGATTTAAAAAGAGTAAACACAGTTGACTGATAATAAATGGCTTCAGGCAAACACTAACCATAAGTGAAAGAAAGGTTTTTGTGTTATCATTCTGTTATCATTCATATTCTCAGAAAAATGGCCAAGAAATCATAAATTCTGCCAGGGTATGTAAACTTATGAACACAACTGTATGTACACTCCTTGTACATATCACTACTTCAGTCTCCTCCGGCACCTTCCTTGCTTGCAGACTGTTCCTCCTCCAGCACTTTCACTTGCTGCAGACTGTTACTCCTCCAGGCTAGCTAGCACTGCATGGGTAGGCCTGACACTGCTTCAGCCAAGCCTCAATGAACTGCCTTTTGTGGGAAGGGACCCCGGGCCCCTACGGTGTAGAAATGTGGTGCTAGCTATCCTATATTCAGCTACCACTCCCAGATAGCTCTCTTCAAGCCCTGCCTGCCAGCCAGCCTGGCTGCAATGACCTCTTTCCACTGCCCTTTCCACAGTCCTCTCTTCTGGTTCTACACCCATCTTAACTGCAATCTCCCAGTTCTCTCAGGCGTGCCTTCCCAGTCATCCTGACTGTGCTCACTCACCAGCCCTCCCCTCTGCGACCAGTAGTCCTCCCTGGAGACTCTTAGAAGTGTTCTCTCCCGCTGTTCTTTGCTTGCTCTCTCATGTGCCTCTCCTTCCAGGTTTTCGTCACTCCTCTTGGATGCACCCGAGCTCCAGCCCAGAGTCACCCTCCCCCCCAGACTGGGGAGCTTCCTATGGGCCATGACAGGCTCCACACTCTCTCACTCCAGCTCTTCCACCCAACAACTCCTCCCCAACTGGGCTGAGCCTAGTTGTTTACGGAGGCCTGCTCCCTGCCAATCCAAGTTGGGGATTGGTCAAGGCTCCTTAAGATACCCCAGGCAGCCCCACCTCTCTTTCCCTCCTCTCCTTCTAGCACTTTCTAGAAGGAAGAGGGAGGTGACAGTGAAGTGATGCAGTCTGTGAGTCACCAACTGCCACCCTGAGCCACTCCCGGCCCAGAATGAAAACAAACGGGCTTAGCAACCAGCTAGGCCTGCCTAAATGTACCTATTCTGCCAACAAAAATCCTCACTTTAGCACCTACCTAACTAGAAGGTGTTACATAAGTATTTGACCCCTTCACAAAACATGACTTAGTACTAGGTGGCAAAACCCTTGTTGGCAATCACAGAGGTCAGATGTTTCTTGTAGTTGGTCACCAGGTTTGCACACATCTTATGAGGGATTTTGTCCCACTCCTCTTTGCAGATCCTCTCCAAGTCATTAAGGTTTTGAGACTGACATTTGGTTAATGTGTTTCTTCTTGAGCCACTCCTTTTTTGCCTTGGCCATGTGTTTTGGGTCGTTGTCATGCTGGAATACCCATCCACAACCTATTTTCAATGCCCTGGCAGAGGGAAGGTGGTTCTCATCCAAGACTTGACGGTATATGGCCCCGTCCATCGTCCCTTTGATGTGGTAAAGTTGTCCTGTCCCCTTAGCAGAAAAACACAGCCAAAGCATAATATTTATACCTCCACGTTTGACGGTGGGGATGGTATTCTTGGGGTCATAGGCAGCATTCCTCCTCTTCCAAATACGGCAAGTTGAGTTGATGCCCAAAAGCTTCATTTTGGTCTCATCTGACCACAACACTTTCACCCAGTTCTCTGAATCATAAAAAATTATAAGGAACTATAGCGCTACTGTGATACTGATGGATGGGGAGGGGAAGGGGGGGATTGATCAAAAGGAACTGCGGGACAAAAGAGGCAAATTGGACACAAGTGGAGGCAGCTCCTCTAGAAAAAAGTCCTGAATACCTGTGTATAATAAGTGTATATGGAGGAAGTGGGTGCCAACCTACTGCAGACAAATGTGGATAGGACAAAACAGCACAGTAAAAAAGTGATGATAGAAAAATGATAAAAAAGATGAAAAAAAAACTCACTTTTGGAAGTGAAGAAAGTACTTGTCATTTAAGTGGCGGTAGGTCTCCCTCAGGCTCTGTGGAAGGCGGCTGATAGGAGTGAAACGGAGATGCCTGTGGTGCGATGGTACACAAGAGGAATGTCCAGCTGCTCAGATGGATGTTGGCAGCTGTGCAGACTGTGCACAGGCGGAGCCTGTACAGCAGGTGTTAGTATTGTTTTTTTTTTAAATTTAGGTGTAGCAGAACAAGTCTACTAGACAGTATATTGCATATCAGAATACTGTATATGCTATACCTCATCAAAAAAAGTTTAATCTAAGCTGTGACAGACATATTCTTATGTAGTTTTCTAATCACATACCAAAATATCTCTTGCTTACACTCCATAAGGACACACCTGAAAACAGGGATCAATCCCCCTTACTAAAAATATTAAACTTATAGCTCCCTCCCACATTCCCCAGTGTTTTCCTGTTTTCATCCCAGTGGGCAGCAGAAGGAAGAGTTCTGATGAGGAGCAGATGAGATCCCCTAATGTTTCTGTCACACCAATCCTGGTCTCATTTTTATAATTACTTCAGGATATGAGTGACCAGGAACAGGTTATGAGATTCCAATTGAAGTTGGAGCGCAGAATAGTAAAAAGTGCTAATACTTTACCCTGAAATAAGTTTTGTAGCTGCCTTCTAAGCCTTGGTTCGTTCCTGTCATGTACTAAGAACATGTATACGGTATATATAAATCTTTTCTTATCAGAATTTTCAGAGAGCCTCCTTTCAACACTTAGGACTTTGTAAAGACACTGATGGGAAGGTCAACTCAGGAGCCTTGCAAAAACATGGTAAGGGTGTGTGTACCAACACTACTGCAAGTTGGTATATTAGGTGTATTCGGAGAATGAGAAAGTTCCAGTGTGCATGCATTATTTTCAGAGATTCTTTGGGTCTCCAGTGTAGATTCTTGGTGGTTATGGGCAGATCTGTGGGCAGCGAAAGGGGAGTACTGTATTATGTGATCACTGCCCACAGATCCCAAATGCTGTCAATTTTTCCCACCCAGCATCAATATTTGTAACATCACCCCTCTAGTCTCTGAGGGGAGTCTAAACAACATGGTAACTGACAGGAAGTGGCTGTGACACACTTACTGTTGCACAGCTGGAAGTAGAATATTCAAGTGCATCTGGAAGGATTAGTTGTATTGCAATTCCCGACATGATGACGGCATGTAAGGCTTATAAACACCAGGACAGAGATCAGGAGGTATTTACAGACAAAGTCACGATTTTGATAATGTTACCCAAAAATTTAGTTTATAATAAATTAGTTTGTGAATGCCTATAGTACTATTTAAATCTAACCTTAAATTGTCTTTTATTTTGTAGCTGTAAATACTCAGTGATCCTGCCAATCTCCTCCACTCCCCCATATTTAGCATTCTAACAATGCCAAGCAAGGAAGCATTGTTGATGTTGAGGTAGGAGAAAATTTGGGTTCCAGCACTCACCAATGTCTTTGGTTTGATAATAAAACAAGAACTAAAAAATCATACACAAAAACAAAAGTTTTGGATTTCATTAAAAAGTTGGAGTAAAACAATAGGACTCTGTAATCAGTGGGCGCTGTTAAAGTCTACCATCCTGGAGTCAGCTAGATTATATGTCAAGCAAATTAGTAAGAGTAAACAGAAGAAAAAACAATATGGTTCACTAAAGAGGTAAGTTGGATAGTAAAGGAGAAAAAAAATAAGCATATAGGAGATTCAAGGAAACAGAAAGCGTAGATGAGTGTATGAAAATAAACAAAATAAGAACACACATTACCAGTGCTGCCAAGGCACAGAAAGAGGAGGAAATGGCTGTAAAAAGGTATTAAGAAAGGCGACAAAACCTTTCTAGGTACCGTGTTGTACATCAGTGATGGAAGGAAAAAATACATTATCACTAAAATGAAAACTGGACACAACACATATGTTGAGGGAGACCTGAATGCAGCAAACCATTTAAACAATTACTTCTGTTAAGTCTTCTCATAAATAAATAGCTTTAACAATAACAAGTTGGGGGATCATATAGTTCTTGTAAGGACAGTTCATTTGCAGGATTTCTAGAGACAGAGGTAGCAGAGGCACTGGCTCAGTTAAAGCTTTATAAAGCAATGGCCCTGATGGTATTCAACCAATACAGTTTAGGGCTCATTCAGAACAGAGACCAATCACTAGTTGGTGACTGTACTATGGTCCTCTTCTCTTTTCTTTAAACTATATGTTAGTGATATAAAGGGTTTGTGGGTAAGGTATGTTTTTTTGTTGATGACACAAAGGTGTGCAATAGGGTTGTTATACCTGGAGGTGTCTGTAACATGGGACATGATCTGGCATTGCTGGAAAATTGGTCAAAGCAGCGCAAAGTGCAGTTCAATGTTTCTAAATGTAAGATAATGTATCAAGGGAAAAATAATCTCTAGAGTACAATATTGGGTGCACAGTGTTGGCCAGCACTACAGAGTTAAAAGATTTGAGGGTACTTATTTCAGATGATTGAAAAATAAGCAGTGTGGACAGGCAGTGGGAAAAGTGAATTCTAGAATGCATCACTAGAGGGTTCACAAGCGGGAGGAAGGAGGTCTTGATTCTTCTATATAGATCTTTATTGAGGCCTCATTTAGAATATTGTGTCCAGTTTTGGAGACCTTACTTACAAAAAGATATGGATAAGATAGAACAAGTCCAGAGAGGTGCAACAAAAATGGTGCAAGGTGTGAGGGATAAAACATATCAGGAGAGACTTCGTGAACGTCATGGCAGCTGTCTCTGCCTCTCAGCATGCCACTGAGAGCCTGAGCCAGCTGCTCCCGCCCCTCCACAGTCCAGAGAGTGCTGCAGGAGCAGAGTACAGGGCAGTGACTGACAGTGACTGCTCTGTGCATAGAGCAGACCTGAAAACTGTGCAATCTGCAGTCTTTGGTTGTTCAGTTCTTGGTGTAGAGGCAGCAGCGGTGGACAGCTGAAGCATCAGATCAATGCTGCAGCCATCTAGGTGAGTATGTATGTTTGTTATTTTTAATTCCTGTACTTCTCTTTTAAATACATTAAGGTGGTGAATAAGGTTCAGGTGGGCAGTATTTTCAATATGAAGCCAAGATCAAGAACACAGGCACATGACCTCAAACTAGCAGGAGAAAAGTTCAAAACTAATGTTAGAAAGTATTATTTTACTGGAAGAGTAGTTGGAGTAGTGAGTCAGTCAACAGCAAGTGGATTCAAATGTGAAAAATTAGGTGCAGAAATTTAGAAATCTACATCAAACAAACACTTCTTCAAAAGATGAAGATCTTTTATTGAATGCACTTATATACTTCAGAGATTGTGCACTTAAAGCAGAACTTCACCAAAAAGTTCTGCTTCCTCCCTCCTCTACCTCTTTTGGACACTTTTTTTTTGGGGGGGGAGGGTACCTGGTCCAACCCCCCCCCCCCCTTTTGCCTGCAGCCTTCTGGGACATGTCACAAATCCTAGAAGGCTACGGGACATTCACAAAGTGCAGCACAGCTCCCGCATGCACAGTGTGAAGCTGGCCGTGGAGCCACTGTAGCACTATAACAGCAGCTGCTAATACCAAAATGAACTGTGGACATTATTCCCAAAAGCAGTGGTATTTATTATTAGTAAGAAAAAAGTGAAAAATAACTGCGCATAAAAAAAAATTAATAATATTGACCATCTATCCAGACCAGAGTCCTATATGTGACACAAACACACAGAAGTTGAATTGGAAAAATAATGACTCGCGCTTTAAAACAAAACTACCACGTGCATGACTGGGAAGTATTCCCAACCTAGTTATGAGCAAATGTGAAAAATTATATAAACATATAATATTGTGTAACAAAACCAGGTACCAGGTTGAAAAAGTGATCCAACCTCCCCTTAAGTAAATATAAAGATATCCAATAATAAATCAAATTATTAGTGCAAAAACATAAGCGTGAAGAGCTGCAATATGTAATGCAGACAAATGACTTAATTTGGTAAATATATAAAACATATAAAAAAGGAAGTCCATATACAAAAACACCCCAAAAGTGATGTGATTATGCAAAAATTGTCCAAATATATGAAATCCCAGATGTGTGGGTCCACCACCATAGATGAAATGCCTGGCCGCTTACCGGAACCCCATGACCCCCCGTTACAGAGGGTCTAAATGGGCTTTGAAGTCCTGCTGCTTCGGACCACCAGGGAATTAGAATGGAAACCAGAATGGAGCATCAGAAGCTGTGGTGCGGATGGATGGATCCACAGGGAAAAGCAAGGCTCAGCCCTCAACGGAGTAGTAACATCATGTAGGGGAAACAGAAGAAGGCTCCCATAGTGTAAAATCAGATGATATTTATTAAAAAATATAGTAAACACTCACATATAAAATAAGGAAATTCATCCTCTGATGAAAGACAGTCTGTGACACCGGCCGGATGTTCACAGGCCGCCCGTCCTGCTGGAGTTACCACGACAGAGGGAGGTGACGCGATGACACCGCTCAGCCCTACGCTGCGTTTCGCAAAAAAATTGCGTCTTCCAGGGGCACGGGCGGTGAATCGCGTCACCTCCCTTAAATAATGACAACAATGGAATAGAAGCCTCGCTCTGGGTTCCGTCTGAACCGGATTTCCGCATTCGCTTGGAGCGCAAATGGTTAGACACAGGCGCGCATGCGCGCCCTGAGTCAAGACTCCCATCACGCAATGCAGCGTCGGATGGTCAGCTGAGGGTACCCAGGGCGAGGTATAACAAAATGCCCATGCGCTTGTGCGCCCTGAGTCCTGACTCGCGTCACCTGACGCTACGTCAGGAAACTGACTAGGTCGCTTTACTGCGCATGGGCAGCGAAGACCGGACAAAAAAGGGGAATAAATGAAGGGGAATAAATGAATAAACAAATGGACGCCGGTCATTCGTAAAGAATCCATCGGGTTCACGCGCCAAACCCTACCAAAGGAGAAAGATGCGCAACCCAGAAGGACCCGCGATCCACCACAACAACACATCCTTACTACATCATGTTGTTAAAAATCTAAGTGGTGGCACACATAAAGAAAAGATGGAAATGGGGCCTCTGGGGACATGGAAGAGGGCCCCTAGTGGCTAACCTAAACATTGCATGCAAGGAAATGTTATAGCTGCATAAACTGATGGATGCATATATAAATGCATGCATGGGTATAAAAATAAAAAATATAAAGAATACAAAAAATGAATGTAATAATTAGGAAAATGATGAATTATAAAAATGAAAATACGAAATAAAATGAAGTAAAGCTATGGGCCAATGTATACTAGAAATATGCAAAAAGAGCCTCAAACTGTTAAAGAATGGGCCGAACCCAGAAAATGTGTAGGAGTCCTCACCCACAAACTGTAAAATGAAAATCAAATGGTTGTGTTGGTGCATGCCACCAAAACACTGTGATTAAAAGAAAGAGAACAAAGGCTCATCCGGCGCTCCAGTTATGAGGACCCAGAGTGATGACCTTAACAATAGATTCATAAGTTCAATATATTTATATTGCATGATCAAACACCAAAAAGGGAAGGGGAGGAAAGGGGAGGGGGGGAAGGGGGAGAGGGGGGAGGAAGGGGGGGGGGGAGGGAAAAAAAGGAACCAACAATAGGTTAAGCGTTATTGATGAAGGCATTTACGTCTGTATCGACGTTCATGCCAAATGGCACGTAACTTTTGACTTTGTATAGCCAGGACATCTCTAACTTGGAGATCTCCCTAAGGAGTGAACTACCTCGCCAATGGGGTTTGTACTTGTCAATCCCTACAAAGAATGTCTTAGAGGGGTCTCTCCTGTGGACCTGGTCATAATGCCTGGAGACAGGATGTTTATCATAACCTCTTCTAATATTCCCTATGTGTTCATTTAAACCAACACGTAGGGCCCTTTTGGTCCTCCCTATATATTGGAGCCCACAGGGACATTGTAGGAGATAGACCACCCCTTCCGAGCCACACGTAATGAATGGTTCAATGTCATGTGAGCGCCCTGTGCTGGTAGATGTAAATGTCGTGATGCGTCTGTTGGTATTAAGAGAGCACACTTGACATTTCCTACACCTATAAAACCCCGTCAGATTCTGAAGAAAGGATCTGGTTTCCTGTGGGGGATCTTGGACTGTAGGTGCTACCCTACTCCCCAAGGAAGTTGCTCCCTTAAATATCACTCTGGGGCTGGGTGGTAGAATGGCCTTGAGAGCTGAATCACTGCTGAGAACATGCCAGTGCTTCCATATTAATTGCTTAATCGCACAATGTTGCACTGAAAAAGTGGTGATGAATGGTACAGTGTCTGAAACCTCCATCCTGGATCTAGAAACATCAAACAAGAGATCCGCCCTGTCCCTATCCCTTGCTGATTTCACAGCCTGAGAGAGGGAGAGCTGGTCGTATCCTATTTCTAAGAATCTTTCTGTCAGAATAGATGCTTGGTGGTCGAAGGTGGCTATATCTGAACAATTGCGTCTAAGGCGCAAAAATTGTCCTTGGGGGATGGCCTTAATCCAGGGTTCATGGTGGCAACTGTCTACAGAAATGTAGGCATTTCTGTCAGTTGTCTTGAAATATGTAGATGTTACGAACTGTCCCTCCACGATCTGGATCTTCAAATCTGGCCTCAAAGTTGAACCTAATGCCTCTGTTATTGTTTGTTATATCTCGCCCTGGGTATCCTCAGCTGACCATCCGACGCTGCATTGCGTGATGGGAGTCGTGACTCATGCGCGCCTGTGTCTAACCATTTACGCTCCAGGCGAATGCGGAAATCCGGTTCAGGCGGAACCCAGAGCGAGGCTTCTATTCCATTGTTGTCATTATTTAAGGGAGGTGACGCGATGCACCGCCCGTGCCCCTGGAAGATGCAATTTTTTTGCGAAACGGAGCATAGGGCTGAGCGGAGTCATCGTGTCACCTCCCTCTGTCGTTGTAACTCCAGCAGGACGGGCGGCCTGTGAACATCCGGCCGGTGTCACAGACTGTCTTTCATCAGAGGACGAATTTCCTTATTTTATATGTGAGTGTTTACTATATTTTTTAATAAATGTCAACTGATTTTACACTATGGGAGCCTTCTTCTGTTTCCCCTACATGATGTTATTACTCCGTTGAGGGCTGAGCCTTTTCCCTGTGGATCCATCCATCCGCACCACAGCTTCTGATGCTCCATTCTGGTTTCCATTCTGATTCCCTGGTGGTCCGAAGCAGCAGGACTTCAAAGCCCATTTAGACCCTCTGTAACGGGGGGTCATGGGGTTCCGGTAATCAGGCATTTCATCTATGGTGGGATTTCATATATTTGGACAATTTTTGCATAATCACATCACTTTTGGGGTGTTTTTGTATATGGACTTCCTTTTTTATATGTTTTATATATTTTCCAAATTAAGTCATTTGTCTGCATTACATATTGCAGCTCTTCACGCTTATGTTTTTGCACTAATAATTTGATTTATTATTGGATATCTTTATATTTACTTAAGGGGAGGTTGGATCACTTTTTCAACCTGGTACCTGGTTTTGTTACACAATATTATATGTTTATATCATTTTTCACATTTGCTCATAATTAGGTTGGGAATACTTCCCAGTCATGCACGTGGTAGTTTTGTTTTAAAGCGCGAATCATTATTTTTCGTATTTATTATTAGTATCATTATTCACAGTACTATTATTAAAAGTAGTATTTATTACATTGTTTTAATATAATAAATGTTTGGATATCAATGAACAAGCTGAAACTCCTTAAAGGGTTAAATAAACAAAATAGTTTAGAGAGCCCTGATTGAGGCCATGCCAGTACTTCCTGGCACTCTGTAACTTCCCTTAAAGAGAAAGTATGGTGTATATTCAACCTACACATATTTTGAGATACTACTGCATTATATATTTGTTGAAATCACATTTTTCAGCCTCACAGGGAGTGCATTGATTTTAATACATTAGCTGACTCACAGACTTGAATTATTGGGCCAGTTGACAAACTTTGGTGATGCCACTGTTAATGTCATGGAGAAGATTTCCAATTAAAATGTGCTGTAAAATGATCTGCAAGCACCACATACACTTTCATTTATTAACATCAGCATTCTAATATCAATAAAAACAATAGTTTTTTTTGATAATCCAATATAAGCTTACTTGAAAAATCTCCTTTCATGTTGTGAATTCTGCCCAATGGCATATCAACAGGGGGGCAGTCTGCCCTGGGTGCCACACATTGGATGGGGGTGTCAGCCATACCTCCTTGATTAGCCGTCCCTTACTTCCCAATGGCTGAAGGCTAAATCCTGCTGGAGCAGTGACTTTCCCGGGAGGGGCATGCTAATGTGGGCGCACCCCCTCCCCCAGCTTGTGCGGGGTGTTCTGCTGTCCCACGCGATATCAGCTCTCTATGGCAGCTAGCATAGTTGCCCGCCAGCTGCCTTTCTCACTGACAATACAGAAAGTGCAACACCGATGAACCTACCCCCTCCCACGCCTCCTCCGCTCTGATAACTTCTGTGTACACAGACAGGAGGAGGAGACAGGGAGGAGGAGAGACACTGCTGTGCATGTGCCGCTCATCTGAGGTCAGTGATCATTACACATACACTATAGATGGCATATATAGATGACACTTGCACAGGAGGGGGGGGCTGACATAAATTAATACTTGCAGTGATTTGGGTGGGGTGCAGAGGGTACTGCATGTGCTAGGGGGTGTTTTAGGATATGTTGTTGGATATTAAATCTGCCCCCTCACCCCAGCACAAGTCTTCTCTCCACCCAAAATGCCCCCTAGCACATGCAGTACCCTCTCCCCAACCCCTGATTCAAGGAGATGCTGGCTGCTACACAGGGGACAATCATGGCATTTGGGACCCTGGGCTACCCGCTAGATATACAGGCCATATTGCCCCAGGTGCTTACACTAATACCCCTCTGCCAGGCAAGTTAGTGGAGCCAGGTGGTGGAATTTTTTCCGTCACTGGGCTGCAGGACTCCGGGCCAGTTTACAGAATGAATTATGTGTTCCTGTGAGAGTCACATGTGTTCCAAGTGCAGTACAATTTCAGCCCATTCATTTGATGGGGCTGAAATTGTGCTAGACCAAACCAAGAGTTATAAGACACACAGGAAATAGATTGCATGGTACTACTGTACCATACGATCCAATGCAGGTAAACACATTACATTTGGGACCTGCGTTTGTGGTGTCATTAAGTTAACATCAACACCCACTGCAGATGACAACTGCAGCGCGTTTTCAATGAAGTGCGAGAAACACACATGCAACGCAGGTTTCCCGCAGGGGTGACTCCCAGGGCTGGCCGCCGAATTGCCTCCACCACTCACTAACACATGAGAGCGGATCGGGGGGGTAGAACGGGAGAGAGACACAGCAGCGCTTAATAGACAGCGGGAGCTGCCGGAGTTAATTTTTCATATTAACAAGCTAGTGATTGGTTGATAGGACCACCTAGCAAAACCAATCACCTGCTGGTTAACTCCGGCCGCTCCTGCTGTCTATTAAGCGCTGCTGTGTCTCTCTCCCATTCTGCCCCCTGCTTCGCTCTCCTGTGTCTCCAGCTCTGCATGCCTGAATAAGGTATGAAGAGGCAGAGCTGCGAGGCTAGGGGCTAGGTAAAGGAGTCCAGAGGGGTGTGGGGGGCTGTGTAATGTAAAGGGGTCCAGAGGTGTGTGGGGAGCTGTGTAATGTAAAGGGGTCCAGAGGTGTGGGGGGCTGAGTAATGTAAAGGGGTCCAGAGGTACAGGGGATGAGTAATGTAAAGGGGTCCAGAATTTACGGGGGTTGTGTAATGTAAAGGGGTCCAGAGGTACGGGGGCTGTGTAATGTAAAGGGGTCCAGAGGTACGGGGTCTGTGTAATGTAAAGGGGATCTTCCTACATTTTATCCGCAGTTATAGCTGCAGTCCTATAGATTTCTATTAGGTTGCACTTTTTTTTTCTGCATTTTCTGAAAGCGCACCAAAGGTCCTGCATGTTGCATCTTTGGCGCACATTCAGAAAACAGGAAAATATTTTTTTTTTTGGGTGGTGACACCATGTTTTACTGCACCAGGTGACACCAACCCTAGTGATGCCACTGGCAGTAGCACACAGCAAGTGTGCCGCTGCCAGTTACATGTATTTCTGTCTGGCGCTGGCCACCCGATGACAATCCTCGGGTCGGTTGGCGCCGTTTTTGCAGAGGAGGAGGGGCCTGGCAATTTTGTGAGGTGGGATTATATACTGCTTGGTAGGTCGATCTTCTTCAGAAGTAGCGAACTGTCTGGAAAGAGCATCGGCTTTCTTATTCTTATGCCCAGGGATATAAGAAAGAACAAGATTAAAACGGGAGAAAAACAGAGCTCATCGAGCTTGACATGAATTCAATTGTTTAGCAGTCTGAAGATACAGCAGGTTTTTATGGTCAGTCAGTATATAAAAAGGCTTGGGAGCCCCTTCCAGAAGATGTCGCCATTCAGACAATGCCAAATTGATTGCCAGTAGTTCTCAATTCCCAACATCATAATTCATCTCCGCTGGAGAAAACTTTCTAGAGAAAAACGCCACTGGATGGATTCTACCCGACTTAGGCTGTCTCTGGGACAGCACGGCACCTGCTACTACTTTGGAGGCATCAACCTCAACAATGTTCTGGAGATCGGGATTTGGATGTTGAAGAACTGGAGCCTTGCTGAACATGTCTTTTAATTGCTGGAAAGCTGATTCCACTTCTGAGGGCTACACCTTGCAATTTGTACCTTTCTTAATCATAGCAGTAAGGGGGGCAGCAATGAAGGAAAAACCTTTGCTGAAGCGCCTGTAGTAATTTGCAAACCGTAGAAAGCTTTGGAGCCCTCTTAAGGTGGTTGGTTGGGGCCATTGCAAGACAGCAGAAAGTTTTTGAGGGTCCATTTGGAAACCGACAGCACTTATGATGTATCCAAGGAAAAGTATACAGCTTTGATGAAAACTGCATTTCTCAATCTTCACGTAAAGGTGGTTTTCTCTCAGTCGTTGTAATACTTGCTTTACATGTGAGATGTGTTCTAGATGAGTCTTGGAAAAGATTAAAATGTCATCCAAGTAGATGATCACTAAACTGTTTCTGAAATCGTGAAAAATGTCATTCATGAAATGTTGGAAGACAGCAGGGGCGTTACAAAGCCCAAATGGCATAACCAGATACTTAAAATGTCCATTGCGGGTGTTGAATGCTGTCTTCCACTCGTCTCCCTCTCTAATTCGAATCAGGTTATAAGCCCCTCGGAGGTCCAGCTTAAGGCTCCCTTAAGTTCGTCAAACGGTTCTAAAATGGGAGGCAAAGGGTAGGAGTCTTTTACAGTGATTTGATTTAACCCTTGATAGTCTATGCATGGTCGAAGACCCCATCTTTTTTTCAACAAAGAAAAAACCTGCCCCTATTGGAGAAGAAGAGGGTCGGATAAAACCTCTTTCCTAGTTGTCTTTTACATATTCCTCCATAAATTTTTGTTCAGGCGATGACAGGGGATAGGTCCTTCCTTTGGGGAAGAGGTGCTCCAGGAATCAAATTGATCACACAGTCAAAAGAACGATGTGGAGGTAAAACCTCTGCCTTTTGCTTGCAAAATACATCTGCAAACCCATGGTATTTGCGAAGCAAGGTAGGTGGGATGGCTATCGAAGCCAACAGACAACCAGAAAGTGTTTTGGGTTGAGACAAACAGTTTAGATAACAGGACGGCCTCCAAGAGGTTAGTTATCCATTTTCCCAATCAAAAGAAGGGTTGTGTTGTTGTAACCATGGGTAACCAAGGATAACAGGCAGAAGTGGAGAATCAATAAAAGACACTCTTTATGGAGTGCACCTATCTGAAGGGTGATTGTCGTAGTCTCAAACTTTACAAGGCCAACTCCCAACGGTTGTCCATTCATGGTGGTGATGCTCAGGGGTCTAGACTTAGGAACAAATGGGATGTTATTTTCTTTAGCAAAAGTGTAGTCCAGGAATATGCCAGCAGCTCCAGAATCCACAAAAGCCTCACAGGTGACAAGTTTAGAGGGTAAATGGAAAATTGCGGGAACAGTAATCTTAGTCTTGGAGGATATACCTGTAAGGTCTAACCCAGCTCCTCCAACACTGGTTAGACCCTGCCTTTTACTGGAGGGGAAGGGCAGACAGATAACAAATGTCCTTTAGGTCCACAGTACAAGCATAGGCCCAATGCACGCCTCCTTTGTTTCTCTGACTCTGTTAGGTGGAGACGGCTAACTTCCATGGGTTCTACAGGTGCCTGTGATTCAAATGAAATTTCAGGTTCTGGCTGAGGTGGTGCTTGGAAGTTGGGGGTCAAACGGTAAACTGGCCTAGGAAGCTTGTGAGTTGTAAGTCTTGGCACCTTTCATGATACTGGACATCCAGACGAACACACCGCTCTATGAATTTTTCAAGGTCTTCTGGGGAATCCTTATAGACTAATTCGTCCTTGATGCGATCTTTTCGTAAGGCTGCACGTAATGCCCTTGAGTCCCAATTAGTCTCAGCAGCCAGGGTATGGAACTAAATAGCATACCTGGTAGACCTGGTACCTTGCTGTATGTCCAAAAGTATGTGCTCAGCTGCAGAAGTTCTATCTGGCTTGCCAAATACAGAAGCCAGAAATTTGTCAGCGTCTTGTAGCGCAGGATCATTGCGTTCCATGTAAGGAGAGACCCAGGCAAGGGCCTTCCCCTTTAACAAGGAAATTACAAAAGTCACTTTGGTAGACGAATCACTAAAAGTCCCAGGGTTGTTCCGGAAATGCAAACAACAGACATTTAAAAAACCTCTTCAGTCCTCAGTATCACCACCAAATTCTCCAGGCAAGGGAAGTTTGGGTGGCACAGAAGAGGTGGGTTGGATTGGAGCAGAAGTAGGAGCTGGAGTCTGGACCGGTGCAGAGGGACATGGCAACCAAGATTTAAGCATAGCACAAAGTCTATCTAACTTGGCGTTCAGAGAAGAAAGATGCTGTTCATGAGCTCTAATCAATTGTCCCTGACACAAAATTGTATTAACAATCTCAGCAAGGTTCACTGCCATTTAGGGCCCGTTTGTAATGTAAGGTACCTGTGGTAGGTATTATCCGAAGTGGAGCTTGTATGTTGAGGATTCAGATGAAAACATAGTCAGGCAGGTCAAGTCAGCAACAGATCAGGCAAAGCGGTACAAAATCGAAATCCAAAGAATGGTCAGGCAGGTGGAGGTCAAACACGAGCTAGCGGTGAAGTACCAAATCAGCAGGCTGGAGAATAGTCAAGAATTCAGGCAGAGGTTCAGTACGTGGTAGTTAAAATCATAGAGCTATCAATACAGCCAGGGAGCAAGTCCAAACAAACTGGCACTTAGTAACAGGAAGTGCTGCTATTTATGGGCTACTTGATTGTACATTGTCTGCAGCTGGCAGCAGGTGGGGCTAGTGAGTCCAAGGCAATGCATCAAGCTGGGTGAACATTGCAATAACTATAGAGCTCCTCCGTGGCACATCAGGTAAGACTTCAGCTGTGGGACCAGGAATATCCCGCCTCTAAGACACCCAGGTACATGACACAAAGCCTGCTGTGTCTGCGGAAAACAGAGAAACCAGTGTGCAAAGCATGTTTCTTAGAGGCCACTAGAGACAAGGAAAGGGACAAACAGGAGTCCATAGATACAATGAAGAGATTGATTCAATTCAGGAATTAGCCTTGTCCCAGGATTTAGTAGTTCCATTCACAAGTGAAAGATCTGTGGAGACTCCAATTCAACAGGTGGATGCATATTCCAGCTCTGATGATGACAAAGACACAGCAGAAAAAAACTCTTATTCCTTCAATTTTGGGTTAATCCAACCGTGTGTGGTCACAGTAAAAGATGCGATTCAGTGAGAGGAGCCACCTGAACCCCCTGTCAAATCCAGGAAATACTTCCCCCATTTGAAGAAAAAATCCCTGACCTTTCTGTTTATGGAAGAAATAAGGGATGTAGTGACTGATGAATGGCGGAAGGTGGATAAGAGGCCGATCGCCCACAACGGTTTCCACAAATATACCCTCTAGCAGAGTTGGATGCACAACTGTTTGATTCCATACTGTCAGTAGACGACTCTATCATAGGGCTTGCCAGGAAGACAACACTGCCTTTAGAGGTTGCAGTTTCCTTTAGAGACGTCCTAGACCATACAATTGACCTGAAGAAGGCTTATCAGACAGCTGAGGGAGCTTGTGAACCGGCAGTGGCTTTAACTTCAGTCTCCAGGGCAGCAAGGGCTTGGACCAATAATATTGAATGGCCCCCAGACAAGGCATAGATTCTGACCAGATCATAAAGGCCCTTGAGTTAAAATTGGCCTCGGATTTTATAGCTGAAGCGGCTATTAATACCTTGAGATGCTCCACTAAAGTCATTCTACACTCAATTACCGCTAGAAGAGCGCTTTGGCTAAAACCATGGTCAGCGTACCCCTCCTCTAAGCAAACATGGTGTCGCATAACCTATGATGAGAAAGACCCGTTTGGTAAAAAAACTGGATACCGCGATTAATAGGGTCACAGGAGGGAAGAGCAGCCTGATTCCTCGAGATAGAAACAGGAGGAAAAAGTTTGCAGCACGGCCTACTTTTCAGCAGAAGGCCAGGGATGCCAGGACATATAAACCAGGAGGAGAATACAGAAGGGGCTGGAAAGGCTCCCAGGCTACATTTTTTAAGATGAGGAAGCAGAAGGCTACAACCGCTTCACACGAAAATCAGAAGTCCTTTTGGCTTCTTGCCCACCCAAGCCTGACTGGTGGGTGCCCATCTCAGGGTTTTCGCTCAGGTTTGGGTGGAAACTTGTTCGTATCAGTGGGTCAGTTCCATGATCCTTTGGGGGCATTTTTGGAGATTCAAGCACCTTCTGCCCCGCTCTTCCTTTCTGCCCACCAAGATTCCAAGTTCCATAGAAAAGCAGGAAATTCTACTCCAGTATGTCCAGACGTTGGTGCATCAGCAAGCAGTAATGCCAGTTTTGGAATCAGAAAAGTTCTTGGGGGTTTATTTCCCAGTCTTTTTGATACCCAAAAGGTCAGGAGGATGGAGACTGGTACTAGACCTGAAACGATTAAACAGGTTTATCTGCTTAGAACATTTCAAGATGGAATCCCTCAACACAGTTACCCTAGCAGTGCAGCTGGGGGATTGGATGGTCTCTATAGACCCCAGAGACGCTTACCTGCGCATACCAATCCATCGCGATTTTTTCTATGATTCAAAATAGGGGAACTTCACCTACAGTTCCATTGTCTGCCCTTTGGCATATCAACAGCCCCCAGAAACTTTGCAAAGGTGTTGGAGGCAATTCTGACTCCTCTTCAGGAGAAGGGGATCCGTGTTCTACATTATCTTGACGATATACTAATCCTATCTCAAGACAAAAGGATTCTGCAGAACCACCTAATGGAAGTCATGGACACACTAATCAAATACGGATGGCTAATCAATTATACAAAAAGCCAGCTTTTGACTGCACAGAACATTACATACCTGGTGCTTTGTTTCTATACCCCGAAAAGAGCTGTGTCACTTCCACCAGAGACCCAGCTACTTCAAAACTACATGAGCTAGACATGGCAAAGACTCTGACGATACATTGAGCTAACTCAGCCTTTTTACAAAGATCAACGCCTGTTTGTTATCCCTAATGGTGCTAGAAGGGGAATGGCAGCATCCAAAAGAACTTTAGCAAGTTGGATTGTACTTCTAAAACAGAAAGCGTATCAGGCTGGTGGTCTTCCGGTTTTGAAGGCAATCAACTCGGAGAATGGCCTCCTCTTGAGCCGCTTTAGCGCAAGTTACTCCAGAAACGATTTGTTGCGTGGCAAGTTGGTCTTCTTTTACCACCTTTATGGCTAACTATAGCCTGGATCCAGTCGCACTTGCTTCCTGGGATTTTGTGAAAAAAGCTTTACAGTTGTCAGTTTTGTATTCTAAATGAAACAATGTTTTTTTGCAGCAACCTTCCCTGTGTATGCTGTCATGGAGGCACCAGGAAAATGGAAAATTGAATACTTACGTTTCCGTAATTTTCCTTTCCTGGTGCCTATCCATGGCAGTATATGCCCCCCTTTCTAATCCTCAACGTTTGAGACTAGTTACGGTGGGAGCCAATGGCTGCGCTGCTATCAATCTATCCAATCAAGAGCCAAGACACCTGCCAGAGAGGGTGTGCGCGTTCCCGGCGTGGGAATGAATGGGCTCAGGTGAGTAAAATGGGGGGCTGGTGCACTACAATAGGTTTTTCACCTCAAAGCATAGAACTACACACTCCCAGTCTCAACGTGCCGCTAAGTTAATTTTTTTTTTTTGCACCTTTGCAGGGTAAAGGCTACACTTTATTTTCTTTCTGTATCTTTTTAGAGAGTAAAATTGCGTGTTGATCTTGCTAAGTCAACAAGTTACTATACTGCCCATACAGAAGGTGTCTCAGGAGCTATGTCCTCTGTATATAGTGACAATTGTTGCAGAAAATATATACTTACAGGTTTTCATATAGATACAGCCATACTTGAGAGATTGAGACTCATTCAGTGTTGCTGGAAAAAAAAACCTGGCAAACAGTTTATTTAGTTTAAAGCTAGAAAGAAATGCGCACTTGGGTGGACAAGAGAGTAGAAGTACATAGAACAAATTACCCCAGCATTCAGCCCTGATATCCAACAAAGGGGACCTAATTAAATACAGGTCTGACCTGGAAGAAGGTCCACAATCCTTTATCTTGTAAAGGACAAATAATTTAATCTGCACATAATGAAAATATTATATGAATAGTACATAAAATAAATTATATATCCTGAATTACAAAGATATATCCTTCACAGGGAAGAGAAGAAGCTTTCCTGATGAACAGGTAGGCAAAAAATTGATGTATGAGCTATGGAATGTGTTGCAATGCTAATTCCTTAAAGGGTTACTAAAGGTTAGTTTTTTATTTTTTTAAATAACAAACATATCATACTTACCTCCACTGTGCAGTTGATTAAGCACAGAGTGGCCCCAATCCTCCTCTTCTGGGGTCTCTCAGCAGCGCTGGTAGCTACTCCTCTTCTCAGGTGCCCTGACGGAGAAGCGCTCTCCTTCATGACACCCGTGCGGGCACGCTCCCGAGTCCTGCTTCTGCATCTATTGGCACAGAAAGCAGGACTCGTCCCTGTCCCCTGGCGCCCACATCATTGGATTTGATTGACAGCAGCGGGAGCCAATAGCTGTGCTGCTATCAATCTATCCAATCAGGACACGAGACACCAGCCATAGCTGGTGTGCTCGTCCCCGGGGCAAGAAAGACGGGCTCAGGTAAGTAAAACTGGGGGTCTGCTGCAGTATGAGAGAAGGTTTTTCACCTTAATGCATAGAATGCATTAAGGTGAAAAACCACGAGGGTTTACAACCCCTTTAAGGCATCCTAGAAGAAGACTGCATACCACCTAAATTCGGTGTACACTTGGAATCTGTACGGCAAAGAGATAAAAAGCTTACTATGGCTATCTTGTTTCTTCTCTGTTCCTCTATTTATCAAGAATACTGTGCAATGGGAGAGCAACAATAACATAAACAGATGTTATCAGCTTGTAGTACCCTCTAATGATAGAATAGGTGTATGAAAATTTACCTGACTCATGGTAGTTGCATAAGTCTGTTAATTGGGTCAGGGTTCAGGTCAGGCTGGAAAGCACCGCAGACCAGTCCCCTATCACCTCCCCCTGGTTCTGGTTTCATGGAAACTTCTAGAAGCTAGTGGGTGAGGGTATAGAGACAGGAATCTGAATATTTATGGGAATCTGGTCAATCCCCAGGCAGGAGGCCTAACAGGATTGCTGAACCAGCCCATAAATATTGAAGAGCCTGGCCAGCAGGGAAGTCGCGTGAAAAAGGGAGTGTTAAAGTGCTGCTGTGTGTTGCCTGAAGGGGGCCCTGGAGGAAGGAGGTCTGACCCCAGGATGGAAGCTGGAAGAAGGAAAGAAGCTAAAAGAGGGATCTCCACTGCCCTGCAAGTCCACCAGGGAAGGATAGCCTGTTAGCCAGGAAGGAAACTAGCCCAGCGAAAGGCTTGAAAGCAGTTTCACCTTCAGCTGCGGGACAAGGACAGTGTGAGTACCTCTGCACCCCCAGGGCCTACAAGAGGGAGGGCTGCTAAGTGCCATACCCAACCAGTTCTCCATGGGACAGTGCTGCGAGTCTGTTCTGGAATCCATTGCTCTGGGATACCCTTCAAGGCAGCCAGGTGGGCTGGTAGTTTCTAGTTGGGGTCTGAAGAGGTTCATTTAAAGAGGACCAAGTGCTCTATACAGACACTGTGTTACTGATCAGTTAAGAGACAGAATAGGGAGTTTTGTCCTCCAAGTTTTGTTTCAAGTCAACTTGGGCATCCCATATACCCCTAGACCCTATCCAAGTTGTTTACCCCTCAAAAAAACAACATAAACAAGCCCATGGACTGGTTACTGAGTTTGGATGCAAGTTGGAAAATGCGTGTTGCCTGGCTGTGCAGGAGTAGGGGGACCTAAAATCCAGTGGCTCCTGCGAGGGTAGCACTACAAGGTTAAAGTGAAAGTCCAGTGGTGTAGTGGGTAGCACTCTCGCCTAGCAGTAACAAGGGTCACTGGTTCGAACTGCAACCACGAAACTACCTGCCTGGAGTTAGCATGTTCTCCCTGTGCCTACGTGGGTTTCCTCCAGGTACTCCGGTTTCCTCCCACACTCCAAAGACATGCTGGTAAGTTATTTGGCTTCTGTCTAAATTGGCCCTAGTATATGAATGTGAGTTAGGGACCTTAGATTGTAAGCTCCTTGAGGGTAGGGACCAATGTGAATGTATATGTAAAGCGCTGTGTAAATTGATGGCGCTATATAAGTACCTTAATAATAATAATAACTAAGCTTAAACCTGCTCCTGCCCTCATGCTAAGCCCTATACTGACTACCCTGTAAAGGAAAGATGTGTATACTTACCAAATGTAAAGACACTCCAGACAGATCACATGATCAGCTCCCAACGCCAACTTCAGGGGAGAGGAGGGACAACGAACAGTGGATGCCCCCTAGTAGGTCTATGGGTGATGTCACCTTCCAGGATCTACAGCCATGGTCAGCAATCTCTCCTCTCCCCTGAAGTTGGCGACTGGGGAGATTATGTGATTGGACCAGAACGCCCTTAGATTAGGTAAACAAAGACATCTTTTCTTTAGAGGGTAGCTACATAACTAACCTACATCAATGACCTAGTCTCAAAATACCAACCTATCTTTCTCTTCATTCCTCCAAAGACCTTCTGCTCTCTAGTTCCTATGTCACCTCCTCCCACGCTCACCTCCAGGACTTCTCCCAAGCCTCTCCCATATTATGGAACTCCCTACCCCAATCTGTCTGACTATCTCCTACTCTGTCTACTTTTAGGCAATCCCTGAAAACCTTTCTCTTCAGAGAAGCCTATCCCACCTCCACCTTACAATTGTACTTTTATTTTCTCCATCAGCTCACCCCCACAGTTATTACCTTTTGTATCCCTTGACCCTCCCTTTTAGATTGTAAGCTCTAATGAGCAGGACCCTTTGATTCCTCCTGTATTGAATAGTATCGTAACTGTACTGTCTGCCCTCATGTTGTAAAGCACTGTGCAAACTGTTGGTGCTATATAAATTCTGTATAATAATAGTAATAGTATAGGACTTAGAATAGGGGTGGGAGCAGGTTTAAGCTTAGTTAGGTTTTGCCTGGACTTCCACTTTAATGTTTGGCCAAGTTGAAAATCAATCTTTCTGAATCCAAGAATCGCTATTCTCCACATTGATATCCATTGCTACCTGCTGTAAATAGTCTGTATTAGGTTATATTTTCCCTTACCATAGTGAATGAGGTAATGCTTTGGTGACTTCTGTCATCCAATCAAAAATATTATTTTTTTCCTTGCACGCAATTAGGTATTCTTTGCAAAGTAATTTTTCTTCCAAATTCACTAAGCTAAGGGAAAATTCCCTTAAAAAATAAACAGCTTATTTGCCTTGGGTAAATCAACTCCGTTGTCTTCTATGACCACACTGACATACTGTGTAGCAAACAATTAACACTACTAATACTTCTGGTGCAGTTACACTTATAATAAATGTTTTTCTTTCGTTCATTGACAGACACAGCCTTCTTAATTCAGAACCATACGGTTATATCGCCCCCTACAGGAGTAGGACACTAGACAGACAAAAGACTGGGCTACGCCCATGGGAAGTCCTAGGTGATATACACCCCCCTCTCTGCTACAGGCCTTTAGTCTTTTCTGCCTAGTCAGGACGAAGGACCTAGTTCCCTGTTGGGACCTCTTGTCCTGGCAATTTTTATTCATTTATTTATTTTCCCTGGATTTTTTCGGTGTGATCTACAATCAATTGCCGGGCTGGGCGACGGGATGGACATTCGATCCACTGGTCACCCCAGTCTGGCCAGCGAGCACGTGCAGACGGCAGCGACATAGCCCCACTGGATGGGAGCAGGCCCTGCGAGTTAAAGTGGTGTTCCGGCCGAAATTATACTTTTTAAATAAAAATACCCCTATAATACACAAGCTTAATGTATTCTAGTAAAGTTCGTCTGTAAACTAAGGTCAGTTTTGTTAGTTTATAGCAGTAGTTTGTTATTTTATAAACTTACAGCAGGCCGTGGCCATCTTAAGTGTGGGCATCTGAAGCCAGACTGTATTTCTTCCTGGATCTCATCCTTGCAGATCTCGCACATGCTCAGTGCAGCACAAGCAGTGTAATAGGTTTCAGGTCAGGTTTCCATAGCAACAGCAGTGTCAGAGGAAGTTGCCGCCCCTTCCCAGAAGGCATTGCAAACAGGAAATGATGCGATGGGCCGCGGCCAGGGAAGAGGAAGTAAAAAATGAATACAGCAGATATTCAGTAAGTGCTGAGAAAAAAAAAATTAAAAATATCCAATTCGTTTACAGTGCACAGTTTAGTGAGGGATGCTGAAGAGTTGTAAAAATGGGTGGAACTCCACTTTAAACGTCTCGCGAGGTCGCATGCAACCGGGTCTCAGCTCGAGTCACAGCATCCCTCATGGCCGACAGCCAACTCACTTCGGTGGCGAGGAGGTTCTGTCTGGAGTGATGCCCGCTTGGTCCTGGTATGGTGAGTAAAGGTCCCCCTCTCCCCTTAGGGGGTTTTTTGTGGCGGACGCGGGCCTCTCCCCAGGTTGGTTGGTCCTGCGGGTCCCTCCATCCCTGCACCCTCTTTACCTAGCCCTGGAGGTCCCTTGGTAACCACCTCATCCCCTCCTCCCTCCATATGAGGTAGTGTGCCTGTGGTGGGTACGGGGGAATGGGGTTGAATACTGGTGGGCTGGGGGTGTGCACTGCCTAGGTGCTGTGCTTACCGGGGGGGGAGGCACCGGGTCCGGTGCCCGGATCCTCTCTTTCTCTCTTTCGCTCTCATCCTAGGAGGCTACAGGGTTCTCCTGCATCTGTGGTAGACTTGTGTAGCAGGGCCGGCGGCCATTTTGCCGTAGCCGGCGTCCTTCCCTAGTGCCTGAGGACTTCCTATGGCTGGCGGCCATTTTGCCGTAGCCGGTGTCCTTTTCCCTAGTGCCTGATGACTTCCTATGGACGGCGGCTATGTTTGTGTAGCTCGGCGGCCATGATATGGTGGATTTTTGGCTCAGGCAACGGCAGCCATTACTGTGTAGCCCAGAACGCCGTTTTTTTGCAGACGGACGCCCCTCTTTTTAACCCGGCACTGAATCCTGTGCTTCCTTCTCCCTTGGATGCCACGTGTGTGCAGGTCGACATCTGAGGCAGCAAGCGCTATGCTAGTGGGGTAGTGAGTCTGGGAGATCCCTCCTCTCTCTGCTGCAGGCTGTGGGGTGTCTTGGTGGTCCGGTATCACTACCAGTGTGGGGGATGTCCCATTGTAGTGGTCACTCTTGGTGTGGGGCTCTCCTTTTCCTCTCTTATGGATTCTCAGGAGCATGTTTCCCCGCCTGACCCCCTGTCAGAGGCTGCAGGTCCCTCTGGGTCCCAGTCATCCTTTGAAGCACTGACGGCAGCCCTGGAGTCCTTTGTGTCCTGGGTGGAGGTGGCTTTTGGGAGGCGGACTAGCAGGAAGCATCCCCTGCCTTCCCCTGCTTCATCTGTCTCGTCAGATCCTGAAACTGATTCGGCTGCCATGGACAGGGCCCACCCTGCGGGGTCTGCGGCCGTGCTCCTGGTCTCTCAGACAGTAAGAATGATTCCTCGGCCCCAGTGGCTGCGCACGAGAAGGCGCTGGTGGATGCACTGATTGCTTCTGTGCGGGAAACTTTAGAGATGGAGAATGCAGCCATGGCTGTGGTGGGGGTGTCGGTCCCTTTTGGCACTCATAAGCCACCTCGCACGGCAAAAGTGTTCTCTTATCCCTCCTTTTTTGACAAGTTTGTCTATAAAGATAGGGAGCATCCAAAACGCCCCTTTGTGATCCCAAAGTGTTTCGCTGTGCGTTATCCCTTTGAGGAAAGTCTGCTCAAAAAATGGACAACTCCGCCTGTGGTGGATCCCCCGATTTCCCGGTTGAACAAAACCACTATGATTCCTGTTGAGGACTCTCTGGCCTTTAAAGACCCGGCTGACAGGAAGGCAAAGTCTCTGAGCCGCATGCAATGTTCTCTATTGCGGGTTCGGGGCTTCAGCCGATTTTGGCTATTGCTCTGGTGTTGCAAACGCTGACAGAGTGGGCGAAGCTGTTGCGCCGTGACCTGGAAGGGGACCAGTTTCCACCTGCTTTCATGGAATTAGCGGACCAACTGGTCCAGGGGCTGCAGTTTGTCTGCGATGCCTCTTTGGACGCAGCTCCCTTGCTTTCTAAGGTATCTGTTTTAGCAGTAGTGCTTCGACGGGTATTGTGGCTGAAGTGTTGGACTGCGGACCAGGCTTCAAAGAAGGCCCTAGCTGATCTGCCTTTTCAAGGCGATCGTTTGTTCGGGGCCACTCTGGTTGATATCTTTAAGAATATCACAGGGGGAAGAGTACTTTTCTTCCACAGTCAAAAAAAGGGAAGGAGCCAAGTCGCAAGTGTGGCCCTTCCTTCTCGGCTCACAGAAAGTTTTTTCATCCCTCAGGGTCCACTGACAAAGTCTTGAAGTCTTTCAAGCCCCCCTCTAAGTGGCCCTGGTTGGGCAAACCAAGAGCGGATTTCCCCAGACTCCCAGATAAGGCTCCTTCGGCATGAAGAGGCGCCCTCACCCGCAGTCAGGGTGGAGGGACATCTTTGCTGGTTTCCGGGCCCGTGGACTTCTCTGATAAATGACAAGTGGGTCCACTAAGTGATTCTGTCTGGTTACAAGATCGAGTTCCAGACTTGTCGCCCCAAGCAGATTTTTTCCGTCCAGACCACTTGTTAGCCTTTCGGGGTGCGGCACAAGGCCTGTCACTCTAGGGGGTGAGTGACCTGGTTCCGGTGTAGGAACGTTTCCAGGGCTTTTATTCAAACCTATTTACGATCCCCAAAAAGAAGGGTATGGTACGTCCGATTCTGGACCTCAAGGCCCTAAACTGCTATGTGTGGGTGCGTAAGTTCAGAATGAAGTCCATTCGCTCCGTGGTGGCATCTCTTCATCAGGGGGACTTTTTTGCTTCCATCGACATCAAGGATGCCTACCTGAACATTCCGATTTGTGCACAGCTTTGCTGTGGGAGAGGAGCATTATCCGATTGTGGCGTTACCCTTTGGTCTCGCCTCCGCTCCTCGGGTCTTCACCAAAGTGTTGGCCCCGGTTCTGACGCTGCTGCACCAGCGGGGAATTTCTGTTCTGGGCTATCTGGATGACCTTCTGCTGCGAGCAGAGTCCTCAGTGGCCCTGAGGGGTGACACTGAGATCACTGTTCAGACTCTGGCAGATTTTCGGTGGCTGATAAATTACCAAAAATCTGCGTTGACCCCAGTTCGGAAATTGGTTTATCTGGGTCTGACTCTGGATTCCGCTCGGGCCAGAGTGGTCCTTCCACAGGACAAACTCCAAAAATTACAGGCGGCAGCCCGTTCGCTGCTGTCCAGCAGGTGGGTGTCCCTGCGGACGTGCATGCAGGTACTGGGCCTGATGGTGTCTACGTTCGAGGTGGTTCCGTTCGCTCAGTTTCATACAAGACCCCTGCAAAGGGAAATCTTGTTAAAATGGGACAAATGCGCAGAGTCTCTAGACAGTCAGATTCGGCTGAGTCAAGGAGCCAAAGGGTCCCTGATCTGGTTGCTTCGCTCCCCCACTCTTCAGCAGGGGAAATCCTTTCTCCCGCTGTACTGGATGGTGGCCACCACCGATGCCAGTCTGTCTGGATGGGGAGGAGACCTGGGCCTGAGCTCGGCTCAGGGTCACTGGACGCTGGAGGAATCCAGGCTACTTTTCAACATCTTGGAACTCCGGGCGATCAGACTCTGTCTGGATCATTGGACCGATCGGCTTCAGGGGCTCCCCATATGGATCCAGTCAGACAATGCCACAGCGGTGGCCTATGTCAACCACCAGGGAGGAACGAGGAGTGTGTTAGCCGGCCTGGAAGTAGCCGGCATTCTATGGTGGGCAGAACGTTTCGCCCCGGCCATCTCCGCTGTTCACATTCCGGGGGTGGACAACTGGCAGGTGGATTACCTCAGTCGTCGAGTATTGGACCAAGGGGAGTGGTCCCTTCATCAGGAGGTATTTCAACAGATCTGCCTATGCTGGGGATCTCCAGAGGTAGATCTGATGGCATCCCGAATCAACAGGAAGGTGCAGAAGTTTGTGGCCAGTTCTCAGGACCCTCTGGCAGATGCCTCAGATTCTCTGGTCGCTCCGTGGGGCCAGTATCGTCTGATCTATGCCTTTCCTCCTCTCAAGCTTCTGCCACGGCTGTTGCACAGTATCGAGGCCAAAGTAATTCCGGTGATTCTAGTGACCCCTGACTGGCCTTGTCGGTCCTGGTACGCCGACCTGGTGCATCTGGACGCAGATGCCCCCTGGCGGCTGCCTCTCAGGGAGGTTCTGCTATCCCAAGGGCCGATCTTCCACCCTGCCTTACTGTCGCTGGCTTTAACGGCCTGGCTATTGAAAGCCAGGTTTTGAAGGATAGGGGCTTATCTGCATCGGTGATTCCGATGCTGCTCAGAGCTAGAAAGTCTTCTTCCAGGAAGGTATATTATAGGATGTGGAAAGCGTACATTTCATGATGTGAGTTAGTGGGGTTTCACCCACATTCCTTTTCGGTGGCTCAGATTTTGACTTTTCTTCAGAGGGGCATTGAAAAGAATTTGGCCTTGAGTACTGTCAAGGGCCAGGTGTCGGCCTTGGCGGTTTTCTTTCAATGATCCCTGGCTTTGCATTCTCTGGTGCGTACCTTCATTCAGGGAGTGCAACATGTGGTTCCACCGGTGCGATCTCCCTTGCCACCGCGGGACTTGAATCTTGTACTTTCGGTTCTACAGAACCCTCCGTTTGAGGATATTTGAGAAAATCCCCTGCTCACACTATCACAAAAGGTGGCCTTCTTGGTGGCTATAGTATAAAATCAATGTAAAAAGCACCGGAGCTGACAATGCTCCAGATCCCGGATCTCAGCTGTTGAGCAGCGTGGTATGGCGTGCGTGGTATGGCGTGCGCAGCTGTGGGCGGTGGAACGCACGCCATACCACGCTGCTCAACAGCTGAGATCCGGGATCTGGAGCATTGTCAGCTCCGGTGCTTTTTACATTGATTTTATACTTTTTACCACGTTTGTCAAGGACTTTTAATAAAATCGTATTTTTGTGGAGTTACGCTATGAAGTTTCCTTCTTCCTCACTTTATATGGATGTCTGTTATTGGGGATATCACTAAGGACACCATACCCCTGGACGGAGGAACGCTCCTTGGACTCGCCACCGCGGGATTTCTCCATACATGCCTTTACCCCTGCAGGGGTGAGGTAGTCCGGTGAGTGCAAGCACGAGTGGGGGTGTAATGGAGGACGGGGACTATATCAGCTAAAGCGGAGATCACGTTTTTTCCATCATAAGGACACATCTCTGGGACTTGGAACTTGGACATTTTTGTTTCACACTTTTTATATACATTTTTAATTTTCATTTTTATACACACCTGTTGGGGATTTCTTTCATTTTTATGCTATAATTGTCTATCTTACTTGCCAATATTATTTTGATTGCCACATTTATATTAATTTTTTTATACTTATTTGGAAGTTGATTTATTTGAGGTTAAGGCACATTTACATATCTGTCTAGAAGCACTTTGCACTTTATTGTTTTTTCTGCCAGGGATACTGGTTGTATTCTATACACTTTACATTTGGGGTATATTTCTTCACGCATACATGGGCATTTGATAAATTGGTATTAAGGTGTATTCTTTATTATTAGGAGCCTGTTGCACTAAGGGTATTGTTTGTATTTGGTACACCACAGCCCCTGTCACGTATTGTTCACACACATCACCTCTTTTACAAGTATTTCCGTTTTATTTTTCAAAGAAGTTTAACATTCTTCTATGCACATATAGCTGGACAGCGCCAATTCCCCTGCTTAGATTATTATCCAATGGTAGTCCAGTGTTGTTGTGCGAAAATCCGGTTAATCTTCAGCTAGCTTTGAGTACCTAATTGCATGCAAAGAATATGGGGTGCTGAAATTAATCGTTGCATTGATGCATCGCAATTCGGGTGTCCCCGATGCGGCATCGATGCATAAGGACTGGAAAATCGATTGCGGGTGACGTTATGACAACTAGCCCCACCCCTCCCGGGAAAGCGCTCGGAGCGTTTTTTCAAAATTACTTTATTTTAATAAATGCTGTATTACAATGGATGATGTGCCCCGCTGTATGTGCTTTTTAAAAAACTATGTCACTTCATACTGAATTTCACAGTAGTACGTTACATGTGACTCCCGTCCCGTCCCGCCCCTCTCCGCTCACCTCTCCGCTCTCCTGAGTCCTGACGTCAGCGGGAAATTCTCAGCCCCCCCTCTACTCTGATACGATAGCTATAGTCAGCGGGCGGGGCTGAGAATTCCCCGCTGACGTCAGGACTCAGGAGACGTGAGAGGAGAGCGGAGATGGGCGGGACGGGGCGGGAGTCACATGTATCATACTACTGTGAAATTCGGTATGAAGTGACATAGTTTTTTAAAAAGCACATACAGCGAGGCACATCATTCATTGTAATACAGCATTTATTAAAATAAAGTAATTTTAACAACAGTAAGTAGACAGTAGAGTACTAATGTGTACTCTACTTACACCTCTCACTCCGTGCTGACAGGTCCCTGGCTATCCTGTGCACATTCCACTGTTAACTCCTAGTGTGCTGGAAGGTGCAAACAGGAATGCCAAGGAACTGTCAGCACCAGTGGTGGCCCGTGCATTGTGGGGGGGGGGGTTAGTGAAGTGATGTCTGCATTTAATGGGCACAGGTGGCTGCATTTGACGGGCACAGGTCGCTGTGTTTGACGGGCACAGGTGGCTGTGTTTGATGGGCACAAGTGGCTGCGTTTGAGGGGCACAGGTGGCTGCATTTGACGGGCACAGGTGGCTGCGTTTGAGGGGCACAAGTGGCTGTGTTTGACGGGCACAAGTGGCTGCGTTTGACAGGCACAAGTGGCTGCGTTTGACGGGCACAGGTGGCTGTGTTTGACAGCACAAGTAGCTGCCTTTGACGGGCAGAGGTGGCTGTGTTTGACTGGCACAAGTGGCTGCGTTTGACGGGCACAGGTGGCTGTGTTTTACGGGCACAAGTGGCTGTGTTTGACGGGCACAGGTGGCTGCATTTGACGGGCACAGTGGCTGCGTTTGACGAGCACAGTGGCTGCATTTGATGGGCACAGTGGCTGCGTTTGATGGACACAGTGGCTGCGTTTGATGGGGAGGTTCAGTATTTTTCAGTTTGTTTGCACCCCCCCAAAAATTTTGAGCACCAGCTGCCACTGGTCAGCACAGAGACAGTACAGGGAACTTCACAGGGCTGTTTTTCAGCTGTGGATTGTATTCCCTCCTGACCTCCCAGCAGCAGTGTGTGTGAATGTCTGTACCCTTGAGTGCACCGGATTAGTGCACTTTTTAAGGGAGTGAGGTTATTTTTAATTCAAAGCGGAGTTCCAGTCAGTTTTTTGTTTATTAAAAGTCAGCATCTACAAAAAAAGTGTATCTTCTGACTTTTAATAAAAAGACACTCACCTGTCCCACAATCCAGCGACGTGGCCACCCAAACCCTCCCTTCTCTCCCCTGCCTGTCCACGGCGGTGGCAATACTACTGTGGGCATCCGGCTGTGACAGCTTGCAGCTTCACAGCCAGGTGCGCATGTCTCACTGCGTTGTCCTGCAAAACCGAGCAATCTTTTGGGAACTGTGATGTGTCCCAGAAGATTGCAGGGTGGAAGGGCTGTCTAGGTGGCCCAAGCATGAGTGGGAGCTCGTCGGTAATCGTGGTGCATCGTGATGCATCGCGGAATCGAATCGTTGACCAGATAATCGTAATCAAATCGTGAGACCAGTGAAGATGCGCACCCCTACAAAGAATACTTCCTGCCAAGGTAAAGTAGCTGTTCCCAGTGGTGTATTTTGGTTTTGTGCTGCCCTAGGCAAGACTAAAACCGGGTGCCCCCCCATCTAAATTGGCCCCACCCCTTCCTGCTTAAAATCCACTCCTTCATCTGTAAACTCCACCCCTTCCTCTTTAGGCTCCACCTCTTCTTATTAGAGCTTCACTCTAGGAGTTGTTCAGAGACTGCAGACATAATACAAGAGATGGTCAAAGACTGCAGACATGATTAGAGACTGCGGACATGATACAGGAGATGGTTAGAGACTCCGGACATGATCAAAGCCTGCGGACATGATCATAGGTTGCGGACATGGTCAGAGGTTGCGGACATGATCAGAGGCTGCGGACATGTTTAGAGGCTGCGGACATAGTCAGAGGCTGCGGACATGGTCAGAGGCTGCAGACATGATCAGAGGCTGCAGACATGATCAGAGGCTGCGAACATGATCAGAGGCAGCGGATATGATCAGAGGCAGTGGACATGATCAGAGGTGGCATACATGATATGGTCAGACACTGAAGACATAGGGAACAAAAAAAGTCTTCAGCCATTCATTCACTAAAATCAGTGGGGAACAGCTTAAGTTCTAAAACATTACAACCATTGTCATAATTCATTTGTGACTGTGCCTCCCCCCGCCCGAGCCCAACTGAGATCGCCTGAGCCCAGCCAAGAACACCAAAGCACAGCCGAGTCGAGGGAAGCTGAGACCGCCCCTCTGCTTGAGCCCAAACAAGCGGAGATTGCCCCCGAGCGCAGCCGAGCCAAGCCTGCCCGAGCCGAGGGGAGCTGAGACCGCCCCTCTGCTTGAGCCCATACGAGCGGAGATCGCTCCCTGCTCGAGCACAGCTGAGCCCGCCCAAGCCGAGGGGAGCTGAGGCTGCCCTTCTGCTCAAGCCCAAACGAGCGGAGACTGCTCCCCCTGCCCAAGCACAGCCGAACCGAGCCAAGCCTGCCCAAGCCAAGGGGAGCTTAGACTGCCTCTCTGCTTGAGCCAAAATGAGCGGAGGCTGCCCCCACACCCGAGCACAGCCGAGCCTGCACACCCCATGCCTGAGCACAGCCGAGCCAAGTGGAGCCAAGACCACCCCTGCCAGTAACTTTTTGCCACTTATGGGGGTGCCAGTCCCTCCCCCCCCAGCCAAGTACACCCCATAACTGGAGTCACTGCCCATTCTGCCCCATAAGCCGCCGGCCACCGGGACTGTATTTGTGCAGGAGCCAGGACTCAGAAGGAGATGGAGGGCTTTTTTTATTTTGTGTGGGGGCGGCTTTTTTGCAAAGTGGGACCCTAGGCCTGGACCTTGTCGGCCTAGGCCAAGACACAGCGCTGGCTGTTCCAATAGATTGTGTGTAACAAGTAAACAATACTCCTATGCAACCAGAATTGTAATGTGAATTCACACTGATCACTGACTTAAGGATATTAAAGTTTTTGGAACTACAAGCTACAGGAGATCAGTGAATGGGATGGATAGTGTCCATGATATACTGGAGTAAATTCTTGCATTAAAGATGATAGAGGGTGTCGGAAATATGTCTATACACAGTGTCTGTTAAATTGGGCAATCGCCCACTCACCACACTGGAACAGAAGACAAGGATGACTCTGATGAGGATGATGATGACTCTGATGAGGATAATGATGACTCTGATGAGGATGATGATGAACCCTCAACTGTATGGGTCAAGGGACAACCTCCACAGTTCACACCGAACTGATCTGCAGGGTGGATTGGACAGGAACGATCTCCAGGCCGCTGCCAAACAGTACAAAGAGCCTTTACACAGATATCCTTCAAGATGTCTGCTGGGTAAATCTGTTAAAGCAGGCCGCAGCAGCTGCAGCTCCTCTCAGTATCAGATTCCCTGCACACAGATCCACGCCGGTCCTGAGAGAGCATGCCAAGCCCCAGCCTTGCTTCTTATAGTCCCTTCCAGTGATCTGCGCTTCTAAATCAGCATGCTGGAAATTGTAGTTACATACCATGCAGCCAGAGGGCGAATCCCTTCCAGATGGACTACGTGTCCCAAGATGCCTTGCTTCTTCCTCAAATCAAAGAGTCACAGAACAGCTAAACTGGAACACTAGGGGGAACAGCTCCTTGGTAACAGCATTACACAGCGTCTTCTGATTGCAGGAAATGTAAGTATCCAGCTCCTGGCTACACTACTAAAAACTGGTATTTTATTTTTATTTAGGTGCAAGAAGAGTTAACCTACCTGACAAACTACTTATATCTCTCTAAAAATCCAATAATGCAATTGAGTCAGATTTCAGAACGTCCAACTGACTGACTGGGTGAATTGATCCTTTCTTAGCATTGTGAGGAAGTTTAGTAAATGAAACACATTTTAACCCTACTAACCACTAACTACCTACTAACCAAAAGGCAGCTATACATGAGCACCTTGGGGCCTCCAGACATTTCTTTGTCAGGGATGCTAGTAGTCTGATTGGCAAAAGATTCAACTATCTACCATGATGGCCATGCCTGATTAATCCAGACATTTGGCACCCATGACAGACCTCTGTGTTGAGCAGGGAAGAAGTGGCTGGGTAGAAGCTACATTCATAAATGAAAGTGGGCCTTACAGACTGCATATTTGTCAGCTTTAAATGTAAGGTATCTAATACATGCCCTACTACTTCTAATCTTGAACAGTGAAATCCCTTTCTTCCCTGAACTTTAAACCCTCAAACAGTTTAAAATGGTGTTTTTGTGCTATGCTCTAAATTAGATACATGTTACGCTGAGAAATAAATTTACTTCCAGATTGCAGACCTGCTAGAGGCCCTAATTTGTGTATACCTCAAGAATTTGTTTATATTCTCAAAATGATACGCTAATTACCTTCAGCGGGGCAGGAGTTAAAAATATAAGAGAAATCTTTCCTTGGTCATTTGCTTTCTGGCATATCCCACAGCCAAAAGGGTAAATTTGAATAGGAGTGCGATGGAAATAGGAAATGGCGGGTCTTGTTTATCAAGCGTCTGCCTCAAGTCAAAGTCTCCATTTAAAAGTCCTGAGGATATGCCGACAGAATCCCCCTCTTTCTGTTTACTTACCCTCTGTCAACAGGGCTCCTGTCAGGAAGCCTCCTTGACTCACCTGGCAGAGGAAACAGTGTGTACGTACATGTTATATGAGCATTATACATGTATGCATCCATCATAATCTATATTCTCACATAAGTCTAACTGTGTCAATTGTGTATTTGATGTGTAAAGTATATTTATTTGATGTGCTAATATACACTTCTGAAATAGCCCACAGAAATTAAATGGAAATGTTGTTTTCTAGAAACTAGACTCTGGTTTAAAGTGGACTATTTTTAGCTATCACTACCTATCTGTAGTTTAAAGACTTGGGGTTTGTTCTGCTGTTTGTATTATTTTTCTTTCATTTTGTATGAAGAATATTTAGTCTGGCTTATGTCATCATAGTAATTTTTGTTCATTCCCCAGTTCACCACTTAAAGCTCAACTCCAGCCAAAACATTTTCTTTCAGTTTTGGAAATTGTGGGGAAAGTTAGAAACACAGGTTTCTCTGGGGAGGGATCCTAAACTTAAAGTGAGAGTAGAGTTACACCATAGGTCCCAAATCACATGGAATTTTAGGGGACAGTTCCTGTTCCCATACATAACTTTCTTCTTAAGGGATTATCTGATTGATCAACTATTTCCACTGGGATACAATAGAGGAGGCAGACTCATCCATTTATTAGCTTTGGGCTTTGTGGGCCATAAACAATGTTTCTCTTAGAAAGTGTCTATTATATTGTGGTTATATTTTTTGTCTAGTGTACCAAACAAACAGATGAAGGGTGTACAGGTAAGAGGGAATTGGGTCGTGAGCATATTAAATACCTGGTTTCAAAAATCAGATATCGCTGGACACCCCCAAATGAAGGGTATGATATATTTGCAGGTTTGAATGCTTCTTGTACAGTTTGAGGTGGCTGTGTGTCCCATTTTGTACAATCAAAGAGGGGATAGGTATGATTAATAATATTATAAAATTGAGTTAGCCTTTTATTACCTGCAAGCAAGAAGAGCATATGGTATGAACAAATATCATTGCATTCCCCGGTTGACATAGTTGCTAATAGGGTTTGCCATTTAGTCTTAATAGCCAGTGGGGTTTTACCCACCTTTGTGTGTAACAAGTGGGAATAGAGAATGATGTTTACATAAAAATCATGTTTTGGGGGTAAATCATGTTTCTGCTGTAATTATTTGAAGGAGTGAATATCAAGATGGGCGGATGGTGTTTGTGGGAGAACAACTTAGTGCCTCCATGAAAATTCAATAACTGTCTGGTCTCCAAAACATTTACTAAATGTGCTTATAGGTTATGAGGAACATCAGGGAGGACCCACGTGATTAGGTATTTTATTTGTCCTGCCAAGTAAAAAGAAAAGTGGGGCCATTCTGCCTTCCTCTTTAACTTTTTTTCATGTTTATAACTGAGGATATATACAAATTATATATGGGGGACATGTATCATTTTGTTGCAAGGTAAATAAGCTAAACAAGAGCAGCAAGACCCATCGTGATTCATTAAAAGGTTACAGCGCAATTCATAAATTCCTCCTTTGGCTGCTCTAAAGTTGCACTTGCAACTGATCCTGACCTTGATCACCTCTTAATTTTGCATTTGTTTAAAGTGGACATCTGTCTTAACTCATGTAATCAATTTATCTTTGAACTTTAAAAACGGTTGCACTTGGCTGACCAGAAATATAGACACACTAGGGCTGATTTGCTAAAACTGGAGAGTGCAAAATCTGGTGCCGCTCTGTATAGAAACCAATAAGCTTCTAGTTTTGAATAAGCTGAAGACAGAAGCTGATTGGTTATCATACAGAGCTACACTAGATTTTGCACTCTCCAGTTTTAGTTATCAACCCCAGTGGTTTGTAAATCTGTCACAGAGATTTAATAAAGAAGACACAGCCTAATTTGGGACCAATAGTGTTACTAATTTGCTTGATAAATGTCCCACAGTAAATATACAATCTTTAATTTGCAAATAAACACATATTACATGACAAAGGATTCTTGCAGCACTCTTGGTTTTCTAAAGACTGGGCACAAAAGAAGTTGTTTTCGTTCAGCCACTCTCTATAACTTGGGACAGAGCCATAACATGGGGGGTGGGGGGAGGAGGAAGTTGGATGAGAGTTGCTGCCCTGACTCATTAACTTGTGTACTTTTCAGATTGAGCTATTGCTTCTAAACAATGGATTTTTTTACACAAAATATACTTGGGGACTGGAATCATTGGAGAAGATGCCATAGGTACTACTATATTTCATATTTAAAATACTAAAAAAACTATAATAAATTATGAAATGTATACACAATCACTATACATTCCCCACAAAGTGAACCTGTGCAAAAATTAAATTTCAAAAACTAACATCCTGTAGAGCAGGGGTATGCAATTTCGGCACTCCAGCTGTGGTGAAACTACAAATCCCATCATGCCACTGCCTCGAGTCATGCCTGTGATTGTCAGGGTCTTGCAATGCCTCATGGGAATTGTAGTTTCACCACAGCTGGAGGGCCGAGGTTGTCTACCCCTGCTGTAGAGGTTGCTGACAGCATAAGCTTGTTAACATACAGTGAAGGAAAAAAGTATTTGATCCCCTGCTGATTTTGTACATTTGCCCACTGACAAAGAATTGATCAATGCATATTCTTAATTGTAGGTTTATTTTAAAAGTGAGAGACAGAATAACAACAACAAAATCCAGAAAAACGCATTTCAAAAAAGTTTTACAAATTGATTTGCATTTTAATGAATGAAATAAGTATTTGACCCCTTTGCCAAACATGACTTAGTACTTGGTGGCATAACCCTTGCTGGCAATCACAAAGGTCAGGCGTTTCTTGTAGTTGGCCACCAAGTTTTCACACATCTAGGGAGGGATTTTGTCCCACTCCTATTTGCAGAGCCTCTCCAAGTCATTAAGGTTTCAAGGCTGACATTTGGTAACTCAAACCTTCAGCTCCCTCCACATATTTTCCATGGGATTAGGGTCTAGAGACTGGCTAGGCCACTCCGAGTTCAGAACCTTAATGTGCTTCTTCTTGAGCCACTCCTTTTTTGCTTTGGCCATGTGTCATTGTCATGCTGGAATACCCATCCACAACCCATTTTCAATGCCCTGGCTGAGGGAAGGAGGTTCTTACCCAAGATTTGACAGTCACAGCCCTGTCCATCGTCCCTTTGATGTGGTGACGTTGTCCTGTCCCCTTAACAACAAAACACCCCCAAAGCATAATGTTTCCACCACCATGTTTGATGGTGGAGATGGCGTTCTTGGGGTCATAGGCAGCATTCCTCCTCCAAACACGGCGAGTTGAGTTGATGCCAAAGAACTTGATTTTGGTCTCAGCTGACCATAACACTTTCACCCAGTTCTCCCCTGAATCATTAAGATGTTCATTAGCAAGCTTCAGACAGGCCTGTACATGTGCTTTCTTGAGCAGGGGGACCTTGTGGGCACTGCAGGATTTCAGTCCTTCACAGCATAGTGTGTTACCAATTGTTTTCTTGGTGACTATGGTCCCAGCTGCCTCGAGATCATTCTCCCGTGTAGTTCTGGGCTGATTCCTCACCGTTCTCGTGATCGTTGAAATTCCACGAGGTGAGATCTTGCACGGAGCCCCAGACCGAGGGAGATTGACAGTTATTTTGTGTTTCTTCCATTTATGAATAATCGCACCAGCATTTACGAATAATCGCACCAGCTGTTGATACCTGCTCACCAAGCTGCTTGGCAATGGTCTGTGGCCCATTCCAGCCTTGTGTGGGTCTACAATCTTGTCCCTGAATCCTTGGACAGCTCTTTGGTCTTGGCCATGGTTGAGAGATTGGAATCTGACTGATTACTTCTGTGGACAGGTGTCTTTTATACAGGTAACAAGCTGAGATAAGGAGCACTCCCTTTAAGCCAGAAATCTTGCTGATTGATAGGGGATTATATACTTACAGTGGGGCAAAAAAGTATTTAGTCAGCCACCAATTGTGCAAGTTCTCCCACTTAAAAAGATGAGAGAGGCCTGTAATTGTCATCATAGGTATACCTCAACTATGAGAGACAAAATGTGGAAACAAATCCAGACAATTAGATTGTCTGATTTTTGAAAGAATTTATTTGTAAATTATGGTGGAAAATAAGTATTTGGTCACCTACAAACAAGCAAGATTTCTGGCTCTCACAGACCTGTATCTTCTTCTTTAAGAGGCTCTTCTGTCCTCCACTCATTACCTGTATTAATAGCACCTGTTTGAACTTGTTATCAGTATAAAAGACACCTGTCCACAACCTCAAACAGTCACACTCCAAACTCCACTGTGGTGAAGACCAAAGAGCTGTCGAAGGACACCAGAAACAAAATTGTAGACCTGCACCAGGCTGGGAAGACTGAATCTGCAATAGGCAAGCAGCTTGGTGTGAAGAAATCAACTGTGGGAGCAATAATTAGAAAATGGAAGACATACAAGACCACCGATAATCTCCCTTGATCTGGGGCTCCACGCAAGATCTCACCTCGTGGGGTCAAAATTATCACAAGAACAGTGAGCAAAAATCCACAGAACCACATGGGGGGACTTAGTGAATGACCTGCAGAGAGCTGGGACCAACGTAAGAAAGGCTACCATCAGTAACACACTACGCCGCCAGGGACTCAGATCCTGCAGTGCCAAACATGTCCCCCTGCTTAAGCTAGTACATGTCCGGGCCCGTCTGAGGTTTGCTAGAGAGCATTTGGATGATCCAGAAGAGGATCAGGAGAATGTCATATGGTCAGATGAAACCAAAGTAGAACTGTTTGGTAGAAACACAACTCGTCGTGTTTGGAGGAGAGAGAATGCTGAGTTGCAACCAAAGAACACCATACCTACTGTGAAGCATGGGGGTGGCAACATAATGCTTTGGGGCTGTTTCTCCGCAAAGGGAACTGGACGACTGATCCGCATACATGAAAGAATAAATGGGGCCATGTATCGTGAGATTTTGAGTGCAAACCTCCTCCCATCAGCAAGGGCATTGAAGATGAAACGTGGCTGGGTCTTTCAGCATGACAATGATCCCAAACACACCACCCGGGCAACGAAGGAGTGGCTTCGTAAGAAGCATTTCAAGGTCCTGGAGTGGCCTAGCCAGTCTCCAGATCTCAACCCCATAGAAAACCTTTGGAGGGAGTTGAAAGTCCGTGTTGCCCAGCGACAGCCCCAAAACATCACTGCTCTAGAGGAGATCTGCATGGAGGAATGGGCCAACATACCAGCAACAGTGTGTGAAAACCTTGTGAAGACTTACAGAAAACGTTTGACCTCTGTCATTGCCAACAAAGGATATATAACAAAGTATTGGGATGAACTTTTGATATTGACCAAATACTTATTTTCCACCATAATTTGCAAATAAATTCTTTCAAAAATCAGAGAATGTGATTGTCTGGATTTGTTTCCACATTTTTTCTCTCATAGTTGAGGTATACCTATGATGACAATTACAGGCCTCTTTCATCTTTTTAAGTGGGAGAACTTGCACAATTGGTGGCTGACTAAATACTTTTTTGCCTCACTGTATTTCACTCATTAAAATGCAAATCAATTTATAACTTTTTTAAAATGCTTTTTACTGGATTTTTTGGTCTTCTGTCTCTCACTGTTAAAATAAACCTACTATAAAAAATATAGACTGATCACTTCTTTGTCAGTGGGCAAACATACAAAATCAGCAGGTGATCAATTACTTTTTTCCCTCACTGTATTTCTTTTTGCAGTCCAGAAAGCATTGCCTGGAGTCTTTAGAATTTCTTCACTAAATTATGCTCAACCCCTTTTTTCATCTTACAATGTCAGAGGAACCTATCAGCAAGCTTGGGCATTGTCATGTGTGGAGCACATGTAGACTTTCTGTCATCATGAATAAGTCAAACCATTTACCCCTAAACTCACTCATTAACAAAGTTATTTCACCCCCAGATTTTTTCGTGTTTTTTTTTTTTAAACATTTTCTGCAAGATATAGAAACTGCAGCACATAAAAATTCCAGGGGATTATTGAAAATGCTGTGACCACTATGTCTAACACCAATAAATATTCTATAGCAAGGTTGCTGTCTATACCTAGCCTCACCAAGTCCCACTATAGGGTTTATCGCTGCCTCCAAGATCTGTTCAAGAATTCAAATGCCTTCTATTGTTATAATCCCAACACCACTTTCATGCAGGCCCCCCCTTCTGGCCTGCCATGTTTTGAATCAGGGGCAGAGCAATGCCCATAATGCGTGATGAAATAATTCTGATAATATCCTTTTCCTTTGACTTCCTAAACCATGGGTGGGCAACCTTTGACCCTCCAGCTGTTGCAGAACTACAAGTCTCATCATGCCTCTGCCTTTGGGAGTCATGCTTATAACTGTCAACAACTTGCAGTGTCTCATGGGACTTGGAGTTCCCCAACAGCTGGAGGGCCAAAGGTTGAGCACCCATGTACTAAACAATTAATTTCACCAAATGTCTTTAAAAAAGCCTAATTTCCTTTTTTCCAGATTGACAGGCAAACACATTAATCCTACTGAACTGGCAGGTTTTTCTCAGAAAAGCCACAAGGTCCTCAGTTTGATCAGCTCATCATGCTCAATTCCAGTAGCCAGCACAAAAAAAAGATAATAGAAAACTGTTATCAGCATGCAGATGTATAAAAACCTTTTTAATCTAATAGCTGGATAGAGTACTGGAAAATGTTCATAATGTCTAGTGGATTGCCTTATCAGCATTCTCCCTTTTCTTACTAGCTATAAATTCATTTGAGTAGCCACCAATGCTTGGTTTGATTGCTTGTGCAGACAAACCCGGTGTTCAGCTGCCTTGAGTGAGTTTGGTCTTCACATATATTTGCATCAAAAACCCATGTTTTATTCAAAATTTTTACAATAAGGTAATTTTAGGCTACCTAGCTGGGTTGAATGCTTTGGAATTTGTGCGATGTCTTGTACATTGCACTGGTCACAAGTTGAAGGTGACTGGCTGGGATATACAGATGCTTAATAGGATAACTATTCAGTATCATAAATGTAAAAGCCACCAAAATTACCACAGAATGGAATCAGCTCCTCTGTTATCCACTTACAACACAAATTTATGACAACTATGCCATTTGGAAACTACCCACATAAGTTTGGTGTAAATATCTATAAAAAAGTGTGCCCCAAGTACTGAATAAAACTAATATGCTCTGACTACCCATCTATTACTGTATTTTCTTTATCCAGACAACTACGGAATTGTCTCAAAACCATAACACAAGAAGAGAAGCTGAAGGAATTCTCTCAGGAGCCATTATAAAAAGTTAGATGCAATTTGGGTAAGATTCCTTTAATCTGTAGTCAGTTAGGAGGAACTCCAGGTTTGGGTTAACCATGAGCTTGCCCCATACTTTGATCAGAATTCAGAAAAAAGGTATACTAATGTGGTTAATTACCAACATAACAACCAGTTACCAATTCAGCAATTCCTGCCCTTTGAACTCAGGTGGCTTAGAACAGCCAATACTAAGGACATTCTAATGTGTCAGCCCCCTCCCTATAAAAGTCAGGGTTCCCACCAGCCTTTTGTCAGTGTGTATAGTTGAAGTAGATAGGGACAGCTGACAAAACATGTTACAATGCTTAATACAGTGTTGTATTATACTTCATTACAGTACAGTGAATGCAGTGTGGTGGGTTACATCGTGTGAAATTTACCCCTCCACCCAACTTGTATTTACTATGCTGTATTGTGGTTCATTACTGCAAATTGCATTGTGGTGAATTACATATTATTGTGTACCACACTTTGTGACCAACAGTCCTTTTTAGAACTATATTTTAGTACGTGTCAGTAACCACTTTTGTTGCTGTTAAGTTTATTGCCCCAAATCACCACCTTGTTAAGTGCACAAAAGTACCACATCTTCAAACTCCCTACAGTCCATCTGCTAATGAAATTATGAAATTCCTTGTATAAATCATGTTTGACAGGGTTTAAGGCAGATGTTCTTCATGCACAACTATTAGCGAATAAGCAGGTTCTGCATCTGCAGGACAAAGTGGTGGTGGGCCTCCACCTTTGAGAGGCAGGGCAATTCTGACTTTTTTCTGGCAGTAGGTGGGATATACAGCCAGAGCATATGATGCAGGTTGTTGAGTGGCTCGCCAAGCCTTCCTTATCTGCCTCCTCCTCCCAGGTGCAGAGCAGCACATATATAACCAGTAGCTGCAAATGCGCCATCCTTTTCCACCTCCTCCACAGCCAATTCCACCATTGCTTACAAACTGGCAAAGTGGAATCAGCTGAATTATTTCAGCACAGCATTAGTAACTTGCTGTATATGAATGTGCAGTAAATAATTGTATCTGATGTTGATGAGGAGAGTTCCAGGAGCACAGAGGGAGAGAACAGCAGCCAGGGAGATGCAACTGCCAAAAATCTTCTTGCAGTTGCAGCCCACTGCTAAGTGGGCTCGACTGATGAGGAGGGTGGGGATAATGGGGTGGAAGACTGAATCTAATTGCCAGAAATTGTAGAGGCGGCAGGTGAGGGAGAGACACAACATCAGTGAGGCAGAATGTCATCCAGAGGCAGAAGCAGCTGGCAGAGGAGTAAAGGGAGCAGCTATCCTATTCCAGTGGATGGCACTGCCCAACAACTGCAGGCAACTGATATCCCTAGGACTGCTCTGAAGAACTCTACAGTCTTGGCCTTTTTTAACAAATCTGCTACAAACAGGGCCATAGTGGTTTGCAGCCTCTGTTTGCAGCAAGTGTGGCAAATATACCAGTTATTTTGGTACCACACACATGAGGAGGCACATAAATATTAAACGCAAAGCTTGGTTGGAGCAGAACATGGATGATACTGGCTTGCAGCCATGAATGGTACTCCTTGCTGTCCCTTTTTCACCTTTCTTCCCAGTCTACAAGAATTTTCCTCTGCATCCGCTGCAACATCTGTGGCCTCAAGTGAAAGGAATGGAAGTCTGACAAGAGAATTGAGAGGCCTACCTTATGGCAGCAAGGGAGAAAATCAGCATTGGGCCACACAGAGTAGGGCAAAGCAGTAGGCTTCATCCTTGTCGATAGTCTCCTAACCACACCCTGCATTCTCAAGCAGCATCTTTTGCCGGGTAGCTGTCTCCTGCCCAATTACCCCATGCCTAGTGTCTCAAGGACAGCTTGGAAACATTTCTGGGTTTACAGTTGCACTCGCTCCAGCTGGTGCTGTCTGCCCCTTCCATAACATTGCGGCCTGTGCTCCATCAAAGTGGCAGGTACCACTCAGCAGGCCATCCCTGTCCTTGACAAGCGTTTGGAAGCTAACACGTGGTCTGTGGCAGAGTCCACATGACCAGAGACATGTGTTTTAGCAAGCAAGTACAGGGACATTACATCTTTGGTGGCTGAGAAACATGGAGGATGGGCAGGTTGCTAGAGCTGGTGGTGCTGCTCCATATCCTGCAACTTAGAGATGATAAAAGCTTAGTAATTTTTATCCCCTTAATGGCCTCATCCAGTATCTTGTCAGAACCACCGTAAGTTACTATACGGGTAAGGGAATATCTCTGATGTGTAAGGGGTGGTTTCTGCATGGCAGTAAGAGCTAGGTTAAGGTCCCAAGTGAAAACAGATTGCTACAAGGGGGGCCTTATACAAGAAAAAGCTTGAATATAGTTTTTCTGTGAGAGAGGTGAAGCTCAAGCCCATTTGAAGGAATAATAAAGTCCAAAACTCACCCTATCTAGGGGAAGAGATCTAGATTCCGGTCAGACTTGATTTTGGTAGGGCCGGATGTAGGACACGGAGTAAATTCTGTTATTAAACAGACTGCTGGCTTTCAACAGTCATGCTATTAAGTCCAAGACTATGAAACAGGGTGGAATAAATGGCCCTGAGAAAAAAGTTCCAGTCTGTTGGAAGAGGCCAGGGGTCTTCTGTATGAAGGCTGAGGTTGTCTAAGTACTGAGAATGTCTTGTCTCCCTCTCCCATTTTAATTAGTGGGGTAGGCAAGATAGAATGCTCAGTAAAGGCATACATAGCCTGAAAAGGGACCCGGTATTAACTAGAGTTTCTGAGAGCAGAGCATTTCCCTTGGTCCCAGATGGTGGTGGCTGAGATAATCTACCTGTCCATTGTCCTCAACTAGGATGTGGGACAGTGAAATCGTTGGACAGTGAGTGTCGTTATTTATTATTTACTCTATCCTTTTTTCTTCTTTTTCCTTACTAGTTGACACAGTATGTTTTTGTGTTTTTCTCCCCAATCCCTAGTCCTTGGCCTGAAAGGGGAGCATTCTTTGCTACCCATGTCTCTAGCTGAGTTTATATATAAAAACTCAGCTAGAGACATGGGTTTCTCCCTATGTATAAACCTCCTAATAAAATGCTTTAATACTCCGTATGGACTTAGTAGTAATACTTTGCCGGCTTGTTTCTATAAAATTATGCACTCTAATCTTAATTTTCGGATTAAAACCTGGCCATTTTCTCTTCTGTTTAACATGCAGCCTTGGACTTAAATACTGGGCATGGACTCCCTATTTTTGTCTCCTTATCAGTAAACACAATCTAATGTTGATTTTTGAATACAAGGCTGACTGTTGTTTCTTCTGTTCAAAATGCAGCCCAACAAAAGTGCCTAAAATCTGTTTAGCCGGTACTGTAGCTGATAACTGCTGTGTTTACTTCTACTTCTTTTGTGGCTGCTGTATTATCCTTCCACAGTGTGGACAAGGTTAAACTGAATATTCATTAATGCAGAAGCTCAGCAGCCATCTTTAAAGTGGTTCTAAAGTCTAGAAATGTGTTACCTTAATGAATTTCCTGCATTAAAGTAAAAAATGTCTCTAAGGTCTAGTGGTTCTTTTCTCTCTCTCTCTGCTCACAAAGCCCATTACGTGGGCTCATCCGGGATCCACCAGCCAAGCCTCCACCCAGTCACTGCTGTCCAGTGGAGGGAAAAATAAAATGGCAGAACTGGGCTCTGTGAAGTTATAGGCCTTACAGATGTAACCTGGACAGACAAACTGATCTACTGAATGGTCTTAACAGTTGTGCCTGACCAGAAAACATTCATGGTGGATCTGAGAGTTGATTAGGCAGTCTCTTACACTTATGCCTTATTAGAATGAAAGAGCGGAATCCCAATTTGATGCTTGTCTGGTTCATCTGAGATTGAAGAATGCTGACCCTAAGAGCTCAAGCCAGGCAACTCCAGTGGAAGAGACTTCTGCATCATCAAACTTGGGAACCATAAGGGCAGAGTTCTTTACTGCCCTGGGAAGCTTTATGACTAAGTGTAACCAGGCAAGTGTTGTGCATTCAGGAGCAGGCTACAGGAAGCTGAGACTCTTCTCTTGGCCGCAGCTGGTGCCTGCTAGAGAAGAAGAGTATGAAACTGTCAGAAACCATGAACCAGACTGAGACAGAAGTACAGTAAAATCACACTTGTTTATTAATAAAAATAAAAAGGTAAATAGAGTAAGCGTAGTCAAAGCATAGCCAGAGTCCAGTAACCGGTTCGGGTAGTCAGCCAAACCAGAGTTCAGTAACCAGATCGGGTAATCAGCCAAGCCAGAGTTCAGTAACTAGATCGGGTAATCAGCCAGGCCAGAAGTCAGGGATCCAAGTAGAGGAACAGCAAGCAGGATAAGGAGCCAGAAGGGATGTCAGCAAAGCCAATCTTTAAACAGAAACGCAGGAGATGGTTCCTTGTGATGTGACCAAGGCGAAGGCAGGAATGAAGTGAGCTGGAGATCTTTACGTAGGCGGGACTGACGAGCAGATCCACAACAGCTGGTTAACTGTGGAGAGAAATGAGAGCTGGTAATTAACAGGCAGCTGAGCAGCCAGCTCAGAGAAGGAAGGTCTGAGTCAGCCCTGATAGAAACCTGGATGGAACAAGCAATGCAGGCTGTGGAAAAATGGGACATCCCGGAAGTGCAAAAGAAACAACAAATGACTATCTGAATATATTAGGTGGCTAAATAAGATGCTGTACCAAATCATCCTTAAGAAAAGGATGGAACCTGCAGCTATAGATTGAGCCCGGATGAAGCAGATCTGAGAGATGCTCTACATTCCGACCTGGTCAGGATTCAGCTGAAGACTAGAGAATGGCATATGCTCATTAAGCTAGTAAGGGAAGAGAAAGCCATGTCTGAAGCCAATAAAGCTATGTCCGGATCGATGACAATATCACATGCTAAAGTTGGATCAGTGAGTGCAATAAAGGTCAATGCAGAAATAGCAAAATTGAAGTCACAGATGTGACAAGTGATGGAAATGGTGTCCTTACTGACAACCAAAATTACCACATCACCCGACGAGAGTGTTCCAGGACCCAACCAATGTTCAGCCTTAAAGCATTTGTTACCCCAACACTTCATATTCCTGATATGTGCCTGCTGTACCATGTACTTGTATGAGAAGGTATTCTGTTCTCCTTATATTGCTTCCTTTATATGAAATCCCTGGTGTTCCTGCTAGTCCGCTTGCTTTCCTATTATAAACTGACTACACTAAGCAGGAGAGCGCACCGTGATCAGTTCTTTAGCTATGCTGGGAACTCAGCCTTATCTCCTCCAATGATCAAAGTTGTCCTGACACGCCCCCGCTGCACAGTCATTCACTGGCAAGCTCAGTGTGCTGCTGCTTCTCCTCCCCCCAGCTCTTATGCAGCAGAGAACAGAGGGAATGTGACCACTTATAAAAAAGGGAAAAAAAGTATTTATAATGTTTTTTTATATCTATACAAACATGTTTTGCCTTTCATTTCTATTGTAAACTGAATGGGTTGTTTTACAAGGTGATAGTTTACAATCACTTTAAGGCTGTCTCTGATGAGCAGCTCTATTTTAATTGCGGAGACATGGGACACCACTGTTGCAACTGCCCATGTCTGCCAAAGCCTAAAAGTCAACTCCAGTATCCATCCAGGTGTTCAATTAAGTCAGTTTGCTCCAGTTTTCAGAATCAAAATAGAGGACAGTTAAGGACCAATCCTTTACATGAAGCCTCATCTACAGCCTCAATTAGGCTGCCCAAATTACCTCAAACTCAGGCCTCAGATCATGGGAGATCAGTGCGCACCAAACCCAAAACTGTCAGCCTAGATAGCAAGAGAACCACCATCAGACCAAAAGACAGGTTTGAGCTCAAGGAGCGGAACAAGTCACCTCAGCTCCTTCAGGCAAGTTCCCTTAAAATCTAATCCTCTCCTATAGTGCTTGTTCAAGTGGAAGGTGTATGCACAAAAGTCCTTCTGAAAGCTGGGGCTTGAATGTCCTTGATCTACCGTGAAAAACATCCTGAAACACCTGCCACTGCAGAACTTAGAAGATTTAGAGATTTGGGGTATAGGGACTAAGAAGTTCCCCTATGATGGATACTCCCCAGTCAAGCTTGAATTCGGTTCCGATATGGTAGGACAGCTAGAGACTGCTGACACAAGGCCTTTGTGTGTCCCCACCCTCCAGGAGCTAATTGGAGTTCCATGTCAGTGGAGACAAATGCTTATTTGGTCTGACAGCTACTCACTCCCCTTGTTTCAGAGAGTGATGCCACACCTGAAAGTGTACATCCCATGCTGTGGTCAGTCAGTGTACTAGTGTTTGGTTCAAGTGCAGAAGGCCCCAGCTGAAGGACTAGAGGCCAGCTTGCACCTTCCTACTTGGGCTACTTTCACACTGAAGCACCACTAAACAGCGCTAAAGCGCCAGTCATTTTTGATGTGCTTTAGCGGCATTTTAGCGGTGCTTTTGCAGAGCGTTTTGGCCCCTAGCAGGGTGGATTTTACCTTTAAAAAAAGGTAAAAAGTCCAGTTTTGCAGCGATTTCAAATCGCTTTTAAGGTGCTTTGGAAGCACTGCCCATTCATTGCAATGTGCAGGGACATTTTGGGAACGATATTTACAGCGCTCCCAACCCGCCCCAAAGATGCTGCTTGTACCACTTTTTATAACGTCCCGCAAGCGCACCGCCCTAGTGTGAAAGCACACACTGCAAAGATTGGGAGGCAGTTTTCAGGCACTTTTTAAAGGCAATTTCTAGCGCTAAAACGCATGAAAACTACCTCAGTGTGAATGGGGTCTTATAGCTCGTTCTTCTTAACTGGCTGAGCGGAGCTTATATCACTGCCTTTCTTGTAGTGCGTTAGTGACATAAGAACAGAATCTCCAACTCATCCCTATTCCAATCACTGGCCAAAACTTTTAGTTAAACAGAAAAATAAACAATTAGAATGTTCTGTGTACTGTGACACTTGTTGTGGCTACTGCTAGGTTAAAGGTTTTCGTAGGTGGCAAACCTCCTGTGTAATAAAACTAGTTGTTCTCATAACCGAAAGTAACCTTTCTAGTGGAAAAAATATACCAGTATGAAGCTGCAAGCACGCTATGAGTTAATTACCATAGCTAAGAACTGATTAAATCAAAGTGCTGGCCTTTTATATATACATTATGGATTTATAAATAACAGAAGCAAAAATTATTATTAAATAAATTCAAATTTGTGCATATTCCAGAGAGTAAATAACATTCAGTGCAATAAAGTCCATGCAATATACTATAAGTGAATTCAAGATCCCATGCCAAGGATGTCTCCACCACCGAACACTCCAAGGGGCTTACCAGATACAGTATATATATATATATATATATATATATATATATATGACCCTCAAGTTATAGAGAAATCATATATTGCACAGTATGGATATATGTATCAGCTGTTACACCAGATCCCTCCTTCTCAATCCGGACACCCCAAATCGAAAAGACTTTAAAAGTGCTCACCATACCTTGCTCAATGCATGCAGGAATGTCAAAAAAAAAAGTAGACCAAGCGCTCCAGATAGTGTAAGATCTCATAAAAATATTTATTAAAAAAAGTAAATGCACTTACAAATATTTAAAAATGAAGAGCGCTGTCACATTTACAATTTCCAAGCCGAAAGCCGCACTTCCAGGTACATGATGATGTCACAACATATAGCTCTGTCCAATGCATAGCACCACAGATGACATCTTCCTGGGCATGAACACCATGTCAGGATCATCATGTTTTTATATATTCTCACTATGTTGTGGATAACAGGAGGACATCCAAGCCTCTTTTGTGGGATAGGTGGCTGCCCCATCTCAGATTGACACTCATGCAGGCTCGCTCCCGAGCCTCCTTGTTTGCGTCCCCTCCTCGTTACAGCATTTAATTGACAGCAGCAGAAGCCAATGGCTCCTGCTGCTATCAATCTGCCCAGAGAAGAGGGACAGAGCCAGGAAAGCCTCAGCTCTCATGCACAGCGCTGGATCACGAATGGGCTCAGGTAAGTATGGGGGGGGGCAGGGGGGATTCTGTTACACGGAAGGTTTTTTACTTTAATGCATAGAATGCATTAAAGTGGATGTAAACCCAATGTCATCCTTTCTAAACTACTGCCATAGGGGTTATCTATAAGGATATAGATGCCTCCTGCATGTATCTTTACCTGTCAAATGTCTCCCCTCTGTCTGTTATTAGACCCGAAAAACTGCAGATTCTGTGGGTGGGTCTGTTGTCTGGAACTCGGTGGGTGGAGTCGTGATGTCAGTAGACTCCCCGCCCACCTCTACACTCCCCTTGTCAATATGCATTTTCTCCTGTGTATTTCTAACACTAAACTTCTGCTATGATCTCTAACGTCCAGTGAAAAGACAGGAAAGTAACCACATGACTTCAGCATGCCAAATCATGCTGAGGTGTGGAACAGCCAATCCTTGCAGAGCTGCTGAAGAAAGAAGTGGGAGGGAATTAAAAAATACTGCATGTCTCTTAGGCTAGTGCACAAGATATGTAAATCACCTGTCACTCACAGCAAGGGGGGGTATTTGACAAAGTTTTTCTCAGTTTGTCAAGATTTATTTCACTGAACAATAAAAGAGGATTGCTCAGAGCTGGATTAACTCTGTGTGGCAAGACTGGGCTCAAATGATAGGAAATCGTATACTCTACAGTATGATATAAAAAAAACAAAAAACATTTTTCGGGTTTACATCCACTTTAAGGTAAAAAAACTTTAGGCTTTAGAATCACTTTAAGGCCATAAGGGGAGTATGTTTTTAGATGATAAATTTATTTGTTTTCAAGCCTAGACACTTCTCTTTTCAGAGCACTACCTCTCCAATGGGGAGAATATTTGTTGATCCCTAGAAAGATGGTACCAGACAGATTCTCATTGTGCGCAACAGCATAGTGCTTAGGGACACTCTAAATGTCTATTATATTGTCTAAACCCTCTCCTAATGTTGTCTATGTATTGGTTTGAGTGCCCATGTGGTCTTTCCCACATATTGAAATCCACCTCCTAAAACTAGTTAGGAGGCATTACACTGTGGCAAATTCAGAATGACAAAACTTTAGTAAATTATAGACCAAGTCCTTTTCCTACAATATACATGTAGTGCTTACCCCTGAAGGAGTTGCTTGATGTGTTGGGTCCTTTAACCTTATGCCTATGACTCTGTGAACAGCTCTGTACTCTCTACCACACCTGGTTGATCTGAGGATGTGGATGCAGACATCTGTGTGTATAAAACCCCCCTAGAGGTTCACTGGATTTTTGGGTCCCTCTATTCCTGCACAGCCAGGCAACATGCATTTTATAACTTTCGCACAAAGACAGACTTCAGTCCGTGGGCTTGTTTTTGTTGTTTTAATAGGGGAAAACTACTTGGATGGGGAAAATGGTTTATGGGGTGCCTAACTTGACTGGAAATACTAACTTGAGGACAACTTCCTTCATTATAAATACTGAGAAATTACAAATCCTGGACTGTATTGCCTCTGGAACATTATCAGTCTCTATGGAATTGGCAGTAAGAATTCCTCTTGTAGGAGCTCTGTGTCCCCTTAGTGGAATTTAGCAAAGTCTCAAACTTGTAGAAGCTCTATGTCCCCTCTCTTGAAAATACCAGCCCGCCTGGCTGCCTAGTAAAGTGTCACAGAACAAGGAATTGGATTTAGCTGTGACACTGTCCCTTGAAAGCTTGGTGGACATTGCACCTGGTAGTCTTCTTCCTTTTTTGGCTATGGGAGTGTAGAGGTACTCACACTGTCCCTGAAATCCTGCTGCTTTGGAAAAGACTGCTGTTCAAGCCTCCTGTTGTCCAGGTCCTCCCATGCTAGCTAGGGTGTCACCTAGAAGCGAATGAAGGGTAGTTGAGACCCCTCTCTTCAGCTTCTCTCATTCCTCAACTCCCAGCCTGGAGGCAGAGCTCCCTCACCCCAGGGTCCCCTCTCAGGCTCCACAACACAGCCTCAGCAATCCATCTTCCACTCAACCACAACCCCCCCCCCCTTTCTGGCCAGGCTACACCATATTTATGAGCTGACCCAGCCACCCTGACAGACACCCTGCCTGGGGATTGGCCAAATTCCCACAAATATGCAGATCTCAGCCTCTTTGCCTCCAACCACTAGCATCTAGAAACTTCTAGCAGCTTCTAGAACCAGGGGGGTACCAGAGGCCTGACCTATAGAGACCAATTACCCAGACTCACACAGACTACTGTAAGTTAGAATACATTTTCCTCACAACTGGACTGTACACTAGATGGTGATATATATATATATATATATATATATATATATATATATATATATATATATATATATATACTGTAGGAATTGTAGGAAAGAATGACTATACTGAAATGGGCTCGCCATCCAAGATTATAACAGAGCAATTAATGATTAAACATTAGCACACAGAAATTTTGTAGTGATTAACTGTGATGATTAGCAAGCTGCAAACAATGAACACTTAACAATTCACCTCTTTCTTTAACCTACACAGGGTGTCCTAGTTAGAATGGATGGCAAGGACCTTTAAGTGGTTACTGCAGCAAACGTCGGCAGTCTGCATGTACTAAACGTTCTGCTGGCCAGCTCGTTGGAGCCTAAAATCTTTCACTGGAGCATTCTAGGTTGTGTCCCTTTAAGAGTTGGTGCATGCAAAAGTCAAGTGTTCCTAGCAGGCAAGTCTGTGTATGGTTGGCCAGCGGCTGCCCACCAATTTTGTAGAAGTAGAGGCTGGCTGTCCCAGCACCAGGCACAAAGGGCTTCCCTCTTTCTCTCTGGTGGTATCCTCAGTGAGTGGCTCTTTACTGCACAGATCGCTCCCCACAGTTTGCTCGGTTTCCCCTGCTTTCAGATAAAGATGCCCCAATTACTGCCCTCGCTGCACATGGACTGTTAATGGTCTGTACAGCACTGGTTTCCCCACAGAAAAAGAGCTTTCTTCCTCTTTCAACCTGGGAAATCAGTCCCTTTAATGTCTCTGGCTTGGGAGTTGTAGTTTTCCAGCCAGCTTGTGGTATAACTCAGTCTCTCCTGCAGACCACATTTCCCACAATCCACCGCAATTTTTCATCAGAGTCTCTCTTGTGCTCCTGTTTCATGTTCCCTCTAATGGATGAAGGCAGAAACAACACTGACTGTATCTGTGCAGAAGTCTTTTGTGGATATACACACAGACCAACAACAAGTGAGATTGCAGCTGCTCCTATCCTGCCAGTTAAAGTGGTTCTAAAGGCAGAAGGTTTTTTTATCATAATGCATTCTGTGCATTAAGATAAAAAACCTTCTGTGTGCAGCAACCTCCCTTAGTCCCCCTAATACTTACCTGAGCTCCGTCTCTATCCAGCGATGTTGCACAAGAAACTCGGCTGTCTGGGACTCTCCCTCCTGATTGGCTGAGACACACGTTGGGCACCATTGGCTCCTGCTGCTGTCAGTCAAAGTCAGTGAGCCAATGAGGAGAGAAAGGGGGCTGGACCAAGCCACAGCTCCGTGTCTGAATGGACACAGAACAGCACCTTGGCTCGGGTGCCCCTCTAGTAAACTGCTTTCTGTGGGGGCACTCGGCAGGATGAAGGGGCCAGGAGCATTAGCGAGGGACCCGAGAAGAGGAGGATCTGGGCTGCTCTGTGCAAAACCACTGCACAGAGCAAGTAAGTATACCATGTTTGTAATTTTTAACAACTACATACAACCCAACTACTGTTCCATATTTGAGAGCTTCACAGACTTGCATAAACTTAAATAATCGTTTTGGGGTGAAAAAAGCTTTTGGACAAAGAGATAATACTTTCTCTGAGCTTACCTTAACCTCTTGAATACCAACCCACAGTGCCTTGAAAAAGTATTCAATCAAAAATGTAAATGTATTTTGTTGGGATTTTATGTGATAGACCAACACAAAGTGGCACATAATTGTAAAGTGGAAGGAAAATGATAAATGGGTTTCAACATTTTTTACAGATAAATGTGTGAAAAGTGTGGCGTGCATTTGTATTTAGCTCCCCTGAGTCAATACTTTGTAGAACCACCTTCCAATGAAATTACAGCTGCAAGCCTTTTCGGGTATGTCTCTACCAGTTTTGCACACCTAGAGAGTGACATTTTTGCCCATTCTTCTTTGCAAAATGGCTCAAGCTCTGTCAGATTGGATGGAGAACATCTGTGAACAGCAATTTTCAAAACTTGTCACAAATTCTCAATTGGATTTAGGTCTGGACTTTGACTGGGCCATTCTAACACATGAATATGCTTTGATCTAAACCATTCTATTGTAGCTCTGACTGTATGTTTAGGGTCGTTGTCCTGCTGGAAGGTGAAACTACACCCCAGTCTCAAGTCTTTTGCAGACTCTAATGCCGTGTACACATGAGCGGACTTTACAGCAGACTTGGTCCGGCGGACTTTTCGACGAACTTTCCGAATGAACGGACTTGCCTAAACACGATCAACCAAAGTCCGACGGATTCGTATGTGATGACGTACGACCGGACTAAAACAAGGAAGTTCATAGCCAGTAGCCAATAGCTGCCCTAGTGTCATTTTTTGTGGACTTTTCGACCGGACTCGAGTCCGTCGGAAAGATTTGAAACATATTTCATTTCTAGGTCCGTCAAACTTTTGGGAAAAAAAAGTCCCAAACACGATCGAATTATCCGAAGGACTCAAGTCCGCCGGACCAAGTCTGCCGTAAAGTCTGCTCGTGTGTTCGCGGCATAACAGGTTTTCTTCTAAGATAGCCCTGTATTTGGCTCCATCCATCTTCCCATCAACTCTGACCAACTTCCCTGTCCCTGCTGAAGAAAAGCATCCCCACAACAAGGTGCTGCCACCACCATGTTTCACAGTGGGGATGGTATGTTCAGAGTGATGTGCAGTGTTAGTTTTCTGCCACACTTAGCATTTTGCTTTTAGGCCAAAAGTTCAATTTGGGTCTCATCTGACCAGAGCACCGTCTTCCACATGTTTGCTGTGTCCCCCACATGGCTTCTAGCAAACTGCAAACCGGACTTTTTATGGCTTTCTTTCAACAATGGATTTCTTCTTGCCACTCTTCCATAAAGACCAGATTTGTGGAGTGCATGACTAATAGTTGTCCTGTGGACAGATTTTCCAACCTAAGCTGTGGATCTCTGCAGCTCCTCCAGAGTTACCATGGCCCTCTTGGCTGCCTCTATGAATAACGCTCTCCTGGCCCGGGCTGTCAGTCTAGGTGGACAGCCATGTCCTGGTAGGTTTGCAGTTATGCCATACTCTTTCCATTTTTGGATAATAGATTGAGATGCTCCATAAGATGTTCACAGCTTGGGAAATTTATTATTAACCTAACCCCGTTTTAAACTTCTTCACAACTTTATTCCTGACCTGTCTGGTGTGTTCCTTGGCCTTCATGATGCTCTTTCTTCACTAAGGTTCTCTAACAAACCTCTGAAGGCTTCACAGAACAGCTGTATTTATACTGAGATTAAATTACACATAGGTGGACTCTATTTACTAATTAGGTAAATACAAATGCACGCCACACCATTTATCATTTCCTTCCACTTCACAATTATGTGCTGCCACTGTTTGCTTTTTTTGTTTTTTGTTTTTTTTTTTGCCATATGAATGTAAATATACTGAAAATTTTGAAAAAAAACACATTTTTCCTTTGCAAGTAAATCATCTTTCTTTATAAATTTAGGCCAAAGTGTATTCGACTACATTTTTTGGTAAAAATAACCCAAATCTGTGTATATTATTTACTCTGTGTGAAAGTTAAAGGATAAGTTCACCTTTTAAAAAAATAAATAAATGCACATCTTTTTGCAGGTAAAAAAATGTGCATTTATTATTTTTTATTGGGAGCCTGGAAAGCATTGCAGCCACAATCAGCAGATCGTGGGTGCTATGCTCTGATCTGCTATGATCGTGGGTGCTTGCAGGCTCTGTGTGTAAGCTGTTTGACCGTACATCGTACGGCCAAGCAGTTACACATTAACAGGAAACATCAACAAACTACCACAGCACTCAACAGCGCCCTGGTAGTTCATTGAGAACTTCAAGCCGACAGCCGCAAAGGCTGCCGGACCTTGTAGTTTTCAATTCACAGAACTCTATAAATGAGTGACATGGCGGGCGGGCGCGGGGGCGGAGCCTCGCACTGTCACGTTCTGTGAAAATCCCCCACCGCTTGTGACATCGGGGGGGGGGGCAAATAAGTGCAAGGGCTGATGAATTTGTAACACCCTGAATATGGGTGTAACATGTTACAAAAGGTGAACTTATCCTTTAAAGAGTCTACAATCTATGTTATAAATATTTAAAAATTGATCAATCCTAATGTCCTATCTCATCTTGAAGTTGTAACTTTTGTCACAATTTTTTGGAAAATGAAAAAAAATGTAAATACTTTTTCATACTGCCACCAGAGCAGTACAGTGTCCCCATTTGACTGGTGCGGTGGTGATCAGGGTCACTGACTGGTGACAGTATGAAAAGAAAACAAATTGTAATAATATTTTACTAGTTTTTTTTTTTCCTTTTTTTTTTTTTTTACATACTGTGACCAGAGCAGTACAGTGTCACCATAGTGACACTGTACTGCTCTGGAGAGATGATCAGGATTTTTAATTTTTTTACATTATGATTGCTTATTACAGTGAATTGCTTATTACACTAAATCATTACATTTATGAATGGCATCTATTCATGTGCCATTGTGTACTATTGTGATAGCTGTGATTGGCCACATCTATCACATGGTACAGGTGCGCTGTAATTGCTCCTGTACCATGTGATTACTGTGACCAATCACATAGATCACAGCAGTACACAATGAGTGGCTATGAAATCCACTGTGTAAAACTGACATGTGATCACTGTGATTGGTCACAGTGAAGTAAGATAGAAAATGAAAATATATTTTTTTACACAAAGTTTTAAATTATTAAGATATTTTTAACACACATCATTGGCTTACTTAGAATTACACCCAAAATACATTCTATTACTCCTTCTGAGTATGGCGATACCACATGTGTAAGACTTTTTCACTTTTTTGGACCAATCACACAAATCAACTAATTGTATAAAAACCAATGTACTGTAATGATCACCTCTACAGTATATGAGTGGTCAGGGAATATAGCTTATTGTAGTGTCACCTATAGCAGTCCCAGTTCCTATAAGCCAAGCAAGCCTAGCCTACTGGTACATGGCTGCCTCAAGGAATGTTCACTGACGAGGAAGTACAGCAGGCTGAAGAAAGGAGGAACAAAAGAGTCCCTGTGGTTCCAGGAATACAATTGTCTGCAGAGGATGGCTGGGTCTGGTGTCTCACAGGAACATAGTCAGTTTGTTTGTGCAAATGGGTCAGTTCAGGCTGCAGGTGGAGACATGGTCAGCAAACTGGCAAAAGATCGGTCCAGGCAACAGGCAGAAACTTGGTCAATAAATAGGCCAGGGTCAGTACAGGCAGCAGGGAGAGGTAACACTGCACTGGTATGGCAGCGATTAGGAACATTGTTGCTGATTGCACTGGTCTGTGACACTGGGGACTAGTGTGGCAGCAATCATAAACACAGCTGCTGACTTACACTGGTCAGGTGACACTGGAACTGGTGTGGCAACAATCAGGGACACCATTTCTGGCTTACACTGGTGTGGTGACACTGCGACTGGTGTGGCTTAGATTAGGGACAATATGACTGGTGTGGTGGTGATCAGGGACACCAAGACTGGTGTGATGGTCATCAGGGACAATGTAACTGGTGTAGCGGTGATCAGGGACAAAATTGACTGGTGTGGCAGTGATTAGGGCCACTGTGAGTGGGTGTCAGTGTTTGGGGACACTGACTGGTGTGGCAGTGATTAGGGACACTGACTGGCAGCACTGGTCTGGTGACATTTCACTGCTGTGGCGGTGATCAGAGATAATGGCTAGCAGCACTGATATACAGTGATATCACAACTACTGTGAAAGCTGTGATTGGCTACAGCTATCACATGGTACATAGATGCAGTGCTTGGCCCTCTACTATGTGATCACTGTGAGCTATCACAGAGATCACAGTAGTTCTTAATGGCTGTATGAATGGCAGCCATGTTTACTACTGGACATATAATCGCTGTGATCCGCTCTGTCCGCCGGACACATCGCTCACAGAATCGCGATGCTGCATGCCCCCAGGGGCACACACAAGAGGCAGATCTGGGAGGAAGCTGTTAAATAGCACTCCAGAAATAGACATCCACCACTTCATAGTTTTTATACGATACAGCAGTAGTGTAGTGGTTATAGAAGAACTGCATTAAAATAGTCAGAAACTACTCAGCAACCAGCAACTGTTGAGGCAATACACACTTTGGACAAAAATGTGTAATTTACAGCAGTCAAATTATTGTAATTTGCAACACAATATATAGAGCACTATATAACACTAGTATTAACACAAATGTTAATACTATTATTACCAAATGTGTTGCTGCAAGTACTCTTGTAATCTTTCCTCCATACTAAGTTTCCAAATACTAGAACTGATAACTCTTCTTGGTCTCTGTGTGTGTGGCTTTCTCACTGTACTTGGTACCTTAGCTCCTGGCCCCGCCCACTTGCTTTGTATTAGAGTATTAGATCTCATTAGTAAGAGCCGAAGAGGAAGTGACTAATGGAAAACTTCAGTCAGTGATGGTGATCAGGTAAGTGTGGTCACAGTGGGTCTGGCACTAATAGAGGTCTGGATGGGGCTTAGTGGCCCAACTTAACTGCTTTCTAGTATGCCACACGCTGTATCCCACTCCCAGGACACAGCAAGTAGGACTGTCCTGGCAATATATATAAAAATCTTGCACAACTAGTAATTGGGTTTACCTACATGTTTTTATTGCAAGCAGTTTAAGTACTTACATTTGACCTAGTATAAGTTTCTTGCAGTTCCTTTAGAACAAAGCTCAGACTGGAGAAGCAACACAAGAAGCCAATTAGCTGTGCTGTAGTGCAAAGAGCATGCTGATAAGAGGATAGAGAAAAATAACCGAAAGATGAGCTTCATGGGTTTGCTTCTTTTCCTTTAAATGATCAGTCACAAAGTGAAGGTGGGGAGGAGATCTGTAGTGTTGCTGAACTGCAGCAGAAAAAAAATCTGTTTCCTGCCCCGTTGACAGAGCTAGGCTGTATACTGTTGTCATATATATGACAACATATACTAGAACTGTATAAATCTCAGGACATATGACTTTCATTTAAATGGGCTTCTTAATGCATCCAAAAAGTTCATACACTATTTTTAACATTGTGGTCCACTACAATGTGTGATAGTATGTTACCATGCATTCTGGTGTGCTGCAATGCTACAGACCAAAAGTGTTGCAGCCCAACAGTAGATAATACATTTGTTGCTGGTGGTCTCCCCTCAAACACCTACACTGGTCATGGGTTCATCTTCTACTCCTCAGAGCAAGGGACCAGTGAACCAGAACTGCTCAGAGCCCATCCTTGAACAAGATGCCTGCTGTGTGCACTGTTCACTCTCTTCACTGTGGGATAGATCTATAGATCTATGTTTCAACGTTGTTAACCCTCTGCATTGTCACAGAACCTCCAACACCCCCCCCCACCTTTACCACCTGCTCTTCAGAACACACACCCCCTACACCATCCCTAACCCACTCACCTCCCACCCATTCCCGGTTACAATGCCTCTCACCCCCTGCATCACAATGCTTACCACCCACAATATAACATCCCTCACATGGCTCGTCACCTCCCTGGTCAAAATGCTTGCCAGCCACCTTACCCTCACCCTTCCCCACAATGTGTTCCACAGTGCCTCCAACTTACCCACCTTATTACCCTTGCCACAGTGCCCCTTAGCCACCCAACTCGCCCCCATTTTCAAAACACCTGCCAGCCACTTTACGCATCCAAGCAGTGTCTCCCACCAACTTCACCCCCTTTACTCTGCCACAGCACCTCCAACTCACCATGCCTTGCCAGCCACAGCCCTTACCTACCTACCTCATTCCCCCTCACAGGTCTCCCACTGACTTCAACCCCCTGGACAAAGCATGGACGAGCTTCTGCTGCTGCAACACATCTGCTCATTTAGCTGGTAGCATAGGGCAGGGCTCCAGCACAACAGTGGCCAGAAAAAGGAGTGGCAACTTGTGTGTGGGAGGTCAGCTGGTCCAGATTGGACAGATGGAGGAAGGAATTTGTGTGAGAAGTAAGGAGGTCTGGGGGGTCAGAGGAATGGCTGAATGAGCAGGGAAACTGGCTTAGTTTCCAATAGGCACACTGAAATGTGTTTTAATTTGGTGCTGCAAGAGATAGTTGGAGTTCCACTAGGGACATTTCATGGGGGGGGGGGGGGTGCCTAGGGGCAGCTTTCCCCAGCTCTAAAGGCTATTAATGTGAAAGGTAGCTGGCAGGGAGAAATGCCAGCTGCTCCAATGATGGGTGGTCGCAGGTCTCCCACTGACTTCAACCCCCTGGACAAAGCATGGACGAGCTTCTGCTGCTGCAACACATCTGCTCATTTAGCTGGTAGCATAGGGCAGGGCTCCAGCACAACAGTGGCCAGAAAAAGGAGTGGCAACTTGTGTGTGGGAGGTCAGCTGGTCCAGATTGGACAGATGGAGGAAGGAATTTGTGTGAGAAGTAAGGAGGTCTGGGGGGTCAGAGGAATGGCTGAATGAGCAGGGAAACTGGCTTAGTTTCCAATAGGCACACTGAAATGTGTTTTAATTTGGTGCTGCAAGAGATAGTTGGAGTTCCACTAGGGACATTTCATGGAGGGGGGGGTGCCTAGGGGCAGTTTTCCCCAGCTCTAAAGGCTATTAATGTGAAAGGTAGCTGGCAGGGAGAAATGCCAGCTGCTCCAATGATGGGTGGTCGCAGTGTTGGGGATCCGGGGCACCCCGCAAGATATTTGTTTTTTCTTTCCTCTAAAACCTTTTCCTTTTCTCCTACTTGTATTTTCTATTGGTGTCAAAATCAGAAAACTATTGTGCTCTTTATAGTCCATTTCACTGGATGATGACTGAAAATTATATTGTTTGAGCTAAACTTTTACAACGTGTATACAAACTGTTGACCTAAATTAAACTCAAACTAAAAATACAGGGTTGAGGGATCAGCATTCAGACTTTAAAGAGAATGTAAAAAGAAATGTAAGGGTGCAATTAGGGCGGCTAAGATAGAACACGAAAGACACATAGCGGAGGAGAGCAAAAAAAATCCCAATAAATTCTTTAAGTATATAAACAGTGAAAAAGGGAGGACATCTGGTTACAAAGGATAGTGAGATGGCGAAGGTATTGAATTTACTCTTCTCTGCAGTCTTCATGAGGGAATCGGGGGGGCTTCAGTAATGAAAACTGCAGTGTTTATCCTCGTGACACATCACAGGAAGCACCTCCATGGTTAACAGAGGACAGAATTAAAATTAGACTTGGGAAACTTAACATTAATAAATCACCGGGACCAGATGGCGTGCATCCGAGGGTACTTAGGGAACTCAGTCAAGTAATTAACAGACCATTGTTCCTAATTTTTACTGACAGTCTACTGACTGGAATGGTACCAGCTGATTAGAGAAAAGCCAATGTAGCACCAATATTTAAAAAGGGCCCAAAATACATCTCTGGGAATTACAGACCAGTTAGTCTAACATCAGTAGTATGAAAGCTCTTGGAGGGGATGATATGGGAGTATATACAAGATTTTAGTAATGAGAACGGTATCATTAGCAGTAATCAGCATGGATTCACGAAGAATCATTCTTGCCAAACCAATCCATTAACCTTCTATGAGGAGGTGACTTGCCATGTAGCTAAAGAAAGGCCTGTAGATGTGGTGTATCTGGATTTTGCAAAAGCATTTGACACAGTTCCCCATAAACCTATACTGTACAAAATAAGGTCGGTTGGCATGGACCATAGGATGAGTACATGGTTTGAAAACCAGCTACAAGGGCGAGTTCAGAGGCTGGTGATAAATGTGGAGTACATGAAGTGGTCAGGGGTGGGTAGTGGTGTCCCCCAGGGTTCTGTGCTGGGACCAATCCTATTTAATTTGTTCATAAATGACCTGGAGGATGGGATAAACTGTTCAATCTCTGTATTTGCAGACAATACTAAGCTAAGAAGGGCAATAACTTCTCCACAGGATGTGTAAACCTAGCAAAAAGATCTGAACAAATTAATGGGGTGGGCAACTACATGGCAAATGAGGTTTAATGTAGAAAAATGAAAAATAATGCCTTTAGGTGGCAAAGATATGAATGCAATCTATACACTGGGGGGAGAACCTCTGGGGGAATCTAGGATGGAAAGGGACCTGGGGGTCTTAGTAGATGATAGGCTCAGCAATGGCATGCGATGGAAATCTGCTGCTAACAAAGCAAACAGAATATTGGCATGCATTAAAAAGGGGATCAACTTCAGAGATAAAACAATAATTCTCCTGCTCTACAAGACTCTGGTCCAGCCGCACCTAGAGTAAGCTTTCCAGTTCTGGGCACCAGTCCTCAGGAAGGATGTACTGGAAATGGAGCGAGTACAAAGAAGGGCAAAAAAGCTAATAAAGGGTCTGGAGGATATTAGTTATGAGGAAAGGTTATGAGCACTGAACTTATTCTCTCTGAAGAAGAGACGCTTGAGAGGGGATATGATTTCAACTTACAAATACCATACTGGTGACCCCACAATAGGGATAAAACTTGTTTGTGGAAGGGAATTTAACAAGACTTGTGGCCACTCATTAAAATTAGAAGAAAAGAGGTTTAACCTTAAACTACGTACAGGGTTCTTTACTGTAAGAGCGGCAGGGATGTGGAATTCCTGTCAGGGCTGGGCTCAGCCCTTCCTTTTCTGAGCTGGCCGTTCAGCTGTTGGCTAATTGCCAGCTCCTATCGCTCCACAGTGACTTACCTGTTGATGATATCCTGCTCGTCAGTCCTGCCTAATTAAGCCGTCCAGCCCAGATGATCTCTGCCTTGGTCACATCTCTAGAGACTCTCTCCTGTGTTCCTGTTAAAGACTTGCTTGGCTGACATTCCTTCTGGCTCCAGATCCTGCTCGCTGTTCTACTACGCTCATCTCTGGCTCCCTGACGTTTTGGCTTGTCTGACTATCCGTCCCGGTTCCTGAACTCTGGCTATGTTTTGACTATGTTTACCTTTTTTTATTATTATTAAACAAGTGAGATGTAACTGTACTTCTGATTCATGGTTTCTGACAATTCCCTTCCACAGGCGGTGGTATCAGCGGGGAGCATCGATAGTTTCAAAAAACTATTAGATAAGCACCCAAACGACCACAACATGCAGGGATATACAATATAATACTGACATATAATCACACACATAGGTTGGACTTGATGGACTTGTGTCTTTTTTCAACCTTACCTACTATGTAACTATGTAAAACTCCAGCCAGGAAAATATGGTCATTGGTTACCCCTCAGCCCGATCCTAGGTGATCTATACTTTTTTTGTTTAATAAAGTTTCTAAGATCCACTTATACTTCTCTTCATCCACAGTCCTGTAATCTTCCTTCAGTTTTATATGGTTCTTTAGTATGTAGGTTAGCATTTCAAGTTCTTCAACCTCTATGATTTTGTAAACGTTTTTTAATTTGGTGTACAAAATTATTTTTGGGTGCTTTTTTCATATTTACTGCAAACCTGAATTTAGGTCCACTTCCAATTTAAGCACTCTGGCTACCAGAAATTTGGAAGTGCTCTGATATAAAAATCTTTCCTGGGTTTATGGGTCAAGAGCCTAGCAACATACACAGCCGTTTAAGCCTCACTGTTTTGGGTGCCTAGAATGCTTAAAGGGTAACTCTACTGTAGCGCCTACCCCGATTTTCCGGGAGCCTAATGGTGACTACCGGGGGTAGGGATGGCTGAACTACATTCACAGGGTGCCAGTTTGTGGGCATGGTGGGTGATGAACAAAGAAGAAATTGGGCGCCAGTCACTTTTATGCTTTAACAAAAGAGAAGTTTATTTCTCAGAACAGGAAAAATGTGGGAGAGAGGAGGAGGTTTTAAGGGCACAGGACACCCTTAAAACGATCAGCAACAGGCAGATTGGCAGACTCCTTAGACAAAAATAGGTGGTACTAGGCAGACAGCAGTACAGGAATACGAGCCTTTAAGCTGAACCAGCACATCTGTACTTTGTAGGACAGGCTGTCTCCTCTAGTAACTGAACTTTACTCACTGCTTCATGCACTGATTCCCTTGGATGAGTTCTCTCTGAAGTCGTCCCAGCCACTTCATATCCTCCTGCTCATGAAGGGTCCTCTCTCTGGTGCTTCCTTAGAACTCCATCCCTCTAGAACCGTTTCCAGATCTTTGGCAGGCTTTTCTCCGCTTGAACACCCAGATGGGCCTTGGTTAGGCCTAGCAGCCAGCAGCCACATAGATAGGCCTCAGGCCTAGCAGCCAGGAGCTGTACACACACCATCCACCCGGGCCGAAGCCCCTGGGCGGGAAGACTGACTCGTCACCTGACTTCTTTTCCATTAAATAGCTTTTCCCAGCATGCATCCCAGCAAATATGATTGGCTGAGAAAAGTATGTTTATCCATGACTTGCATATACTGTATACTGTATATACTGCTCATCACTCTAATGTCAAAGGCAACAGCACCACCTACTGACAGAAGGGAGAAGCCACAACTGAGAACAGAAGTCAATTGACCATTAAACACTACAAATTAGCCAGGCTGGCTACCACCCAGCACAACTAAATTTACCTGCCATACTACTCTAGGGACGAAGGCGCTACACTACTTTCGTTGTAAAAAAAATAGCAAATAAAGAAAAAAATATATAGTGTATCCAATTGCGATACGAGTCATATTGTAAATGAATGGTATTAAAAATTACCTTTCATTTTCAATGCAATATGGTTACGTGGAGGTGTTCTGTACACAGAATGTACAACATAATTTTCTGCTTGTGTGATTGGCTCACTGATTTTCCCAGAAGTCTGCACTAAGATGCAAGTTAGAATTCAGGCATCCCCTTGAACAAAAATGTCAGTTTTGGCGAAATACTCCCAATAGGAACATATCTAAAGAGATGCGGGCCTAGCAGCTTCCCTCATTAGTGTCCTACATCACTTTCCCTTTTAAATTAAATAATATGACAGAGAGGTGTTTGAGGCATGTTGATGCACGTTCAACTCTGTGTTAAAGTTCAACGCCCATGTGAAAGATCCCATATTGCTGCCTGTGTAAGTGTCAGATGACTGTTAACCTTCTTCGCTCTGCGGTTTCTACGGGTGACTCCTACAAAACTACAAAACATGGGGGGGGGTGGATTGAACCACAGTATGCCGTGGGTAACTATGTATCTGACACTTTCAAAAGTGCGCCAGGTGCTGAAGAGTTTTCAGACAGCAGTATTTCAGGAATACAGAAGAGAATGGTGAGTAGGTAAGGCTTAGAGTGGTTGGAAACCCTCCCTCCTGACTTTTAACTATAGGTAAGCCTAGAATAAGGCTTACCTACAGGTAGTGGAAATATCTCCTAAACGTGTGCTGTTTAGGAGATATTTCACTTGTAGTGCACCGATAATGTAATTGGTGCATTCGCTGTGAACAAACGGACCTCCGTGTGTTTCTTCCCCAGCGTGTGCTTTTACTGACGGCTCCCACGCGCATGCGCGGCAGTGACGTCATTCGGCTCCGGCCAGTCACAGAGCCGGAGTCCGTGTCCCCCAGAATGAAGAGTCGTGAAGATGGATGCAGCCTGCACAGGGGACAGCGAATGGATTAGTTTGCAAGTAAGTGTCACAGCCCATTATGCTTTAAATTTGCAGGCTTTGCAGGGAGCAAAAGAGGAAGTAAAACCCATCAGGGTTTACTTCCTCTTTAAACAACAAATGACAATAGTGTACTAAAGCGCTAATATGATAAATATGGTGATTCAATTACTGTGAAATTATAATACTAAAAATCATAAACAATATTCAAGGAAATAATTAAATAATTAAGCCGCACCTATGTGCAAGTGTTCTGATATCACTCAAATGAAATTATAATGTTATTAATAAAATAAGTGCGCTAAATTAAACTTTCTAATGTGTGATATATATAAGGCAGATACCAGAGCCATACCATATAAATAGAGGTCGACCGATATATCGGCCGATATTTGGCTTTTTTTACTTAATCGGCATCGGCTGATTGTGCTGATAAAAAAAGGCAATTCAGCGGGACTTGCAAATGACTTCTGTAATAGAAGTCAATTGCAAGTTGTCTGAAGTTTTCTTCTCTCCTCCTCTGGGCAGCCTGCCAAGTCTGATAAGAAGATACATTTGTATCTCTTTCAGGTTCTTTTATCAATAGACTGAACTCCGTGGAGAAGTTTTCAGTTTAACCATTTAAAGACTAAATCTTTTCTGACACTTGTTGCTTACAAGTAAAAATCCTGTATTTTCTGCTATAAAATCACTTAGAACCCCAAACATTATATATATTTTTTTTTAGCAGAGAACCTAGGGAATAAAATAGCGGTTGTTGCAATATTTTATGTCACACGGTATTTGCGCAGCGGTCTTTCAAACGCAATTTTTTTTTTTTTTAAATACACTAATGAAAAAAAAAAGCAGTAAAGTAAGCCCATTTTTTTTCATCCAAAAGTTTTGATTACCTGTTTTTGTGTATTTAATAGTTAAGATATAGTTATTTTTTTTAAATCTAAATTCTACATACAAGTGAACTGATCGGAGGTTTGTTTTGTTTAATAAATGTTTAAATATAAAAAATTTTCTGTATCACTTATTACTTAAGGCTGCTTTCACACTGGAGCGGGCATGCGTTGACGGTAAAACGCTGTTAATTTTAGCGGCGCTTTACCGTCATTTTAGCGGCGCTATTCGGCTGCTAGCGGGGCGCTTATAACCCAGCTAGCGGCCGAAGAAGGGGTTCAATGCGCCCCTGAAGCGCTGCTGCCGAAATGCTTTGCAGGCGCTTTGGCAGCGGTGCGCATTCATTTCAATGGGCAGGAGTGGTGGAGGAGCGGTATACACCGCTCCAAAGATGCTGCTTGCAGGACTTTTTTTTAACATCCTGCCAGCGCATCGCCTCAGTGTGAAAGCACTTGAGCTTTCACACAGACTGCAGGGGAGCCGTTTTACAGGCGCTATTTTTAGCCCAAAAGTGCCTGAAAAACGCCTCAGTGTGAAAGGGGTCTAACTGTTAGATTTTATGAGATGAAGGGAAAAAAAAAAAAATCGGCCTAATATATCGGCCCAAAAAAATCGGCATCATATATCGGCCATCGGCCACCGCGATTTCTAAATATCGGCTTTGGCATCGGCCAGAGAAAAAACGGTCGACCTCTACATATAAACCTTAAGCAATAGTATATAGATAATAGTATGGGGCATGTAATAGTTGTTGATGGATATATAGACCAAGTCCAGAGATTATTACAAAACAAAATTGAAATGAAATAAATTTTAAAAATGTCACAGTTCCAGGATGCTTATTTTCCTCAATAAACTTCATTCAATAGATATTATGACTTCACCCTGGGTTTTGTTCACTGTTTCGCTGTATAGTCAGCCTATTTGTTATACAGTTCTCCGGTGGTAAGTTTCGTTCAGATTGATATAATGCTATGGTTCATTGAGCAATGATATCTTTTCTTTTGGTTGCATGAACGAAACTTACCACCGGAGAACTGTATAACAAATAGGCTGACTATACAGCAAAACAGTGAACAAAACCCAGGGTGAAGTCATAATATCTATTGAATGAAGTTTATTGAGAAAAATAAGCATCCTGGAACTGTGACATTTATTTCATTTCAATTTTGTTTTGTAATAATCTCTGGACTTGGTTTAAATATCCATCGAGGACTATTACATGCCCCATACTATTAACTATATACTATTGTTTAAGGTTTATATGGTATGGCTCTGGTATCTGCCTTATATATATATATATATATCACACATTAGGAAGTTTAATTTAGCGCACTTATTTTATTAATAATACTATAATTCCTCTTTAAACAGACTTTATTTGCAAGGAACAAGTGCTTTAATTCTTATATTAAGGTGACAGGGACACTCAACATATTTAATTGATGTGATGTGCAGGCTTGTTTAAATGCCTTTGTTAACAAGGAGCATGTTCTTTTATTTTCATGTAAAGGTGACAGGGTAACTTAACATATATAAAATGGATATGATGTGCAGGCACACATTTCTGCTATGTGCTTACAGTGCTGGGTTAGGTACACATTTTACACTTCAGGTTTTATTTAATGTTGCTCATTATCCTTTCTAAATACAGAGGGTAAAATAAGTAAAGAACATGTCACCATTTTTCTAGGTAAATCTATTTCTAAAGGTGCTATGGACATGAAATTCTCACCACATGTCGGTAACAACCCATGCAATCCATACATACAACGAAACCAAAACAAATAAGTTCAGAAATTCCGTTATGTGTAATAAGATGGTATGACACAGGGAAAAAGTATTGAACACTTGAAAAAAGTGAGGTGCAAAAAGGCATGGAAAGCCAAGACACCAGCTGAAATCTATCAGTAATTAGAAAGCAATCCTGCCCCTTGTCAGTATAAATTAATACCAGCTGGTTCAGTCTCAACCGATGGGCTATAAAAAGGTGTTTCATTACCAAGGTGTCACACAAGAAACAAATCATGATGGGTAAAAGCAAAGAGCTCTCAAGACCTCTGCATCCTTATTGTTGCAAAACAAACTGATGGCATTGGTTACAGAAGGCTTTCTAAACTTCTGAATGTTCCAGTGAACACTGTTGGAGACATAATCTGGAAGTGGAAAGAGCATAATTTCACCATAAACTGGCCACGGCCAGATTTCTGACAGAGAAGTGAAAATAATTATCAGAAGAGTTGTCCAAGAGCCAAGGCCCACTTGTGGAGAGCTTCAGAAAAACCTGGAATCAGCAGTTATAATTGTTTCAAAGAAAACAATAAGTAATGCACTCAACCGCCATGGCCTGTATGCATGCTCACCACACAAGACTCAATGGCTGGCTGAAGAAAAAACATGTTGAAGCTCGTTTAAATTTTGCTGCACAACATTTAGACAAGCCTGTGAAATATTAGGAGAATTTAGTCTGGTCAGATGAGACCAAAATTGAACTCTTTGGATGCCATAATCCACACCATGTTTGGAGGTTGAATGGCACTGCACATCACCCCAAAAAACACCATACCAACAGTGAAGTTTGGAGGTAGGAACATCATGGTGTGGGGCTGTTTTTCAGCATACTGTAGTGGCAAATTTCATATAGTTGAAGGAAGGATGAATGGAAAAATGTACCAAGACATTCTTGATAAAAATCTGCTGCCATCTACCAGGATGATGAAGATGAAACGAAGGTGGACAAGCAAGACAATGATCACAAACACTAAGCCAAGGAAACTCTCAATTGGTTTTAAAGAAAGAAAATAAAGCTGCTAGAATGGTCCAGCTATTCACCTGACTTGAATCCAGAAAAAAATCTATCGAAAGAACTAAAGATCAGAGTTCATAGAAGAGGCGATGGAACCTTCAAGATTTGAAGACTGCTTGTGTGGAAGAATGGGCCAAAATCACACCTGGGCAATGCATGCGACTAGTTTCTCTATATGGGAGGCATCTTGAAGCTGTCATTACCAACACAGGATTTTGTATGAAGTATTAAATACATTTCAGTTAGCGTGCTCAATACTTTTTCCCTGGGTTATTCCATTATTATTACACATAACTTAATTTCTGAACTTATTTGGTTTAGTTTCTTTGTATGTATGGATTGCATGGGTTGTTACCGACATGTGGTGAAAATTTCATGTCAATAGCACCTTTAGAAATATATTTGCCTAGAAAAATGGTGACGTGTTCAATACTTATTTTACCCACTGTATATACAGTATGTATGGGGTTAAAAAACTAAAGCAGGTTGGTAACCTTTACCCAATGAGTTAGGAAATGTTTCAGTAGAATTTCAGGTGTGTTATATTAAAATATCCCAGTCAAAGTAAGTGAAAACTCAACATAACTGCAGTGAGCAGGTCCCAAATAACAATTGTATTGGTCCCTGGGGGTTCTGTACAACCTGTACATACAATTTTGCATCTGCACATACCTGTAGCTCAAAAGGAGTACTAATCAGAAGGGAATACCTTTCATCACCCTGTGACTCCCTTTGATCTTAACATAACAACAATGGTTGTAGACAGTTCAGAGTCTCGGTGTTCACAGACTTTTTCTCCCCTTCTGGGTTTTGCAGTTGACAGGTTTAACGTTGTTCACCTTTATCTATGAACGAGCCTACAGGACCTTACAGCAGCTGGGTTTTCATTTCTTCAGGCTCAAGGTCCAAAAGCTGTCTTTTCAAATTCAAAATGTGGACATCTGTCTACATCTGTCTACTAATGTTTACTACTTCTAAATAGAGTTGCTAGGTTCCACACCTCTGCAACTCAGGAGAAGTCTTGTATTTTTTTGATAAATACGAGGCATTCTCTGGTTGGCCATGGTGGAGAGGTGGGTGGATGACATGATAATCTCTGCTTTGGACAATCCGCAGAAGCATTGCATTCATTTAAATAAAATATCTGAATGGCGGAGGTGCAGGAGCAAGCGACACCCTTTATTTAGGACACAGAGGATAGTATCCTACCAGAAGAGGATGCTGCTTACTTTATGTAGCATAGGCTACAACAGTAAATTACAGCTCCACCATTGGCCACATGGAGGTGACATCTGGATAGTTTGTTTGAGCCAAGCGAACCCAAAGTAAGTATATAACGTAATATACTTGCTGGAGTTCTACTTTAAAGAATAAAAGTGCACCATTGTTGGGCTATGCTTTGAGCATCTGTTGCCCTCAATCCAGGCCTGCCCATAGCATTTCTTTAAAAGTTTATAGACAAAAGCTCCAAATATTGTGATTCTTACTGTCAATTGTATCACCTTTAAACATATTAAAAATCCTCACTAAAACACTATCTGGGCAACTCAGTAAGGCCTCTTTTATATGGGGGAGCAGTAAAAATGGGCGGTAAAACCATGGATTTAATGCCACCTGACTGCCCACATACACATGCCTTAGCAGAGATTTGAATTTTGAATTTAACTCAGAATGCCACGTTTGGAGCTGGACAGCACCATCTGTCAAACTTGCCCAGTGATGTCAATGGGGCAGCACAATATTTCTATACAAAAACAAAAAAACAGCCAAAAACTCCCAAAAATCCCCACACATTCAGGAGATTATAGGAACGCCTCCTGAATGTCTAAAAGGCCAGGCTTTTTCATATTTGAATATTCTATTGAGCAACACAAAGGCCCTCACATGCATAATAATATCTATCGTAACTCGTAAGTAGAGTAAGTAGAGATAGAGATCAGTGGTGGCCACTCCATAAGGGGCGCAGGGGCGTGGCCCACTAATCTCCATGCACCAGGCCCCTAATCTCCATGCAGAGCATGGGATGCATGGATGTCAATGGGTTTTGTTTTTTTTGTAGGCAGCTGCGGCAGGCACAGGGAATCCCAGTGTCCGCTTTGGTTTCCCTGGGGCTGGAGAGAGCTGTATGCTGCAGAGCACTGTGCATAGCCTGTGACCCTGCTCCGCTCACTACACACTCTAATAAACTTCTCTGGAGTCAGTGTTCGCTGTGTGGATTAGACTGCTGCCGAATGAGGACTCTTCTGTCATCAGGGATACAAGGGGCTGCTCTATGTTAATGAGGTAGTCTACTGCCAGGAGCAGGTGAGGGCTACAGGGAGATCCAACTACAGCACCCCATTTGTATAGTATCGAGAGATCAACTTCAGTACAACCAGAATGCCCATAGATGGATCGAAAGTCAATCTATCTATGGCCAGCTTTAGTCTAGGTTATCTTTACTGCCTCTGGACATAGTTCCTTCTATGGATGCCCAAACCACCTTCTCCCTGAAGTGGACAAATACCAATGTTCAACAAAATACAAATTCGTCTTTCCAGCTCTACTTTTTTAGTACTTGCATTCAGTTTAATCCCTACCAAGTCTGTTATATCCTTCAAATTAACAATAGACTAAAAAAAACATTTAGTTATTAAAGTTGAAAACGGCAGAATTTGACCCAAATATGCAGGTATGAAGTTCTGACCACTCTTTCTTTCCTGATCTACATGCTTGTCACTGTTTAGAAACTCTTTACTCCTACTCCCTTTTTCTTGGTATTTCTTTAATTTTTATTCTTTTACGGTATTACCTCTTTTTATATTCTTGTACATCTCTTTTCCTGTATTTTTTTTCTTCAGAGCAGCAAAAATAAACAAAAAGAACCACAATTATTGAGAATGAGAAAGCTATTTATTTGTGTAAACATTTGCCCAAACATGACACATAAAAATACACTGTGTTACAATATTATATTCTATGCATAGACAAGACATCTCTGGTTGATATGAATCATATATGATTACTCTTGCATGATTACAAATTGATTTACTTGATTTACCCAGTTTTTCATGTTCATATCATCTAACAATGCATTCTATATGTTTATTACATGTTAACTCAAAAACCTTGAGGTCATCTCTTCTAATCACTTTGTATAACCAAAAATGTTGTTTGTAATGCTTTCCAGATCTTTTTTTTTATATTTAATACAACACAGATAAAATAAAATGGCACATGTGGTTAAAGTAGATGTAAACCCTAACTGAATCACATTTTGTTTGTTCTGTGCATTCTGTATCATAATCAACTTCCAGGTTTGTTTGAAATAAAATATTTGCTTTCACATTTTTTTACCGCTTGTTGCATTTTGGTGTTACTGATTTCCAAAAATCTCATCGTAGTCACTTCATATCAGCATGCACTCTAGCAATGACGGCGCTGACCTGATGGTGACTGAACAGTGGACCATACCCGCATAAATTGTTGTGTAGTCTCCATCAAAAAGACATGTGACAGGGTGACAACTAAGGATTGTCAGAAAACCCCCTCTGTTCGGTTCGCAGCAGAACTCCCGAACTGGGGAAATGTTCTAACCTGAATGGCAAACCCTATTGAAGTCTAAGGGAGCCGAACCTTCCTGTCCAGACCAATTTTCAGCTTTCACAGTTTGAATTACAATTGGGCGGTCCTGCGATGCTGTACCCAAACAAAATTTTAAGCATTTTTTTACCCACAAATAGAGCTTTCTTTTGGTGGCATTTGATCACCACTGGGGTTTTTATTTTTTGCACTACAAATAAAAAATGACAGAAAATTTGGAACAAAAAAAAGTTTTTCTTCATTTCTGTTACAAAACTTTGTAAATAAGTACGTTTTCTCCTTCACTGATGGGCACTGATGAGGCTTCACTGATGGGCACTGATGAGGCAGTACTGATTGGCACTGATGAGCTGGCACTTATGACGAGGCACTTATATGCAGCACTGATAAGCAGCACTGATGGGCACTGATAGGTGGCACTGATGGGCACTCATAGGTGGCACTGATAAGTGGCACTGGAGGGCACTTATAGGCAGCATTGATGGGCAATGATACATGGCACTGATCTGGTTGCACTGGCAGAAATCACTGATGGGCACAGAGTGCCATCCCTAATGGGCACTGATTGGTATCCCTGGTGAGCTCTAATGGGCTTACCTGGTGGTCATGGGTGGGCATCCCTGGTGGTCATGGGTGGACATCCCTAGTGGCCATGGGTGGGCATCCTTGGTGGTCATAGGTGGGCATCCTCGATGGGTCCGCACTGATAATCAATGCGCTGATTAACAGCGCAGGGCCCCTGTCAGGAGAGCAGCCGATCGCCTCTCCTCTACTCTCTCCTGTCAGTGCGAGTAGAGGAAAAGCTGATACACGTTTTTTCCTGTTTACACTGTGATCAGATGTGATTGGACAAAGCTGATCATCTGTTAAAGAGCCTACGTCATAGGCTCTTTACCTAGATTGGAGATGCGGTGTGTCAGACTGACACACCACACCACTGATCGCCACACTGCGCCCCCCCCTCCCCCCGCGGTTACAATTACCAGCACTCGGCTATTGAAAAAGAAAAAAGAAAAAAACAGCGTAGCCCCCCCCCAGTCCAGGCCCTTTGGGACTGGTATGGATTTGGAGAGGGCCCCCAGATCCCGCCCCCCTCCTATGTGAATGAGTACATAGCACCCTTACCCATTCACCAAATATGTGGCAAAAAGTAATAAACACAAGAGACAGTTTTTGACAAATCCTTTTTTAAAAAATAAAAAAATAGTGTCCTTCGATGTAAATCCATCGTCAATCACGCTGCCCGCCGAACCGAAAAATTAAAAAAAATCAAAAATGCTCTGCCTTCTGGGAGGCCTCTTGCCTCCTCTCCGCTTTGACCTTTCTTATATAGGTAAGAGGCGGGACCACCTAGCTACGTCACCCGGTCGCACTGCCCCTTATGACATCACAGACTGGTGCATGCTAGGCAAGTGATGTCATGTAGGGTCAGGGCCACCGGGTGACGTAGCTAGGTGGCCCGCCTCTTACCTATATAAGAAATGTCAAAGCGGAGAGGAGGCAGTCGGCGGGAGTCCTCCCAGGAGGCGGAGTGTTTTTTTTGTTTTTTTTTCGCATCCGGCGTGTTCTGTCCACCAGATGTCTTGCTGGTTATTTGTACCATATTTGTACCTGTGTTGTTAAATTTACATGCAAAATGTGTAATTTACTTGAGACGGTCATATGTGGTGTGCAGGCTCCATCTAGCGTTCCTTTTTGGTATTGCTGCAGTTCTGTTTCTGTTAATTGTTGTATGTATAATAGGAAGTTGTCAGCAAGCAGGGAATTCCGGGTAGACAGGAAGTCAACCATCCACCATTCTTTTCAACACATTGCAAGAAGCAAGTCATGTATTTCTCTATCTGTCTCCATCACCCCTTAGAGAACTTAAAAAGTAAGTTTTTATTATCTCATCTTGTACTGTATATCATTGTTTATGCAATGTATGCTGTATTGTATGCAATATTATACTTATTGAGGTCTATTTCTGTTATTTTGTAGTTGCACCTGGCTTGTTCTAATAAAACTGAGATCAAAGAAATATGGTATCTCCAGTTATTGGGATGAGATGGTTTAACTTTCTGCTCCTTGAGACAGAACAGTGAAATTTTTAAGCTGACCTCTGAAGGGAAGATAAGCCGACTTCGGAAGGCTGTACAGCCCGGGGCTACGCAGTATCCATACAGTCAGAAGCCTTAAAGATACAGGCCTGCGGCAGGCGAAGCAAGCAGCCACGCTACACAGAGACGCGCTCTGTCAAGCAGCAACGACACTAGAACGGTCTCTATACAGCAAGACAGCTTCTTCCCCGCAGCCATGTCTCACAGTGGGACATCTTCTTACAAAACACGTTCACGAGCAAGCTCATCTAAGTCATCTGTCGCAAATGCAGCAGCTATCGCCCATTCAAAAGCTGAAGCAGCAAGAGCCAGGGCTGCAATCACAGACCAAGAGTTGCAGATGAAAAAAGAAAAGGCCCGCCTTGATGCAGAAAAGGTGAGACAGGAACAAGAGAGAGAGAAGGAAAGAATACGCCTGGAAGAAGAGCTAGCCCAGCAGGAAGCATCTCTAAAATTGCAGCAAGCTATCTTAGAAGCTAACATGGAGAAGCTGGCAGTAGAAAGAGACGCTGCCGCCGCCATTGCGGAAGCAGAAGCTTTGGAAGCAGCCGTCTACAATGAGCCAAGACTAGGCAGCAGCATACCGGGTCTAGAAGAGGAACAACAAGATTCTTCACAATGCACGTCTACCAGCACTGGGACCCAAGCAGCATCCCACAACAAGAAATCAAACATAACGTCAGTGAGTCACATCAAATAAAGCAGCAACAAGACGACCCAGGAACCCACTGCTACAAGCAAGAAAAATGTGACAGAGTTCCAGACTTTCCAGTTCCAACCAAACCTTCTACTCCACAAGGTACCCAGCCTTCATACAAGCATCAAACACCAGTCTTCACTCCAAAGATGTATGCAACAAACAGGTACGAACTGCCAACCTTAAGCAAGTTTGAACCCAGCGCGCCTAAAGAAAAGACTTTTACCAGGTATGCCTTTACACCACACCACAATACACCAGCAGCCTACCCAATGCCTATCAGGCTACTGTAGACTTTGCCAAGTACCTGGCCAAAAGAGAGTTAGTTACCCAAGGACTTGTCAAATTTAGTGATCGCCCTCAACACTACAGGGCATGGCGATCTGAGTGTCATTCAAGGTCTAGATTTATCCTGCAGGGAACAGATAGAACTCCTCGTAAAGTGGCTTGGCAATGATTCTGCTGAACATGCCAAAAGGATCAGAGACGTTAACATAAACCACCCTGTGATAGGCCTTGCAAACATCTGGAACAGACTGGATAGATGTTATGGCTTACCAGAGGCTATAGAGTGTACACTGTTTAAAAGGATAGAAGACTTCCCAAAAATACCTAGCAGAGGTTACCAAAGACTCAGAGAATTCAGTGACCTGTGTATGGAGTTACAAGTTGCTAAAGCAGAAGGAGACTTACCTGGCCTTTCTTATCTTGACTCTGCTAGAGGTATTAACTCCTTAGCACAAAAACTTCCTTATGAGTTACATGAAAGATGGTTTACTCATGGCTGTAACTACAAACGAAAACACAATGTGCCTTTTCCACCCTTTAGTGAGTTTGTGGACTTTGTAGACAGACAAGCAGGAATGAAAGATGACCCCAGCTTCATTTTTCCAGTGTCTCATACCACCTCTTCTGGCCCTAAACAGCTCAGAGCTCCAGTAGCAGTGCACAAAACTAACATTTCTTCCCACAGATTTGCAGAGTCTCAGCCAGAAGATCGAGACAGCGACCCTGCTAAGTTCTGCCCTCTACATAAGATGCCACATCCTCTTCTGGAATGCAGAGCCTTCAGGACAAAGACCATCAAGGATCGTAAAGCTTTCCTCAAAGAGAACAACATCTGTTACAAGTGCTGTTCTTCGTCCACACATTTCGCCAAGGACTGTAAGGTCAGTGTCAAATGTACAGAATGTGACAGCACAGAGCACAACACAGCTCTACACGCAAGGCCTACGCCAAGAACTTTCCCACCTGTTCATAGGGACAAGGAGCAAGGCGGGGAGACCAAAGACTCTAGTACAGACGCAATAGCAATCACTTCACAGTGCACTGAAGTCTGCAAAGGAAGTACAGGTGGCAGATTCTGCTCTAAAATCTGTCTTGTGAGACTTTATCCAAAAGGATGCAGAGACAAAGTAGTCAAGCTCTATGTCCTCTGTTAATAACCTGCTCACTAGTACCCTCGAGAATGGTTGTCCTTCTCTTTTCCAACCCTGTCAAAATCACATCCTCATAAAGGAGCTACCACACAACAACCCTGTACCTCTTCCCTTCCTAAGTCCCCTCTGTGACACAAATACCTATGACAACGACCAAAGCGACTTAGGAAGCACAGTGTTCAGGAGAACAAAGGAAGATAACCAGGTAGCAATGTCCATTGAGGATAGGCTCTTCTTAGAAGTTATGGAAAGGAGTATGGAGAAAGACGGGACTAATAGCTGGGTTGCACCTCTTCCCTTTAGACCACAAAGACGACGTTTGCCTAACAACAGAGAACTAGCATATAAACGTCTCACTTCCCTAAGACACAATCTTCAAAGGAAACCAGAGATGAAAGAACATTTCTTTTCCTTCATGGAAAAAATATTCCAGAATGGTCATGCTGAGATAGCCCCAAATCTCAAAGACTCAGAGGAATGCTGGTACTTACCTATATTTGTGGTCTATCACCCTAAGAAGCCAGGGCAGATTAGAGTGGTGTTCAATTCCAGCGCCAAACATGAGGGTGTCTCTCTAAATGATGTCCTTCTCTCTGGCCCTGACCTTAACAACAGACTATTAGGAGTACTTCTTTGCTTTCGCAAGATTCAGTCGCATTCATGGCAGACATACAGCAAATGTTCTATTGCTTTCTTGTTAAAGAAAAACACGTAACTTTCTGAGGTTTCTCTGGTTCAGGGACAACAACCCCTCTGGAGACATCACAGAATACCACATGAGGGTGCACGTATTTGGCAACAGTCCTTCCCCTGCAGTTGCTATATATGGCCTCAGACACTCTGCTAGAGTGGGAGAGTCAGAGTATGGGTCAGATGTCAGACAGTTTGTGGACAAGGATTTCTATGTAGATGATTGCTTGAAATCACTACCCACAAATGAAGCCGCAATCAGTCTCTTCAAAAGAACTCAGGCAATGCTTGCTTGTTCCAACTTAAGACTCCACAAGATTGCTTCCAACAGTAGTGAGGTTTTAGAAGCCTTTCCTGTCCAAGATCGTTCTAACGAGTTAAAGGACTTAGATCTAGGCACAGACTCACTTCCCATGCAACGCACTCTTGGTTTGCTTTGGGACTTAAGATCTGACACGTTTACTTTCCAAGTAAACACAGAAGAAAAACCCTTTACCCGTAGAGGTGTCCTGTCTACCATAAACAGCCTGTATGATCCCTTAGGCTTTGCAGCACCTGTCACCATCCAGGGTAAGGCACTACTGAGAGACTTAACCTGTGAGTCGCTAGATTGGGACCACCCTCTCCCCACTGACAAGAAGAACCTATGGCTAGAGTGGAAGGACTCACTAACAGCTCTATCCAACCTTAAAATTCCACAACCATATGCTCCTCTGTCATCTGCTGACATTCAGATGCAAAGACTTTGTGTGTTTTTGGATGCTTCTGTTAAAGCAATTGCTGCTGTAGCTTACCTGAAAACCATAGACACTAGAGGACAGTGCCACATAGGGTTTGTAATGGGGAAAGCAGAACTTGCACCACTTTTCGAACACACCATACCCAGGCTGGAAAAGCAAAACTGCACATGGATCTTCAACCCACCTCGCTCTTCTCATATGGGAGGTGTTTGGGAGAGGATGATAGGTATAGCCTGCAGAATTCTTGACTCTATCTTCCTACAAGTAGGAACTGCAAGGTTTACTCACGAAAGTTTAGTGACATTTATGGCAGAGGTTACAGCTATCATTAATGCCAGACCTTTGACCTCCATTTCAAGTGACTCTGAGGATCCAGTGGTTATCACACCTGCCATGTTACTCACGCAAAAGACTAGTCTTGCTGGTGCTCCAGCTGGAGAGTTTTGTGAGAAGGACCTTTACAAACGTCAATGGAGACAAGTACAAACCCTTGCCAATACCTTCTGGAACCGGTGGAAGGAACAATATATATCTACTCTACAAGTAAGGAGAAAGTGGCACACTGAAAAGCCTAATCTTAGACCTGGTGATGTTGTGCTCATGAAGGATTGCCAGGCACTAAGGAATATGTGGCCTTTGGGTTTGATCATCGGAGTGCTGCCGGGCGGGGATGGTCGTGTCCGTGGGGGTCGAGGTCAAGATCTTTCAACAGAGTGAGGTTGGGGTATTCTTGAGACCAGTGACTGAACTTATTCTGTTGCTTCCTACGGAGGACTCTGTTGGTGACATCGCTTAATGTCAGGCGGGGAGTGTTCTGTCCACCAGATGTCTTGCTGGTTATTTGTACCTTATTTGTACCTGTGTTGTTAAATTTACATGCAAAATGTGTAATTTACTTGAGGCGGTCATATGTGGTGTGGAGGCTCCATCTAGCGTTCCTTTTTGGTATTGCTGCAGTTCTGTTTCTGTTAATTGTTGTATGTGTAATAGGAAGTTGTCAGCAAGCAGGGAATTCTGGGTAGACAGGAAGTCAACCATCCACCATTCTTTTCAACACATTGCAAGAAGCAAGTCATGTATTTCTCTATCGCCATCACCCCTTAGAGAACTTAAAAAGTAAGTTTTTATTATCTCATCTTGTACTGTATATCGTTGTTTATGCAATGTATGCCGTATTGTATGCAATATTATACTTATTGAGGTCTATTTCTATTATTTTGTAGTTTCACCTGGCTTGTTCTAATAAAACTGAGATCAAAGAAATATGGTATCTACAGTTATTGGGATGAAAAGGTTTAGCTTTCTGCTCCTTGAGACAAAACACGGCGGGCGGTGTGATTGACGGTGGATTCACATCGAGAGACAATATTTTTTTATTTTTTATTGTTTAATAAAAAATTTGTCAAAAACTGTCTCTTGAGTTTATTACTTTTTGCTAATTTTTGGGTGAATGGGTAGGGATACTTTGTACCCGATACTTATTCACATGGGGGGGCCTATTGTTAAAGGATTCCGATAAGCCCCCCGCCCACAGACCCCGACAACCACAGCCCAGGGGACAAGGTGCTTTAGGGCGGGGGGGCGGCGCTCGCTCTCCCCCCTTTCCTGACCTGCCAGGCTGCATGCCCGGATAAGGGTCTGGTATGAATCTTGGGGGGACCCCACGACGTTTTTTTTTAATTTTAGCATGTGGTTCTCCTCCTAATCCATACCAGACCCGAATGGGTTTCTGCAGGGAAACCCATTGACAGCTGATGACTCATCGGTTGTTAAGGATGCCGCGGCCGGCTTTCCAGCCCTGCTCCTTAACAACCAGCGTACACTGCGCCCTGATTGGTCCAATTAGGGTGCAGAATGCACTGTGCAGCACTCAGTGCATTGCAGGTTGTTCGTTTGGACGAACACCCTGCAAATTCAGGTGTTCGGCAAACGGCCAAACGGGCAAATGTTCGGCCTGAACTCATGCTCGGGCCAAACCGTTCGCCCATCCCTAGTGACAACACAGGGTGACAACGCTGGAGAACAATTGACAGTACGGTATGAATCATTGTCACCCCTTAACAAGAAGTGCCTGAAAAAGGACTTTCATGGCAGGATTACTAGGTGTTATTTTGCTGAAAGCTGCAGATTAAATTACTGAAAATGTATTTTAAAATTACATTAACTTGTTAAAGCTTATATGAGATTTCAGTGATTGGGTTTAGGTCTTTATATATTACTTAGCTTTAGCATATTCTGGACTGGAAAAAAAATAATAAACATTTGAAAGTCTCTCTTGCAGCCAGAGAGTGAATTGTTTTGATAGAGGCCTTTTGAATTTTCAAGCATGTCATGGGATAGTGGGAGGATCCCGCAACAGCTAGTGGGATACTACATAAATGCTGATAGAACACATCAACTCCATGCAGACAGTAACCTCCCTTTACAATGAAAAAGAATTTGAAACAAAATGGTATTGTGATTTTCTTTTATATGAAAGACTGCATTTTAAGTGTGAGGGTGTAACAAACTAAATAACACATAGGGTTTTTACCTGTTATGGGACAAAATCACAATGCAAATTGGGCCAACAGCCCAAAAATGTTTGCCACGGCTGATCAAGCTCTTTCTTCAATTGTATTTCTCCAGAATCTGCTTTCATCTGCTATCATTATCTGCTATCATTGTATTGTCTACATATTCTATTAAATAATTTCTGAAAGCATCAAAAGTGTATTTCTTATACACAGCTTACTTCTCAAGAATAATATTGCCATCCACAACTAGTAAGCATTCTTTAGCCCAAAATGGTTAAAGCGGGGTCCACCTAAACCGCCAAAAAAAAAAAAAATATTAAAAGCCAGCAGCTACAAATACTGCAGCTGCTGACTTTTAATACATGGCCACTTACCTGTCCCAGGGTCCAGCGATGTCGGCAGGCAACGCCGAGAACCCGCTCGGTTCTCGGCAGCTGCCGCCGCCATCCTAGGTGAGGGAATCAGGAAGTGAAGCGTTGCGCATCGTAACTGGTCCCCGCTATCTCCTGGGAGCTGTGTGTTTCCCAGGAGACAGCGTGGACTGACATGAAGAGGCATAGACTCCCATGGGAGTCTTAGACAGGTATCTGCACCCCCCTCCCCACTGAAAGGTGCCAAATGTGACACCGGAGGGGGGGAGGGTTCCGAAAAGCGGAAGTTCCATTTTTGTGTGGAACTCCGCTTTAATACCATTAAACATGATTTTGTTAATGATTAACGAAAAACAAGCCTGTATCCTGTGGCTAGATGGATACCATGGAGAGCAAAGCCTTTCTGGCCTAAGGAAATTCCACAAGTTAATTTCATTGAGGAGTCAATATCTGAATTTTTCCTCCACAATAAAATATGGAGGAAATTTGGTGATCTGGGACACAAGGAAGGCATACCCTAGAGATTTATTGATTAAGGAAATTAGCAGTTTCAAAAGATCAGCAGGACGATGGGAATATTTTCTACTGAGGAAGTATGTAAACCAGAGATACAATATTTGGCTGATCCCACCTTTGATCATTTGAAACTTTGGAAGGATGCCCAACTGATGTATAAACAGACTGCTCTGACTACAGCGGAACATAAGAGATTTGTTACACAATGTCAATAATGTGAGGAGGGGGAAAGTACAGGCAATTTATTAGCAGTTATAGCTAGTTCCCAAAAATCATCATCCCACATAGGTACACTGATGACAGGGAACGGCACCATCACTCACAACATGGGGGAAATGATGAAATCTTTTAGAGCCTTCTACCAGGACCTATATACAACGTACTTCTAGAGTAAACTATCGCCTTCTAATCACAAAGCATCTGGCATGGATGGTTTCCCATCCAAAATATATAAACAATATGGCCACATATTACTGCCTGAGTTATTAGAAGTCCTTAATGAGATGTTTCAGCTGAGGGTTGTATGTACGCGGCATTTGTGGGAGGCTTTGTGCCTGTTTGGTCTGGGTGAGAAGTTTATCAGGTGGGTCCAAATACTTTACTTTGCCCCAAAAGCTTGCTTGCAGGTTATTGGTTCAATTTCAGCATTATTCCCCTTTTTCCCTCCTTTATGCACCGGTAGTGGAGCCGTTGGTGACATTCATTAGACAACCAGACTCCATCATAGATGGATCATAGATCATTTAAAAGATGGAGTATTGAGGATAAAATCTCTCCTTATGTGAGTGATGCTTACATAGATGGCTACATCTAGTAGCTATTTTCTCAAGATATCGTCAAAACATTTCAGACTATACAGGCAGACTATCAAATCCCTACCCTTGGTTTCTATCAATAATTACAACTGCAACATGCTCTAACAACCCATGCTAAAAAGACACCATTGTCCCTGAGGGCTATCCCTTTAATAGACATTTTAGCTAATGCAAATATTAAAAAGGGCCTTATCTCCAATCTTTATACACTACTTCTATGTAACTATTTCACTAACCTCCCTATGTTAGGCAGGGTGGGTTTGGAGGGGGACATAAGTATCCTGACAGAGGATGTCTGGACCAGTGTTTTTGAACAGGTCCCAATGATATCCCTGTCACCCACGCAGAGATTATCCCAACTGTTTATATTACACAAAGCTTATCAAACTCCTTCAAAACTTTCAATGGCATGGGAGAGACAACCCAGACTGTCCTAAGTGTCAGGGAGTGCCAGCAGACATCATACAAATGCTTTGGAAGTGTCCCAAACTATTTAGATACTGAAAAGCAGTAGTAGACACCATCAACAGAGTGTTTCAAATACGAATCACTTTTGTTCCCTTAGCTTGTATATTGGGAGATCTAGACAAGGAGTATCCACTGGAGATTAAACTATAACTAAAGGCAAAACTTTTTTTTTAGTTTTGGAGAAAGTGGATAGGGATTAGAAAGCATGTCAGTTTCTATTGCTGTCTGTGCCTCGTTAGGGAGATTCACCCTCTCTATTTGTCCTGTTTATCATTATCATTGAAAGTGAAAGTAATAGAGGGGAAATCTTCCAATGAGGACACTATTACTGGTGACCTGGGGGTCTCCAAGGTATTCCCAAGGTATTCCCTTTTAATTTACAAGGATTTCCTCTCACTTCCTGTTTGGCTATGGGACAGGAAGTGAAGGGAAATCTCCTCAATGGGACACAGATGGCAAAACAAATTAAATAAATCTGACAGGGGTTATAACCTTCCCTTGCCCTGTCCAAAATGAAAAAAAAAAAGTTTTTTAATTGCCCAAAAGCTTATAGCTCTAAATTTGATATCCTCACTCCTTCCTACGTTTGATGAGTGGTGAACCAATGTTAATTCTGTTCCTCTAAAAGAATGTTTCATTTTTCAACATAGGGGCATCCTTTGCACCTATTTGCTTGGTTATGCATGACCTATTCCAATTTTGAAGAATATAACTCCCTCTAGCAAACTATTGGTAGCTGTGACCCATAGAATAAAGAGGCATAGCCTGAGTTTTTGGAACCAGCTTCATTTTCAACACAAAGCAGCAAGTTATAAAAATTATATATTTCTTACTGTGGACCATAGAGGAAACCTCTAGTCTTACCTCTGATGTTTTTATTGAGGTCATGTAATGTCTTGTAATATTATTACACTACTGATGAGAACTGTTTAATGTTTGCACACTTTGGCTTTTCTTTTTATTTGGATTATAGACCTCTTTGGATATATCCGTAAGCCTTGGAGGTAAAGGTCACGATTTGTGATTTGCATGGCATGTTTGTCTTGTTTGTTTAAGACAAAAACTTCCAATAAAAAGTATTTTAACCATTTGCGCACCCACCGCCCACTGTACATTTACTGCAGCAGGGTGGCCGCTCTGTGCCAGATCACATACCTAGTACGTGATCTGACACTTCTGGGTCTGGGGCGCATGCTGTGATTCTACACATCGGGAGCTGATTGGTAGGTACGACGGACTCGATGTCCGCCAGCACCCACCAATGCTTCGGTACACAGGCAGTCACCCAAGCCAGTCAAATATAAAACAGGGAATAACGTTTGGTGAATCAGTGATGACGAAGGCACTGGCCTTCCTTGTAGATCTTAGTGACTGAATCTGTGTCAATCTGCAGCTTCTAAAGCTAGCAACCCTCCCACTCCCGCTCCCACTCAGCATGGGCACTATTCACAGAGCGTCTTGCATTTTTCTCAATTAATTCTGATTGGAAAAAGGGGAGAGACAGGTAGGTGATGTCACATTCTTCACCTAGTCCCAGTCAATATTAAACTGTGTACAGCGTTCTTTACTCTTAGAATAGTAAAGACATGGATCTCCCTTCCACAGTTGGTGGTGTCAGCGTGAAGTGTATAACAATTTGTATAACTTTTAGATGTGTTTATTAGTTTCCTAGTGAAGCCAGGGGTTGATTTACGAAGACCCCTTTCACACTGTGGCGGTTTTCAGGGGCTTTAGCGCTAAAAAGCGCCTGAAAACTGCCTCCCATTCATTTGAATGAGTGCTTTCACACTGGGCTGGTGCGCTTGCTGGACGGTAGAAAAAGTCCTGCAAGCAGCATCTTTGCGGCATGTTTGGAGTGCTATAAATAGCGCTTCAAAAACACCCCCGTCCATTAAAATGAATGAAGGTAAATTGGGTAGCTGGCGCTCCATGAAGCAATACCCTTAGTTTGTAATGATGTACAATTGATTAGTCAGTCTTTAGGTAAAAACAAAGTTGAACCACGGTAAGAGGATGATTTCAAAAGAGGCAGCCATCCTCAGAGTGTGTCCAGCAACTCTGCAAAACATATAAAAGAAACAGGGGGGGGGGGGGGGGGGGGCGCCTCTCTAAGTGTAGTATTAAAACAGTATTATTTATTGCATACAATTAATGCTCTGCATTCAGTGCCTCCTGCTGTTTGATTGACAGCTGCTCTGACCATATAGAAACGAAGACTGGGATTTCCTGTAACAACTGCAACTTTTGCTGGAGAGCTTGACCAGTAAATAATGGATCTACTGGCAGGATCAACAGATAATAAAACTAAGTCACAGGGAGGACAAGGAAATATACAGTAAACATTGTTTTATACATGCCATTGACAGACTGCACCATAAATGTTACAATTTATTTTACACATAGTTCTACTTTAAAAACCCTGTTAGATACATAGGATTGGGGTAGTGCCTGATGTGAATGGCGGTATGTGTCTGCTCCATATAAATGAGTTAAAATAAATACATTTTATATACACTGTATCATCATTTTTGTATATTCTGAATGCAGCAACTAGTTGATTTGGTTTACATATGAATTGAGAAATATTCCAGAAGTATATATCTGCTATTCTAGAAAACAATACAAAGCTGTAAGGTCAGGTTTTGCCCTTCTGTTCTTTTCAGTTATAAATGCCATTCATTTCCTGTGTAGGTGTTAGATGTCTGCTAGGAATGTATTAGTCAGAAGGATGCATGAGGAGACTTATTCGATGTTGGGTAACAAACAGATCTTTGCAAACATTTGTGATGAACCCATACACCTTCCTTCATGTACTACTAAATAGGAAACAACTGACAAAATGCGGAAGTACATTGTCTTAAAAAACTGAATGAATAAAGCATAAAACACCCTTGTATACCAAGACCACTTAACTTACCCACCAATAAACAATCATATTTGTATTAACCTGAAACAAAAGCATTTTTCAAATTGATGATGTTTATAATAATTCAATAGTTTGCCAGTGCTTGCTTTGGTAAAGTAGTACACTCCAACTGGATGACATCTAATTTGTAAAATCTTTTTTTTTTATCATAGGCTTAGGTATAGGCTTTGTCATTGTTTTTACCTCCTTTTTATCCATGTTTGCAACTCAGTGCTGCTGATCTCCTCCAGCCTCTTTCAGCAACTTTCAGCCTACATGCACTCCCTCTAGACTAGAGTCTGCTGCAAATCATTGGGCTGGACTGCCTTTCTGATGGTGACATCATGCCAGTGCAATGTGTGTTGGTGCAACTGCTTGTAAACCTCACCAAAGGTGTGTGTAACAGGGTGACAATGCAAGAGGACAATTGGAAGATAGGTGTCACTCCATAACAGTGCCAAACCAAAGACCTTATTGACAAGATCAAAATGGATTATTTTATTAAAAGCTGCAGATTTCATAAAATGTACCACTTTTTCTGGAATATATAAACAAACTATAATAGAAGGATTGAAATACTTACTTTTATTGGAGAAAATGCTGCTTCGAATTCCCTACAGTGCTGCTCGTGTAGGCAATTAAATTTTGGCCATGCAATTTTGTAATTTTTGTTTGATCTGAATTCTGATCATCCCCTTTGGCAGACATAAAGTGCCGATGTTTTGTGGAAAGCTTCTCTCCAAGAATGATCAGTATTCCAGCCATTCTATTACTCTTTATTTATCTATCCCAGCAGGACTGTTGACATTGCTTTATGTTAACATTTGAGAATAGGTTCTCTTTATAGTACAAGACTCTGTGAGCACCTTCAACGACACCCTATATCCTGTTTATACATACCTTGTCTATATAGATCGTTCTATTCTCTTTCTTTTCTATAACAGAATATCATAGTTTTTATGTGAATCAACTCACTGTTTTTTTAACTAACAAATTGTATTAGGAAATATGGCTCCCTATGCTGCCATTATACACAGGCCTACTATAGTCATTGCTAAATCTCTAAAAAATACTTTCAAAGCTGGTTCGATTTTTATTAAAACATTTGTAAAAAAAAAAATTCTTGCCATCATTGAGTCAACTAATTTTATTCGAAAGCCCTTAAAAATTTGTGATGACCTGTCATTGGAATGCAATGCCAGGTTTCATTACAATATGTACAATTTTTCCCAAACAAAAAAACACATTCGCAGTTACGAATCCGTTCACTGGAGAAATATTTTCCATCCTGCCCCTTCAAATTTTCTCATCACTGTGGTTGAAAACGGACTTGACCCCACTAACTATTAGGAAATTGAATGAACATTTAGAAAGCAAACACATTCTAATAAAATTCTTCTAGTGTATGGGCAGCCCTAGTGAGTAACCTAAGGGGATTTGCGCAATACAGTTAATCACCACATGAATCACTGTCTACTGTAATGTAATGCAACCAAAAGCAAACTTGTGGAGCCCCTGGTGACTTTTGAAGCTATGGAGTGGATCTCCTAAAGCCAGTCTACTCAAAGCCAAACAATTTGCTGGAGCAAATTAGATCATGCTTTATTGTTTTTTTTTTGCCTTCCACTGGATCTACTGTGGGTAAAGGATTGTGTAGATAGGATTGTATATATTTTTTTTCCATTCTATTGGTTGAACTATCCTGGATGGACTTACTATTGCCTCGTTTCCACTGAGCGGTTCGGTTCGGTACGGTACGCTATTCTGAGTGTTTCCATTATGAAAGCGGCCCATACAACCGAACCGAACCGCACCATTCTGGGTCCTGCTTCAGATGTGGGGCCATAGAAAATGGTACGGTTCGGTTAGGGCGGAGCTACGATACATTCCACTGATTGGCGGACGCCATGCTAGGCATTTTTTCTAAACCCACGTATGGCCCCTGGCTGTCCGACTTGCAGTGGAAACGCTCACCTGAATAGGCCGGACCATTCTAGGCCTTCCAAACTGTACTGACCCGAACCGATCCGCTCAGTGGAAACGAAGCATATGTAACTATGCTCACTTTGAAGGCGTATTTTTTACTTTGCAAGGAAATAATCCCGTAGGCTTAGTGATTGTGGTGAAATATTCATATTCATATGCAAAGAATTCCCAATCAATGCATGGATAATAAAAAAAAAAACAGTATTTTTGCTTGCACATGATTGAAGTCAGCGGAGCTTTATTTCATTCATCAAAGCTGGCCATGGGTTTTATCTATGACCATTCCTATTCAAGAGGAGTCAATCTAGTGATCGACTCCTCTCCAACGGGACTGCTGGAAAATTTGTATTTGATTAGCACATGCAACCCATCAGTTGCAGCATTGATCATTGTATTCTGACAATGAAGAAGTCCCACTGTCAGAATACAATAGCACAGCGTGGAGGATTCCTTCATCCACCCCAAATGTGTGGATGGGGGAATCTGTTTGTTTGCTTTTTTTTTTATCACCAAAATAAAACTGAACCATCTATGGCCAGGGTAAACTTTCCTTGCAAAATGAGCATTTGCCTTTAGTAAATCAACTCATATGAGCCTAAGCTAGATGGATTCTCCTAGTGAGCACCAATTAGTTGATTAACAAAGATATCACCCCTTTTTTAAATATAGAAGGTGGTAAGTATGGTTTCTTTAGAAAGGCATAATTTTTCTCTTTGTTTGATGTAAACCACACATTTTTATAGGTCCCCCCCAGTAACCACATAGCATACCCCCTCATTTAGCCATTAAAATGGCCTGCTGAAACAAGTGCCCTGTGTCGTCCACTTTCAATCATATTTAATCAAGTAAAGGAAATGTGTAATTAGAATCAGCTGCAGAAACAGTCTTTCCCTCTTCTTCCCGTGACCTTTAGCCTCTGCCCGTGGCAGATCTCCCCTGAGCTTGGCGTTGCACTGCATTATGTGCATCCCACACATTACAAACTGCTTAATCTAACCATTTGTAACCGTCTCCATTTTTCCCAACATCATATGTTTGCCTTACACATCCTTGTGCTAAAAGCATCTGGGCACACTGCGACAAGTATTAATAGCTATGAACCTTAATTACATTTTAAAAAAGCCTTAAGAACTACTTTTGAACTATTGCCCCATCGTCAAATAAAATAAATAGCAGAGCATCTGGAAAAACTTGTCTTCTTTCTTTTTGTTGCAGATGAAGCTATACAAACAAATATCGAAATCAAGAGGGAATTTACACTTTTTTTTTAATCCATTCATCTTAGGTTTAGAGAGTCACATCTTTTTTTTTCTTTTCAATCAAGCCTAAGGTAGAACCAGTTTGAACATGACAGGTAAACTTTTCTCCTGGCAAATACTGAATGGTAAATAATACTTAAAAAAAAAAAAAGTATTTTTTTTTTCTTTTTTGCGCCACACACTTAGAGAAAGTAGAGCTGCACCCTGCTAAAGAGAATCAGGCATAGCTGGAAATCTAATATATATTCAACAAGGAGGAGCACTGAAGTTGACAGTATCATTTATATGCAACACACAGCTAAGAGTGGACAACCTCTGTCCAATGTATATTTTACAAGGTTGCAATGTTATTATAGTGTCAGCACGAAAATGGGCCATCTATAGACTTAAGACAAGTCCTTTTGGATTTAAAGGGCAGAGTCATGGAGCTGACAATCTATAGTGCCCAATTAACATCCAGAGAGAGAGGAGAAATGCTAGAGCATCTATGGAAAGCAAAACTGTACAGGAGGAGCATACCTCCCTCCTTCCCCCCCTTCTCATCTTGGTCCCCCTCCTCATTCCCTCCCTCCTTCTCCGCACTCCTTCCTCCTTTCCAAGCAGGAACCTTTGTGTGTTGCAGCTGGTGAGGGGGGAGGTTTTGCTCTATCTTTTCAGTATACAGGCTCTTTTTTAACAGACAACACTTCTTCTGTCTTCAATACCCTACAGATCTATTTTTATTTTATTTTTTTATTTTTTTTGTGTGGGAGTTACAAACCTGCATTTGCCTCTCGTTTCCATCACCTTTCTAAAATGGTTTGAATTTTACCAGCATCCAACTGATGATAAGTCATTTTTTTTTTTTTTTATCGCTTGACTTTTTTTTTTTTTTTTCCATGATTGAATTAGTACTTTTTTATAGCTATAATGCACAGAAAATTATTTCTATATTAACGGCGCTTTAGAATTAGGTTGAAAAAAAAAAAATGCCACGAAAGTAAACTTCATTGTTACTAAGGTACCACTAAACAATATGGCACTTTTTTTTACTTGATTGGATTTATGTGCTGTCTTTTATTATTATTATTATTATTATAAATGCTGCAGCAGAAATTCATAGTGTTGAATGTTCTGGCAGATCATGTTTGACAGCAGAATAGACAGAGGTTCTGACCTACTGGTAGTTCAACTTTCCCTGTTTCTGTAAAGTAGCCAAATATGTATTTTTACTGTAATAGAGCGCACAGATCTGTTGCCATGGACGTACAATGGGACATGGTATACACGTTTTTTTTGTTCCTGTTTGTCTACGGCCACATCAGTCTCAGCATGGCCAGCCAAGGTAAGACCTTCCTGGTGTTATTCACATGTTGTACAACTTAACTACGCAGTTTAAAGCAACTCGCTTGCCAGTGTAAACTGTCAGCTCTGTGGGTAAGTGGGAATTTTCGAGCTGGAGTTTACGGCTTTTTGTCACTTTGTGGGTTATACGTGATGAGCACCTTTGGGTTCATGGATAACTGACAATGTGCAAAGTAAAACAGCCAATCAGCAGTCATCTTTCATGTCTCTAGACTTCTCTAAACTGATGGAAGGTAAATTCCTATGGGATGCATATTTTGTGCTGCCCTATAAATAAGCCTGCTTCTTTTGCTTTTATCTCAGTATGCTTTTATAAATGCTGTCATGTTTTTGCTTTAATATGATGATTTTCCTAGATCAAAGTTGGCATATCAAATGGATTTATTTCAAAGCTAAGTTTCACGTGATGCAGGTTAAAAGTTTCAGGAGGAGAGTAGATGCAAGAAGAACTTAACTTATTTGGCTGTGTTTTCTCTATAATTATGTCTAATTGAATGGCTTGGTCATGTGTTGCCTTTATCATAGTCACTAAATTCATACGTTTGCTATTACAAGGTTAAATAAGTACACCATTTTATTGATTAAACTTCAGATCCACATTACCTGCACTGTTTCTCTATTTCCTTTAAAACCGTAAAACCCTTAACTCTAGAGAGCCACATAGATAATATAAATTTAAACAAAACTGAATTAAATGCCCATGGTGTTTCCTGTATAAAATGCTGTTTAAACATAGACGAAGTTTCCATTTTTTTATATCACCTTTGGCTATGAGAATCTTACACTGATACATTTGTGCTATATATCGGGATTGATATAAAACATGGTACATAGATTTATTAACACATAACAGCCAATCATAGATTACCTTTCAGCACTTTGGTTAGGTATTACATCCATGCTTTTAACATTTGAAGATCGATCTATAGATACTGGGGGAAATGATACCCATAACAACCAATTAGATTTTCCTTTAACCTGAACTTATAAGTAACCTGAAGTTGTAGCTGGAATAAGATTGATGGCTATAGGTATCACAGACAATTTCTTACCTCTCAATAAAGCATTCCTAACCACCACCCACCCAAAAAAAAAATGGTATTGCAGGCTAGCAATCCTTAAATGTGGTGGCTGTATTAGATTTCTTTTTTTCACACTATTTTTTCTTTATTTTAATGGGTTGTTAATCCTGCCATTAACTTACTTCCTGTCCAGGGGTGACAACCATAATGAGCAGGGTTGTCACCCTAGGACAGGAACTGTCTTAGCACTGCATACCACTTCCCTTGCTTCCACATAAGGTGTTTTCTAGTAGATTGAGATAGCTAGGAGCAATGTTAACTGATAACAGTCCAGAGGCAGAAGGTACAGGAATTTAACAGGTCACAAGGTTTCTGGCTGGATGAACAGATTGTTTTGCACTTGTTGAACAGATATAATAAAATGCTTTCAATTGTATATTTAACAGGCCAAAAGGGAACAAATAAAATAAATTTATTGGTAGAGCTTCCATATACATATTTTGTTTGGGAATGTGTCATCATACATTTCAGAGGTCTGAGCTACATTACTGACTATCTATATTCATACTTCTGCAATTGCACATCATATATTTGTACATAGAACACATCTTTTAAACTCTGTGTACATTAAATATTTTACTATTAGGCATATAGTTGGGTTATTTTTACTAATGCTTAGCGTCAGTCCACCGTGCATGCTGCTTGCTATCGCTAGTACTCAGTGACTATGTTGATTATACAGCATCGAAATCACATATAGACATTCTGCTCCAGCTTTGTTCTGACCTTTGAAGTAGATTCATGAGGGCTGAGCTAGCCTATGATGTGTTTTCTACCGCTGTTATGAGGCCTCTTGTTATTTTTTGACATTTTTTAGCTATGACTGTGGATGTTTCGTGGGGTGGGGGAAATCTCAGCCCAAGGTTCAGGGCCAGAGGCGAGCGGTCTGGGGTGGCGGGGGCTACAGAATAAGATCTTGGTCTCCATAAAAAGCTGTGGGTACGTCATATAATTAAAAACAGCAACTAGGAAAATGACCATGAGGTACAAAGTAAAGACATTCCTGTAAAATGTGCTCATTATAGAGATTACAGATACATTTGATATCAGTACTTATTACATTACATATCATATTACACAGTAATAATGCACAGCCTAACCACACACACTTCTTTTTTACAACCTTCCTTTAGTAATTCAGCGAAAATGTGCAGAAAGCAGTAAACCTTCTCAGCCAATCAGAACTTAGTTTTCCATTTAGTCTTTTTATTTATGCTGAACTGCTAAAGGTCAACATCCGATTGGCTCCTAAGATTGCTGTATACCACTGCTCTTGTTGTCAATCATTAATACTACTTGTCACTTTCACTTAGGATGGTCTTAGACAAGCTGATCTCTCACAAGTAACATCTTCGGAAGGCAGATGCGCTCCACCTTGTTGAAATCAGATGCAGTTTCTTTTGTGAAATATTTAAGGCACATTGAAATAACCACATAACCATCAGAGAAGAATTTCCAACATGCTGGTGAAGCATAAGATAGCACTCCTGCTGCTTTTCTATATTTGATATCTCTTGCATGTTATAAGAGAAACATGGGGTTTAAAAAAAAAAATACATAGTTATCTAGGAGGATGTAGCATTGATCTGATGCTGCATCTGCCCCCTGAGAACTGAGCGATCAAAGACCGCTGATCGCTCAGTTCACGGTCTTCAGTGAGCAGAGAGCTGGTGACTGTCAGTCACCAGCTCTCTGCTCTGCCCCTCCAGCGCTCACTGGAGCAACAGGTTGTGACAAGGAGGGCTGGCGCAGGCTCTCAGTGGCATGCTGAGAGTCAGAGCAAGCTGCGGGTCCAGATATCTGGGTGGATATTAAAGTCTGTATCTCTTCAAAGCCTGAGTGACATCAGCTGACTAAATAAGGGTCACAGGAGTGCAGAACGAGGTGTACTCCTGTGACGTACAGGAGAAGTAGGGCCAAAAGAGCTTTGGCCCTACTTCTCCTTTAACCCCCATAAAGCAGATTAACATAATGAATGTGTTTATCAGTCAAATAGCATGTAAAAGGATGCAGTATATACCAGAATCTTATTCTTTTACAAATCTTTTATTAGAGAATGCAAAAGGAAGATACCTTAACAAGATTGAAGGTACATTACTTACAAAGCTTGCTAAAGTACAAATGTGTGGTTGTCACTTGTTAAGTTTGCAATTACAAAACAGTATCAATAGGTACAGAATCCATTCTTAGGAAGGACTCTAAAGTGTGTGGTTGATTCTCTACAATATTGTTTAGGTAAGTGGCATAACAATCGCAAGAGGTATATTCACTGTAAACAGATGATGTTGCAGAACTGTGCACAGGGCAGCACCTTATTTTAATGACTGGATCAATGGGATCTCCTTTGAAACCAAAGTAGGTTAGTACCTTTGCAAACAGCAAAAGGACATGTTATCATCTGCAAACATTTTCTTGCATGCTGAGAAACCTCCAGCACTTAAAGTGTATAAAAGTGTATATATGCTCAAAATGTAAAATCATATATTCCTTTCCACATTGTATTTTGATTATTTCTAGTCTACTCCTATTAATCTCAACAACGTTTATAAACCTACTTTGTAAGGATCCCCACACATTAACCTCATTGGAATCTGTGACATGTATTTACTATACCCTGAGAAAGGAGTTTCAGGAGGTGGAGTCAATGCAGAAATCACAGATTGCTGGCAGCAAGGTACCATGGGATATGTAGTCTTTAGAAACTGAAGGTAAACAGCAGAGGAGAAGCTGCAAAGCATGCAGGGAATCCAGGACGATGTGGAAAGAAATGGATAGCAGACAGGCAGAACTCACAACATGAAAGGGGATTTTTCAAATAAGCTTATATTGGATTGCCAAAGATAACTGTTGTTTGTATTGTTATTACAATGCTGATGTTATACTGTGAAATCAAAGTGAATGCCTTGACCACAGAACTCCTTTAAGAGTGGTTGTTCCCTGTTCGTCACAGAGAAAATGAATTATGGAAAGAGAGCTTTTAGTGAAAGTGAATGATGGGAAAGAACTGACTCATTGTACATATCCATAGGAAAATCTTATTGTAATCGGGGGAGAAAAGTCACAACGGGTTCAGCATTTGTTTCTGCCTGTGTATGGCCAGCTGTTGCAACATTCTTCCAAATCAACCAGCCCTTTACCACTATGGTGATACCCTGAAGCTTTCTGGGGCAATTATTGGTATCCAGCTAACAATCTGAATACTGCCTGCAAGCACTTGCCTTTCCTGCAGAAAATACAAGCTGCCTGGTTGTAATGCTGATCCAATAACTTGGATACTTTAAAGTGATTGTAAAGGCAGAAGGTTTTTTTTATCTTAGTGCATTCTATGCACTAAGATAAAAAGCCTTCTGTGTGCAGCAGCCCCCCTCAGCCCCTCTAATACTTCCATGAGCCCCATCTCTATCCAGCGATGTTGTAGGATGCAGCTGTCCCCAGCCACCTCTAAAAATGAGAACTGAGTGGTCACATGACTCCTATTCACACAGTTCTCAATCTTCACTGAGCAGAGAGCGGTGATGTGTCAGTCACTTGCTCTCTGCTCTGCCTCACTGGAGCATTGAACTGTGGAGGGGGCAGGAGTGGCTGGCTCAGGCTCTTAGCAGCATGCTAAGAGGCTGAGCCAGTGCTGGTCAGGTATCTGGGTGGATCCAAACATTATTGTCGGCATCCCTGCAGAGCAGTGGCGGCCCATTCATACGGGGGGCATGGGCGCCACCCCCCATCCATTCATCCGGCCCCCTAATCTACACGCGGGCGCCAGATGCATAGATTTCAATAGTTTTTTTTTTTTTGTAGCACATGATTAAAACCTAATTGGCTTCAAAAAAGGTTGGACCCGATTGGCCAGGGAGTGTTAGAAATTGGGTCTCAGTCAGGACACAATGGGGAGCTGAAGCCCGGATCCATTTCTGCCTGGTAAGGAGGCTTCTGATTACCGCCACATTCCCATCCATCTCCTGCGGGGGGGGGGGGGGGCGCCACAAATTCCATTCGTCTCCCACAGGAAATATTGAGCATCAGCCACCACTGCTGCAGAGGCAGAACTGGCTCTGTGATGTCACTTGACAGTGGACTTTAGCACTCCTGTGACCCACATGAGAATTATGTCCAAAAGGACTTTGGCCTCATTGTAAAGGTTAATTAAAAAAAAGAAATAACAAACATGACTTATGTGCTCTTTTCGGATCCCCCACCTGTGCTCCTGGTCCAGTCCAGTCCAATAAAATCGCATGACAAGTCACACTTATTTGCCACATAGTTGCCCAATTAAATAGTGCATTGAGGTTGGTTTGTAAGTTAAGGACATCCTGTAAGGATGTTATTCCACTGCATAGCTTTGTGTCATCTGCAAACATTAAATTGGTACTTTTAATCCCAGACCCTATATCATTTATAAATATATTGAAAAATAAGGGTCCCAACACTGAACCTTGGAGTACATCACTAACAACCCTAGACCATTCAGAGTATGAATCATTAACGACTATTCTCTGAATATTGACTTTTAGCCAGTTTTCTATTCATTTACAAATTTAATTTTCTAAGCCTGTAGACTTTACCTTACACATTAGCCATGTGTGTGGAACTGTGTCAAATGATTTTGCAAAAGCCAAGTATATATGCTATATCTACAGCGACTCTTTTGTCTAAGGATTTGCTTATCTCCTCATAAAAAGAAATGAGATTTGTTTAACAACGTTGGTCTTTTGTATCTTCCTAATTATATAAGGTAAACTAACAGGTCTACTTGGTAAAGACTTTGACACCTTTTAAAATATAGGCACTACGCTGGCCTTACGCCAATCCAGTGGTACTATGCCAGTCATTAAAAAGCCCCCAAAAAATTAGAAACAATGCCTTTGAAATGACAGAGCTCAATTCTCTTAGGCCACGTGGGTTTATGCCAATGGGTTCAGTTTTATTTTGTTTAAATGTTTCTGGACTGTATCAATTTTGGATAATTTGGGGAAAGTTAAAGTGGAGCTCCACCCACAAGGGGAAGCTCCGCTTATTTGCCTCTTCCTCCCCTCCACTGCCACATTTGGCACCTTGTCGGGGAGAGGGAGCCGGTACCTGCTTTAGGCAGGTACCCTCTTCCACTTCTGGGTGACTTTGCAGCAGCAAAGTCATCCGGAAGTTAAGCCCCTCTCCTTACCCCCGCCGCCGGACCATTCACAAAGCGCAGCGCACTTCGTGCATGCGCAGTAGGGAACCAGCTGTGAAGCCGCAAGGCATCACTGCCGGGTTCCCTTACCCTAAATGGTGGTGGCAGCACCCAAGAGCCGACTGAAAAATCGGCTCGGGTGAAGACACCACTGGCACAGAGCTGAAGAAGGTATTTAAATAAATGTGTCTTCTCTATTTCCACAGTCACCAACTCAAAATTATCTAGTAAAGGGCCGACATGCTCAGACCTGACCTTTTTAATATTAATATCTTTGAAGAATTATTTTGGGGTTTGTTCTACTTTCTTTTTTCTCTCTTGTTCGTTTTTAATTTTTGCGACCTTGATTTACTTTACTTGATTTACTTTATTACATATCCTGTTATATTCTTTGTATTCTTTATATTCTTTGTAACTTTTAAATGATGATAGTGTTCCTTCATTTTTATATTTTTTTTCAAATGTTCTTATTATATATAGTTTTTTTTTAAACTTTGGACTGAGTCACATAGGTTTTATTTTTAGCACTTTAAACTTATTGTCCATGGGAATATATTTTGCTGTGTGCTGTGTTACTTTTCTGTTCTGTGCTCCTTAATGACAGCATTCCCTCCAAGCCTTTGTTGACGTTTTCCCAAAAACTCACTTTGCTTTACAGCATCCTCAGCATATTATTATGCAGTTCTCTGTTTTGTAAAAAAAAAAAAAAGCTTAGTTTTTAAGCTGCTTTTTACATTGCCCTCCACTCTCGTCTCTGTCCTGCAGATGACTGTGTTCCCTGCCCATGCAAGCGCAGTCCACTTTCTCTCTCTGGGAGAGTGAAAGAGAGCAGACTGCATGCATTGGTAGGGAAAAAAACACCTTGATAGTGAATATCGTATAAAAAGGTGAAACACCCAGTTGCGCCTCAAAATATAAGATGGCCACTTACCAGAGGAAATGGCCATCCTCTGTCTCCTGCCTGCATCTGCTTAGTAGAGCTCCATAGAAGTCTATGGGGCCTGCCTTTCAGTATCCCCAGCCATCAAGTTGGGGTAGTGACAACAAATTATTTTGGTTGTCTAGTCTGGGAGATTGAGTAATTTGTGTGTTCATGGTCCTTACAGTTTCAGAAACTGAGACAAACAGGTGTTTAGAAAGAAATTACATAGTTACATAATATTCGGGTTGAAAAAAAGACACAAAGTCTATCTACACAAAGACACAAAGTCCACATACAGAACCCTATACTCACAGTTGATACAGAAGAAAGCAAAAAACCCTATGAAGCATAGTCCTCTATGTGCTCTAGTGGGGGTAAAAATGCCTTCCTGATCCCTCAGAAGGCAATTGGGAAGGGAATAGGATTCCCTGGATAAACTATCCTTAGGGTTATTACCTATAAATTTTAAACGGCTCTTCAGAGACTACTAGCACTTTCTAAACAGCTGATATGCAGGTGTGCTAGAATGTAGCCAACCATATACTGTAGTGAAATCCACTAACTAGTGTGTCTGGCCCCCAAAATTGGGAAACAGAAAGATAGTACTTGGTAAGCAATACTACATACTGCTAATGCGTTAAAATGTTCTGTTTAGAGATTTAAAGTGGATGTAAACCCGATTCATGAAATTTGACCTGGGCACATATATCTGTGTTTACTTATCTCTCTCCAAAGCCCTAAGTCTCGTGTCTTTCTGCTGCTCCATTCTTCTGTTATCAGCATGATTACTTCTGACAAGTTCTGCGACACAGGAGATAAAAGCAGCTGGTGGGTGCTATAAATAGATTAGCAGAGAGCTGATCTATCCACAGCACAACTCTGCACGTTCCTTCCTTCCTCTACCTATGTGGAGGGGGGGGTGCCTTTCCTCCAATCAGCTGTCACACTGCGTATGCCAAGATCCCCCCCCCCCCCGCTGGAACAGGAAGAAAAAATTCTAATGTGCACTTTCTAAAGAATATAGCAAGCTGAAGACAGCAGTTATACATGTAAAACTTATGTAAGGAGATTTGTTTTTTCTGAGGCTGTTCACTTCACTGGGTATAGGAGAGGGTTTACATCCACTTTAAATTGGAACTTCTCTTCCAATCAGTATTGATTATTTTTGCTAGCATTAGTACATAGATAGGAAAGTATATCATATTTACTTGTTTAAAACTTTTTTTAAAACCAGGTTACTTCCTGGTTTCTTGCCTAGGCAAATGATGTCATACATCCCAGGAGTCTTCAGGAGGGTAGGAGGTGTTTTCTCAGCTAAGCACCTCTCCTGCAGGCCTGAGCTAAGGACAGATGTATTCCAGGAAGTAAATGCTAAATGAATCATCTCCCCTTACTCAAAATGGCCACGGCCAGAAATGCTAGGGGGTGGGGGGGGGCTTGAGTTAAAGTGAATAAAGCATAGAGACATGGATGGATTTGGGAGTTTGATTTGAATATTAAAAATGAATTAAATAGTGTTTTTGGTTTGTTGTGTTCAGATGCAGTGAAGATCTGCTTTAAAGTGATTTTGAAAACATGAAACAAATGTCTCCCTGAACAGCAAATAATTGAAGCGTACTAGGGTTGCTGCTCATGCTGCCAAACTTCACCAGAAGAGAGAAGCTTGCAGAAAGATCTTTAGCATTCAGCACACTTCTGTCTGTTGAATGTCTGCTCCCCTATAGTGTTGTAGGGGCCAGTGACAAAACCTCAGAGCAGAGAAGTGGGGTGGGCAACATCAGACACTCCCGGAAGTGTTTAATGCAGAAGTAGAGTTTCTCGGCTCAGGCAACAGGGCAGGAAACTTTGGAAATTTAAACTGTTTTTTTAAAATACCCTTTACAGCCCATTTCCTGTTTCTTGTCTGGTAAAAAGCCTAGGCTTATGACATCATGCACAGCTCTCTCTTTCACTCTCATGAGAGTTTGCCAGGAAGGGAGTGGGGATGAGTCATAAGAGGGCCAATCAGACCTGCAGAGCTGGAGGTGTGCCTCTGTGTGTCTGTGTAAATCCAGGAAGTGAACAGGCAGCTGCTTCAGCTGCCCACAGTTAAAATGTTCGCAGCCAGACTTAGTGGAGGGAGATTTCTGATTTTGCAAATACAGAATTGGAGTATATGTAAAATAATATGCAAAGTGGTTGGAGGGAAGCTTCAGAATGTTTTTTTTTACAAATTATGTGAGCAGATTGCAGTTCCTCTTTAATTTGAGTTGTTCTTTGGTGGAAGGTTATGGTACTACCAAGAAATATACAGCTAAATATACAGTTTTCCTTTGATATTAAAAAAAAAAAGATATCAGGACATATACATTACCAAATGAAAGCCCGATTTGTCATGAAAAGCTTTAAGGCATTTAATTTCTGTGAACAAGGCAGTATGTTTGAAAACATTGTCAAACAGTAATTGTTTAATTTTTGACTTTCTGGATATCTGATTTAGAGATCAGAGAATCCATGTGTGTATATTGCGAGCAATGTATTATACTGTATATTTTAATAAAAATATCTTGTCCTTAAAGTAGAATTCCAGGATATTGCTAACTAAGCCTAAATCTGCTCCCACCTCTACTCCTATTCTAACTACCCCATAGAAGGAAGGTACTAATACTTACCTTTTCTCAGGGTGCTCTGGTCTGGTCATGTGATCCCTCCCATGGCTGGCTTCAGTGGAGAGGAGAGAGTGCCGACAATGGCTGGAGTGCCTGTGAAATTACGTCACCCGAACGCCCCTTTCACATGGGATGGGCTCCGCTGGAGTCCGCCTGCTCAGCGGGGAATTTGTCTGCTGATCCCCACTAAGCAGGCAGATGGCTGGTCCGTGTTTGCTCTGCTTATGCAGAGCATAATCAGCCCGCTGGCCTCTATGAGCGGTTGCATGTAAACGGACCGTTTGTCTGTTTACACCTGACTGCCACTCAGGGGCGTACCTAGAGCATTTGGCACCTGGGGCGGATCCTATATCTGGCACCCCCCCACGTTGAAATGTAAAAACAGCCCACTATGCTCCTTGCATACCTCTGCATCCTTCAATATCTCTTTGTCACTACTGTGTTCCCCCTCTCCACAACTGCACCTCTGGACCCCTCTACTTTACACAGTCCCTCACAGCTCTGGACACCTGCATGTTACATAGATAACCCCCTAACAGTTCTGGACCCCCTGCGTGTTACACAGACCCCCCCAACAGTTCTGGACCCCCTGCTGGTTACACAGACACCCCCCAACAGTTCTGGACCCCCTGCTGGTTACACAGACTGCCCCAACAGTTCTGGACCCCCTGCTGGTTACACAGAACCCCCTCCCTCAGTACAGACCCCTTCCATCAGTACAGACCCCTCTCATTAATATAGACCCCCTACCTCAGAATAGACCCCCCATTCAGTACAGACCCCCCCATTCAGTACAGACCCCCCCTCCTGCAGTGCAGACCCCCCATTCAGTACAGACCCCCCTCCTGCAGTGCAGACCCCCCTACAGTGCAGACCCCCCTACAGTGCAGACCCCCCATTCAGTACAGACCCCCTACAGTGCAGACTCCCCCACTCAGTACAGACCCCCCTACAGTGCAGACCCCCATCCTAGAGTGCAGACCCCCCCCATTCAGTACAGACCCCCCTCCCCTACAGTGCAGACCCACCATTCAATGCAGAACCCCCTACAGTGCAGACCCCCCCCCATTCAGTACAGACCGCCTACAGTGCAAACCCCCTATTCAGTACAGACCCCCTACAGTGCAGATCCCCCATTCAGTACAGGCCCCCCTACAGTGCAGACCCCCCATTCAGTACACACCCCCCCTACAGTACAGACCCCTTCCATCAGTACAGACCCCTCTCATTAGTATAGACCCCCTACCTCAGAATAGACCCCCATTCAGTACAGACCCCCCCCATTCAGTACAGACCCCCCTCCTGCAGTGCAGACCCCCCATTCAGTACAGACCCCCCTCCTGCAGTGCAGACCCCCCATTCAGTACAGACCCCCCTATAGTGCAGACCCCCCATTCAGTACAGACCCCCTACAGTGCAGACCCCCCCATTCAGTACAGACCCCCCTACAGTGCAGACCCCCCTCCTAGAATGCAGACCCCCCCATTCAGTACAGACCCCCCTCCCCTACAGTGCAGACCCACCATTCAATACAGAACCCCCTACAGTGCAGACCCCCTATTCAGTACAGACCCCCTACAGTGCAGATCCCCCATTCAGTACAGGCCCCCCTACAGTGCAGACCCCCCATTCAGTACACACACCCCCTACAGTACAGACCCCCTCATTCAGTACAGACCCCAATTCAGTACAGACCCCTCCATTCAGTGCAGACCCCCCACCCCCTACAGTACAGACCCCCCCACAGTGCAGACCCTCCCTCAGACCCATAATGTACCTCAGACGATGATCAGCGTGGGACATGCACAGCAGGTCGGGTCTCCTCCTCCTGTGTAGACATAAAGGAGGAGGGGGAGGCGGTTTCACTTTGCTCAGCTGTGTGGGATAGCTGGGACTGCTCAGAGCTGCTCACACAGCCTGCGGCCACGAGAGAAGCGGATCGTTGTGGGCCCTGCCGACAGGTGTCACCCGGCCCGCACCCCCACCCCCCTTGCAAAGCCACTGCAGCTCGCCTCTCCATGCCTGCGCTGTCACTGGGCGCCACTGCCTAAACCCGTCCCGCTGATACTGCTTCAGTCGCGGAGGGGGGGCGCTGGCCTGACACCCCCCCAGTGTGTAGCACCTGGGGTGGCCCACCCCCCACTTGGTACACCGCTGCCATCTGATCCGATCTGCCAGACCAGACAGATGCCCATCCATCTGTTTTTAGCAGACAGGATTGGATCAGATGTTGGCGGGTGTCAACAGACACAACAGACCATTGACATCCACTGCTCCATAGCGGGCAATGGATGATCTGACTGAGTCCACCTGAAAAGCTGACAGGCAGACCAAATCAGTCCACCCGTATGAAAGGGTCATTATGCTTACTATGGGGCATCAATTGTCCCTTTCCCTCCTCTCCCCTGAAGCTGGACGCTGATTGGAAGCAGATCAAGTGACCAGACTGGAGCGTCCTAAGAATAGGTAAGTATAAATTAGGAGGGGGGTGGATACTTAAATTTAGTAATAGCCTGGAGTTCCATTTTAATCCTGCATTTCTCAAAATTAACATAATGTTGCAGCAAGTTTTGTTATTTTTTTTACACTGTAACAAAAATAAGCAAAGGAGTTGAAAGGATGTTGCCACATACAATATTGCTAAAAAGTGAGGCTGATAATGACGCAGGAGACACATTAACAAAAACATTTCAGGAAAAGGGGGTTTACCCATGACACACACAGGATTTGCAGAGTCTCTAAAGAGAGAGCAAAGCAATAGTTTTTTCATTCAACCACGTCAATACTGTGCACTTTCACCCCCTTCCTGCCCAGGCCAATTTTCAGCTTTCAGTGTTTTATCATTTTTTTTTGGTGGTATTTAACTACTTGCCGACCAGCTCACATACATTTACTGCGGCAGTTTGGCTCTCCTGCGCGAACCGACGTACCTGTACGTTGGTCTGTACAAGGAGGAAAGCGGGCGCGCAAGCTGCGGGAGCGTGCTTGTGGGTTCCACGGACTCGGTGTCCGTCTGCGATCCGTGATCGCTGTGTACAGAGGCAGAACGGGGAACTGCCTATGTAAACAAGGTGATTCCCAGTTCTTCCCAATGATCAGGAACAGCGATCTCTGTCATGTTCCAGTAAGCCCATCCCTCCTACAGTTAGAACACACCCAGGGAACACACCTAACCCCTTGATCGCCCCCTAGTGTTAACTCCTTCCCTGCTGGTGTCATTTTTACATTGATCAATGCATTTTTTTAGCACTGATCAATGTAATAATGTCACTGGTCTCCAAATAGTGTCATTTGGGGTCAGACTAGCTCACATACATTTACTGCGACAATCCTGCTATAAATCGCAGATCACCTCCATTACCAGTAAAAACAATAAAAAAAGTCCTTAAATCTATCCCGTAGTTTGTAGACGCGATAACTTTTGCGCAAACCAATCAATATACGCCTATTTTGATTTTTTTTACCAAAAATATGTAGAAGAATATATATCGGCCTAAACTGATGAATAAATGAGTTTTTTTTATTTAGTTTTTTTGGATATGTATTATAGCAGAAAGTAAAAAAAAAATGTTTTTTTTTTCAAAACTGTCAGTCTTTTTTTGTTTATAGCGCAAAAAATAAAAATTGTAGAGGTGATCAAATACCACCAAAAGAAAGCTCCATTTGTGGGTAAAAAAGGACGTCAATTTTGTTTGGGTACAGTGTCGCACGACCGCACAATTGTCAGTTAAAGCGATGCAGTGCCGTATCGCAAAAAATGGCCTGGTCATTAAGGGGGCAAATCCTTCTGGGTCCTGAAGTAGTTAATCACCACTGTGTTTTTTGCTAAACAAATGAAAAAAGACCATAAATTAAAAAAAAAAATGTCTTAGTTTCTGTTATGAAATTTAGCAATTAAGTAATTTTTCTTCTTTACTGATGTGCGCTGATGAGGCTGCACTGATGACCACTGATGAGGCGGTACTGATGAGGAGGCACTGATGAGGCTGTACTGATAGGCTGCACTGATAGGTGGCACTGATGGGCACTGATGAGGAAGCGCTGATAGGCTGCATTGATGGGCAGTGACAGGATGCAATGATGGGGCTGCACCGATAATGCCCTAATTAATGTGCTGAAAGTTGGTTGTTTCCTGACACAGAGACAGCGTGGGAGGAAAGGACTGCCCATAACCGGCAAGTTTGTTTACATGTGATCAGCTGTGATCAGCTGTGATTGGGCACAACTGATCACATGGTAAAGGGCCACTGTGATTGGCCCTTTACAGCAATCTGTGATCAGCTGTGTCCAAAGGACACAACAGACACAGAGTGCGCTGGATATGTGCCCCAGGGGGCTCGCAGGAGGCAGGGATTTGGGAAGACTTCCATGGACATCCTTCCAGAACTTGCCGACCGCGATGTAGACGTATTTTGGCTATAGCACGGTCGGGAAGTAGTTAACTTTGTCTCTGACTAAATGTTTCTAGAAATTGGTACAGAGCTGGAGGAGAAAGGAAGGGGGTGAATACTGCTCTATTTCATTCAGCTATGTCTGTATTTTGAGCTTCGGTGCTCAGATTCTGGATGCAGCACACTTTATTCAGCTATGCAGTTAAGGTGTATGTTAATCAATGCATTTACATGAATTTGCTGTTGTTCATGCACATTTGTATCCTTGTAAAAAAAATGCAGCATGCTGTACTTTTTTAAACGCATATGAAAGTGCTAAAATTTTGTAAAGAAGGCTAATTGAAATACATTCATTTTCTTGCATGTTTGCTGCATTTCAAAATGCACCTGGCTGCTGCTGGTGTAAATTAGTCCTGAATCTCACCAGCAGGGGCACAAAATAACTATAAAAAAATGTTTGTTCTAACCCTTCCATACTCTATCCAAAACTGAAAAGATTTGGCAATACACATACTTTGACCACTTCAAAACCAGGTCAATTCTGACACTTCTCACATGTATGTAAAAGCCTGAATTTTTTTGCTAGAAAATTACTTAGAACCCCCACACATTATATATTTTCTGAAAGCAAAGGCTGTGGAGAATAAAATGGTGCTTGTTGAAATTTTTTTAATTTCACAATATTTGCACGGTCATTTATCAATCACAAATTTTCAGTAAAAAATACAGTTTATGTATGTAGAAAGTGTAATGTGGCACTTTAAAATTAGTTTTTGTTTTATTATTCAAAATATTAACTTTTTTTTTTACGCTATTTCTTTTTTTTTTTACTCAACTTTATTGCTATCACAAGGAATGAACAATCACCAGGCATTCCCACAATCATCTCAGGGACTGGAGACTGGCCAGTTTGGACCTCTTTGGTCAATCACTACAGAAGGGCAGTCTTGGCATGGGGAGGAGATGGGTCTCTCTGGCTGTTCCTTTCCACTGCTTGACTATACACTATAAATGCTTAAACAATTTGAACATATTAATGAACATCATTTGTCTAAGGCTAGCATAAAGCCTAAAATTAGATACAAGTTTTTTTTTAAATCAGCACGAGGGATTTAATGAGAGATGTCCCTTGTGCTGGTGCCAGCTGTGTTAGTTGAAATCCAAATGCCACTTCTGCTCCCATACCCCTGCAGCTGTAGTCTTCTAAAGGGTTAATGTGACTGCCTTCATCTAGGACAACCAGCATCACCAAAAGGGACACTTCTTATTATATGTGAACTTTAACTCAAACTTAGGCTTTAATGCATAGACTTGAAGAACATCAGTGCCAGAATGTTACTAAAACCATAAACACTTCACTTACTTAAAACTGAATAAAGAACTAAACAATGTAAACCCTGTACTTAAAGTGGAGCTAAACTTTCTTAATAAATATTAACTATTTTTAATTCTTATGGTGCTAGCCTTAGTAAATAGATAGGAAGGTGTATTATATTTACTTGTTTTAAACTTTTTATTTTATTTTATTTTTTTTTACATTTTTCAGTTCCTTTCTGGCTTAAGCCAAAATTATGTCATGCATCCCAGGAGTCTTCATGGACTTGCATTTTTTTTTACGTCTCGAGGAGAGGGGGAGGGGTTTTCTCAGCCAAGTACACCCTTTTGCCTGCATGTCTGAGGTAAGGGCAGATGGATTGCAGGAGGTACGTGAATCATCTGCCTTTACTCCAGATGGCCACAGCTAGAAATGCTAGGTTCCACTTTAACATATACTGTATATCCTGCCACCAGTACTTAAAGTGTTACTAAACCCAGGATCCTGCATTCACTATATCCCACAGTACACAGAACATGGAAATGCAATAGTTTTAGCAAATTTAAACTGCTGAATACCTTTTCTCATCAGCAGTTAGAGCAGTCTTGTGACTTCTATCAGTGTCTGGCTGACCACTGGTTAAAGCCTGTAGGTGGAGTTTTCATTCTCCTCTCACTGTCCTATGAGGCTGCAGGACCCCTGACCCTCTGTCTGGACAGTGCTGATTGGCCCTGTGCTGATCACATGCACTCTCCCCCCCAAAAAAAACTCTTTAGCACTACACACCAAACTGAGCATGTGCAGCTTGTCCCTTCACCTCTGTTCTATCAGAAGACGACTGGGGACAATTGAAGAAAGGGAGAATGAGAGAAGACTGGATTAAACAGCCATTTTACACAATGCAGAGAATTAACCCCCTAGGTTCCACAGTAACTATAACAAGCATGTTTCACTGCATATACAGACTGATTTTATTGTTGTGGGTTTAGTAACACTTTAAATCCCCTGACTATTATTACAATTACTGTTTGCCCATGAATGCAGGAGAGCTAAAGAAGTCATATTTTGCAGCCACATCTAAATATATGTTTTAGCTTGCTAAGTTAGTTTATAGACATCAATAAATATTTATCAATCTCCGTCAATAGATTTAAACTTATTCGGCACACAAAATGCATGCATGATACATTTTACATGATGCAGTCATTTTAAATGATGTCAATTATACCATATGCAGTGCCTTGCAAAAGTATTCATCCCCCTTGGCATTTTTCGTTTTGTTCCCTCACAACCTGTAATTAACATGGATTGTTTGAGGATTTGCATCATTTACAGAACATGCCCACAGCTTTGAAGATGTTTTTGTTTATTGTGAAGCAAACAAAAAATAGGATAAAATAACAGAAAAAGTCAATGTGCATAACTATTCACCCCTCTTAAGTCAATACTTTGTAGAGCCACCTTTTGCGGCTATCACAGCTCCAAGTTGGATAAGTCTCTATGAGCTTGCCACATCTTACCACTGGGATTTTTGCCTCCTTGCAAAACTGCTCCAGCTCCTTCAAGTTGGATGGTTTGCGTTTGTGAACAGCAATCTTTAAGTCTGACCACAGATTTTTTATTGGATTGAGGTCTGGACTTTGATTAGGCCATTTCAAAACATTTACATGTTTCCCCTTAAACCACTCAAGTGTTGCTTTAGCAGTGTGTTTGGGGTCATTGTCCTGCTGGAAGGTGAACCTCCATCCTAGCCTCAAATCACACATAGAGTGGTACAGGTTTTGCTCAAGAATATCCCTGTATTTAGCACCATCCATCTTTCCCTAAACTCTGACCAGTTTCTCAGTCCCGACTGCTGAAAAACATCCCCACAGCATGATGCTGCCACCACCATGTTTCACTGTGGGGATGGTGTTCTTTGGGTGTTGGGTTTGCACCAGACATAGCGTTTTCTTTGATGGCCAAAAAGTTCAGTTTTAGTCTCATCAGACCAGAGCACCTTCCTCCATACATTTTGGGAGTCTCCCACATGTTTTTTCTCAAACTCAAAACGTGCCATTTTGTTTTTTGCTGAAAGTAATGGCTTTCTTCTGGCCACCCTGCCATAAAGCCCAACTCTATGGAGCATACGGCTTATTGTCGTCCGATGTACAGATACTCCAGTCTCTGCTGTGGAATTCTGCAGCTCCTCCAGGGTTACCTTAGGTCTCCGAGCTGCCTCTCTGATTAATGCCCTCCTTGCCCGGTCTGTGAGTTTTAGTGTGTGGCTGTCTCTTGGCAGGTTTGCTGTTGTGCCATGTTCTTTCCATTGGGTTATGATAGATATGATGGTGCGTCTAGGTATCATCAAAGATTTGGATATTTTTTTTTATAGCCTAACCCTGACTTGTACTTCTCAACAACCTTGTCCCTTACTTGTTTGGAGAGTTCCTTGGTCTTCATGGCAGTGTTTGGTTAGTGGTGCCTCTTTCTTAGGTGTTCCAGCTTCTGGGGCCTTTCAAAAAGGTGTGTATATGTAATGACAGATCATGTGACACTTAGATTGCACACAGGTGAATATCATTTCACTAATTATGAGACTTCTGAAGGTAATTGGTTGCACCTAGCTTTTTATGGGCTTCATAACAAAGGGGGTGAATACAGTACATACGCACATGCCAATTATTCGTTTTTAATTTCTGAAAAATTGTTTTATGTATATATTTTTCTAATATTTCTTCACCAACTTAGACTATTGTGCTCTGATCCATCACATATAATTCAGATTAAAAAAACATTGCACTAAAGGCTGTAATGTAACAAAATAGGTAAAAAGCCAAGGGAGTGAATACTTTTGGAAGGCACTGTAAAACACAAAAAGGGGGGGGGGGGGGGGCAATATGGCATTGGTTAGTACAGAAATAATCCTTACATTGCTTGGAAGTAATCTTGGCAGCTCAGGGCTTTGCTTGGAAATCAGAAGCAGGTGGTAAAATAATGTCATGTAATAACCTATTAGACTGAAAAGCCTGTACTACTTAGAAAAGAGGAGCTTGCCTTCAGCAAAGTTGCAACCTATGGATTTAGCCTGGGATCACTCAGTACATGTTCTTTCAGCAGTTCAAGACAGGTATTTCCCCTTAAATAGGTTAGGAAACAAAGCAGGAAGCACTGACAACAGCTGCCAGGTTCAACATAGAGTTAGGAGGTATATTTCAGGGTGTCAGGGTTTCTGGCTAAAAAGGCCAGGACTGATCAGGGTATAGCAGAGTGAGTTGGCAACATCAAAATAAGACCATCATAGTTTTGGGTCTACTGTAACTACTGTGCCACCCTTAAAAACGGTATTACATTCAAAAACAAACATTGAAAATATTGCAGCTTACCAATCCTGAGAGTGGTATTAAACCAAAAAAACAAACATTTATTATATTGCAGCTTACCAATTCATAGATATGATGGCTACTTTAGTTTTCTTTTCTTTATTTTCATCTGGAGATCCAGCCAGTAAATCTGTTGTTTTTCAACAGAACAAGCTCTGCTGCAAATGTAGCAATTGTAAACATACTGCTGTCCAAATGTGCACTCTGGGCTCCTACATCCTCAGTGAGGAAACTCTAAATTCTCGTACACACCATCATATTTAAGGACGACCATTCATCCGTTTTTTTGTGGCATCCTAGTCTCATGTCGAAAGTTGGAATGTTTTTTTTCTCGACAAAAGTAGAGTTACTCTTTAATTGTGGCACTCACTCAAAATATCACATCTTTTACCTTCAGCGCACTTTATGTGGCTTTTATCCAACAATATTATGTGAAATAAGAAGAAAGAGGGGGTGTCTACCCCTGATCACTAAAAAAAAAAAATGAATGAATGAATGTGAAATAATTGTGAAAAAGTAAGGCGCTACACAAATCCAAAAGTTTGTATATAGTAACCATCCAAAGTAAACATAAATAACCAAATTACCATATCATAACCATATTACATAAAAAATCAAGTCCATATAGCATCCATAGAGGAAAACAAACAAATGACATCCTGGTATATCTTCCCCTATTCCAATACGTACACCACCACGTGGGGTAAAAATGCAAACCTAGCAACCATAAATGACCAGTAGTCATTCAATTCCACATAAATTACATTTAAAAGAAATGCACTTACATTTTTAAGTGCCGTAAAGGCACCAATATAAACAGCCTCTACACAGAAGGTTAGTATCCTGCCGCTCCTATCCACAGAGGTGGCGTGCATTCCACTGGAATTTAATAAGCTTACTGCACTATGAGAACTTTTTTTGGCAGGAGGGAGAAGCATAGAGAGGTCCAATTTCTGTAGAAAGTTGCTGGATTTTTCTCATCTCTGCCTTGGTTGATTCACATGTATACACACTTGGTTTGACCACTAGGGGTAATTTATGGTTGATAAGAATTATAGAACGTTCACCCAGAAGGACCTAGTTGTTGCCAACATCCCAATTATAAAAAACAAAAAGGAGGGTACCCCCCAGGAAGTACAAGGGACTTTTAAGGCAACTTAGAAGACTAGATATCTAATTAAAGTAGAAAATGTATTTGTTTTGGTAAAAAATTGGTGCATACATCACCATATAGCATGAAGATAAAAACACTTAAAAAAATTGGATCAGATGATAATGTTGTTCTCCTGATATGGTGGCTGACGCGTTTCAGGATCTGTTAGGAATCTTTTCTTCAGGGGCATTTCATGAGAAGATTTAACAAAATATAACAATCTATAATAAAGCATAACACAGATTTAGAGTCAAAGAACCAAAGACATGGAATGAGCATCTTAGGAGATAAGCTTGAAAAGACCAGTATCACCAGTGTTGGATCGGTAAATCACAACAATTTTCCTCCACTTTCAGGATTTAGTCCGTTCTAGTTCCTGTGATTCCTCCTGATCATATTCTGGCTACGGTTCGCACCAGTCTTACTTCTCCTTTGGGTGACACGTCTATGCTCCTCCTGAGAAACCTTGTGACCGCTGCTTTATCCCAGAGAGTCTCCGTACTGCCGTGCTCCAGACTTACCATTCTCCCAAGGCTGCTGGCCACCCTGGGAAGAATCAACTCTTTAGGGCCATTTCCAACAATTCTGGTGGCCTAGTCTAAGTGCTGATGTAACCGCCTTCATAGCTGCCTGTTCCGTGTGTGCTCAGAGTAAGACTCCACAACACCTTCCAGTGGGCCTCCTACAACCCATACCCAATGGGGAGAGGCCCTGGACCCACCTGTCTATGGATTTAATTGTGGAGTTACCCAACTCCCAGGGCAACACAGTTATCCTTATGGTGGTTCACCGGTTCTCAAAAATGTCTCATTGTATTCCACTTAAGAAGTTGCCCACTTCTAAGGAACTGGCTTCCATTTTTGCTCGGGAGATCGTTCGCTTACATGGGCTACCCAAGGTGATAATCCCCCGCAGTCTAATGGGGCAGCAGAATGAGCCAATCAGTCCTTGGAGCAATTCCTACATTGCTATATTTCTGACCATCATAACAACTGGTCAGACCTATTACCATGGGCAGAGTTTGCTCACAATAGTGCCTTAAATTCTGCGCTTCCTGATTGTCCCTGTTTATGGCGAACTATGGTTTCCAACCTTCCATGTTGCATTAGAGGAGCATCTCTGTGTTATTCGTTCCACTTGGGCACAAGTCCAGAAGACTTTGCGACATGCTAATGATAGGTCCAGACTCCATGCTGACGTGCCTGCGCCTTCCTACCAGGTTGGGGAGAGGTTTGTAAGTCATCTCGCAACCTCCTACTTCATGTTCCCTCGTTGAAGTTCGCACCTCGGTTTATTGGGCCTTTCTGTATTCTTCACAGGATTAACCCAGTGGCTTATACATTCCTTTTAATATGCGTATCTCAAATGTATTTCATGTCTCCTTTACCACCTGGGTGCCACTTCCTCACCCTGTACAGGTTGAGAATCATGAGGAGTATGAAGTACAGTCCATTGTTGACTTCCGTAGGTTCCGTGGGCGCATACAGTACCTGGTGCATTGGAAGGGGTACGGCCCGGAGGAACGCTATTGGGTCTCATTCTCGGACGTACATGCCCCTGTCCTCCTCTGTGATTTCCATAGACAATTTCCACTCATGCCTGGTGGTCCTCCAAGGGGGAGGGGTCATTGAGGAGGGGGTACTGTCAGGGCTGGGCTCAAGGGCTGGGCTCAACCCTTCCTTCTCTGAGCTCGCTGCTCAGTTGTCAGCTAATTGCAAGCTCCTATCTCTCCACAGCTACTCACCTGTTGATGATATCCTGCTTGTCAGTCCTGCCTACTTAAGCCGTCCAGCCCAGAGGATCTCTGCCTTCGCCTTGGTCAACATCACAGAGACTATCTCCTGCATTCCTGTTTTTATTTTTAAATACATTGGACAAGGGTGCTGGGATTTTATTGCTGGTTGGTGTTCCTCAGGGCACATTCCCCTAACTTCCTGTAACGTATGTTATTACATACAGGCGGTGGGGGGGGGGGGATCTCGACAGGGAAGCCAACAGCATTGCTTCCACTCCACCATTTCACAAAGCACAAGTTGTCATAACTCACTCCCTATCCCTCTCTCCTGTTGATCTTCTAGATTAAAAACGTATGTACAAGGCTGTCTCCTCCATTGTATCCTTTTATTGTTGGATACGTTTTTCCAATACAAATAAATATGCATGGCTCTGGAAACATCTTGTATACAGTAATTTAATTTTCTGTCACATACTTGCATCATATACTTTCCACTGCACCTTAAAGTGGTTGTAAACCTCAGTCATGAAATCCGAACAAATCATATACAGTATACCTGTAGCGTTGATTTGTCTATCTCCAAAGCTCCAAGAGCTGTTTCTCTCTGGTGCTTCCTTCCTCTGTTATCAGCATGTGACACTTCTGAAGGTTTTCCCGACATTTGAGATACATTTGTAATGGGGGAGGAAGCTCAGCATATAGCTTGCCTATTCAGAACACAGCTCTGTATGTTCCTTTGTTCATGTGTGCTGTGTGTGGAGGGGGGTGTGTCCCTTTCCTCCAATCAACTCTCACGCAGTGTTACTGCAGCTCTGCACCCCTCCTCTCTGCTCCTCACAGATGCAGAAGGATTTTTATCACTAATCTGCACTATTGAAGAAATTTAGAGAAGAGAAGATGCCAGATAAACAAGTAAAACCTATGTAGGAGGATTTGTTTAATCGTTGTGTATCACCTGAAGCCATTCTATTCACTGAGCATATGAGAGGGTTTGCAACCACTTTAAAAGAAGGGGGCACAATCCACACATCAACCAATGATCTTAAAAATAACCTGTCTGCAAAATAGTAAGGATAGAGGAGGTTTGGCAGTCCTAAATTCCAGAATGTATTTTCTGGCTTCCCAAATGCAACAATTTGCTGGTTGGGGACATTATAATACCTCAGACCCTATAGCTCATTTGGTAACCTTGTCAAGCTCTATTTTGCCTGCTATATCCCACCTGGAGATGGACCTACAGAGCCTTCCCCCTTCGTCCCCCACAGCAGTTCTCCTTAAGAAAGTGGGGCAGCAGAATGAGCCAATCAGTCCTTGGAGCAATTCCTACATTGCTATATTTCTGACCATCATAACAACTGGTCAGACCTATTACCATGGGCAGTTTGCTCACAATAGTGCCTTAAATTCTGCACTTCCCGATTGTCCCTGTTTATGGCAAACTATGGTTTCCAACCTTCCATGTTGCATTAGAGGAGCATCTCTGTGTTATTCGTTCCACTTGGGCACAAGTCCAGAAGACTTTGCAACATGCTAATGATAGGTCCAGACTCCATGCTGATGTGCCTGCGCCTTCCTACCAGGTTGGGGAGAGGTTTGTCTGTCATCTCGCAACCTCCTACTTCATGTTCCCTCGTTGAAGTTCGCACCTCGGTTTATTGGGCCTTTCTGTATTCTTCACAGGATTAACCCAGTGGCTTATACATTCCTTTTAATATGCGTATCTCAAATGTATTTCATGTCTCCTTTACCACCTGGGTGCCACTTCCTCACCCTGTACAGGTTGAGAATCATGAGGAGTATGAAGTACAGTCCATTGTTGACTTCCGTAGGTTCCGTGGGCGCATACAGTACCTGGTGCATTGGAAGGGGTACGGCCCGGAGGAACGCTATTGGGTCTCATTCTCGGACGTACATGCCCCTGTCCTCCTCTGTGATTTCCATAGACGTTTTCGCCTCATGCCTGGTGGTCCTCCAAGGGGGAGGGGTCATTGAGGAGGGGGTACTGTCAGGGCTGGGCTCAAGGGCTGGGCTCAACCCTTCCTTCTCTGAGCTCGCTGCTCAGTTGTCAGCTAATTGCAAGCTCCTATCTCTCCACAGCTACTCACCTGTTGATGATATCCTGCTTGTCAGTCCTGCCTACTTAAGCTGTCCAGCCCAGAGGATCTCTGCCTTCGCCTTGGTCAACATCACAGAGACTATCTCCTGCATTCCTGTTTTTATTTTTAAATACATTGGACAAGGGTGCTGGGATTTTATTGCTGGTTGGTGTTCCTCAGGGCACATTCCCCTAACTTCCTGTAACGTATGTTGTTACATACAGGCGGTGGGGGGGGGGGGGGATCTCGACAGGGAAGCCAACAGCATTGCTTCCACTCCACCATTTCACAAAGCACAAGTTGTCATAACTCACTCCCTATCCCTCTCTCCTGTTGATCTTCTAGATTAAAAACGTATGTACAAGGCTGTCTCCTCCATTGTATCCTTTTATTGTTGGATACGTTTTTCCAATACAAATAAATATACATGGCTCTGGAAACATCTTGTATACAGTAATTTAATTTTCTGTCACATACTTGCATCATATACTTTCCACTGCACCTTAAAGTGGTTGTAAACCTCAGTCATGAAATCCGAACAAATCATATACAGTATACCTGTAGCGTTGATTTGTCTATCTCCAAAGCTCCAAGAGCTGTTTCTCTCTGGTGCTTCCTTCCTCTGTTATCAGCATGTGACACTTCTGAAGGTTTTCCCGACATTTGAGATACATTTGTAATGGGGGAGGAAGCTCAGCATATAGCTTGCCTATTCAGAACACAGCTCTGTATGTTCCTTTGTTCATGTGTGCTGTGTGTGGAGGGGGGTGTGTCCCTTTCCTCCAATCAACTCTCACGCAGTGTTACTGCAGCTCTGCACCCCTCCTCTCTGCTCCTCACAGATGCAGAAGGATTTTTATCACTAATCTGCACTATTGAAGAAATTTAGAGAAGAGAAGATGCCAGATAAACAAGTAAAACCTATGTAGGAGGATTTGTTTAATCGTTGTGTATCACCTGAAGCCATTCTATTCACTGAGCATATGAGAGGGTTTGCAACCACTTTAAAAGAAGGGGGCACAATCCACACATCAACCAATGATCTTAAAAATAACCTGTCTGCAAAATAGTAAGGATAGAGGAGCTTTGGCAGTCCTAAATTCCAGAATGTATTTTCTGGCTTCCCAAATGCAACAATTTGCTGGTTGGGGACATTATAATACCTCAGACCCTATAGCTCATTTGGTAACCTTGTCAAGCTCTATTTTGCCTGCTATATCCCACCTGGAGATGGACCTACAGAGCCTTCCCCCTTCGTCCCCCACAGCAGTTCTCCTTAAGAAAGTTTGAAGGGCTTCTAATGAGGCACTGAATATTACTGCCCCCCTGGATTTTACCTCCCCAATTTTCCGGAACTTTGCAAATTGCAGGGATTCTCATCATGGCAACACAAGGGGTGTCTGTTTTTTCCCCCAAGTTTATAGTGGTACTACCCTTAAGGCATATGATCGCTTATGCACTGAATTTTCATTATCACCTGAGCAATTTTACCAATATCTTCAATTCAGGCATTCAGGCATGCACTGCAAACCCAAAAACAAACACTTAACTTAACAGTATCTAGTTCAGCTTTAGTGACTAAAGTTTTGCAATCTAGTGTTTGATATCCTGTATAAATCTGTTGTTGTTGTCCTCTATTTTGTTGAAATGCAGAGCTCGCTGGGTGGCTGACACAGGAAACATTGATGGCGATCAATGATACATGGCCCTAGAATCGATTCATGTTACATCCCTATCAGCGTCACATAAGCTCTCGCAGTTGTTTATCTTTCATAGAGCCCATCCTACATCTGCCAGTTTGACATGAGCAGGAGAGATATGCCACTATGCCCTAAATGTAAAATACATAGGGGTGATTTTATATGCATGATCTGGCGATGCCCAAAGCTCACACTGTATTGGACTGAGGTCCTACAGACTACCTCTACACTCACTCAAATACCTGTACCTCTAACCCCATTAGTGTGCCTACTTGGAGCATTAGATCCTGAAATGTATCTACCGGGTGTCTACATTATGATAACTAGATTTTTATACTTAGCTAGAAAGTTAATTGCTAGGGTCTGTATGTCATCTACGGTACCTTCTAGAAAGAAATGGGTTGAGTATGTCAATTCTCTGCTACTTAGAGAACAATTGGTTTACCGCCATCGAAATGCGCAGCGGAAATGTAATCTTGTTTGGAAGAGTTGGTTGGATACTCCCAGACTTGCTCCTCCACAGTTAGTAATGGATAGACTCTTATAAATTTAGGTTGGTATGGCTCCATTGTCAAGGGGCCTGAATTGTCTCACTCACCTAGTGCAACAGTTGTGTTAGTTTTGTTCTGAGCTAATAGTATGTTATTCTAGCTCAGTAAATTGCTTTAAGAAAGGCCCGGATTCTTTCCTAAATGTACATAATATAATTGGGTACTAACATTTATAAGTAAAGTTGATCCAGGGAAAATCGGATTGCCTCTCGGGCGATCAGGAAGGAATTTTTTCCCCTGCTGTAGCAAATTGGATCATGCTTTGCTGGGCTTTTCGCCTTCCTCTGGATCAACTGTGGGTTTAGGATTGGGTATATGGGATTGTATGATATTATTTTTTATTTACTTAATTTTATGGTGCCTTGCAAAAGTATTCACCCCCCCCGGCATTTTTCATGTTTTGTTGCCTCACAATCTGGAATTGACATGGATTGTTTGAGGATTTGCATAATTTAATTTACAGAACATGCCCACAACTTTGAAGATGGTTTTTTTTTTATTGTGAAGTGAACAACAAATAGGACAAAATAACAGAAAAAGTCAATGTGCATAACTATTCACCCCCCTAAAGTCAATACTTTGTAGAGCCACCTTTTGCGGCTATCACAGCTCCAAGTCACTTTGGATAAGTCTCTATGAGCTCGCCACATCTTACCACTGGGGTTTTTGCTCATTCCTCCTTGCAAAACTGCTCCAGCTCCTTCAAGTTGGATGGTTTGCACTTGTGAACCACAATCTTTAAGTCTGACTACAGATTTTCTATTGGGTTGAGGTCTGGGCTTTGACTAGGCCATTCCAACACATTTACATGTTTCCCCTTAAACCACTCAAGTGTTGCTTTAGCAGTGTATTTGGGGTCATTGTCCTGCTGGAAGGTGAACCTCCATCCTAGCCTCAAATCACACACAGAGTAGTACAGGTTTTGCTCAAGGATAACCCTGTATTTAGCACCGTCCATCTTTCCCTCAACTCTGACCAATTTCCCAGTCCCGACTGCTGAAAAACATCCCCACAGCATGATGTTGCCACCACCATGTTTCACTGTGGAGATGGGGTTCTTTGGGTGATGTGATGTGTTGGGTTTGCACCAGACATAGCGTTTTCTTTGATGGCCAAAAGTTCAATTTTAGTCTCATCAGACCAGAGCACCTTCCTCCATACATTTTGGGAGTCTCCCACATGCCATTTTGTTTTTTGCTGAAAGTAATGGCTTTCTTCTGGCCACTCTGCCATAACGCCAAACTCTATGGAGCATACGGCTTATTGTCGTCCTATGTACAGATACTCCAGTCTCTGCTGTGGAACTCTGCAGCTCCTCCAGGGTTACCTTAGGTCTCTGTGCTGCCTCTCCGATTAATGTCCTCCTTGCCTGGTCCGTGAGTTTTGGTGTGCGGCTGTCTCTTGGCAGGTTTTCTGTTGTGCCATGTTCTTTCCATTTGGTTATGATCAAGGGCGTTGCTAGGGGGTGGCTTTTGGGGCTATAGCCCCGAATCTGAGGCCAATAGCCCCGAGTCTCTGCAGGGGTCCCCAAGGGGAGGGGAGGCTCTCTGGAGACCCTTATGTAAGTGGGGGGGCTCTCTGGGGTCCCTGATGTAAGGGAGAGGCTCTCTGGGGACCCTGATTTTAAGGTCTAGGCTCTCTAGGGACCCAGATTTAAGGGGGAGGCTCTCTGGGGACCCTAATGTAAGGGGGCCTCTTTGGGAACCCTGATGTAAGTGGGGGGGCCCTCTGGGTACCCTGATGGAAGGGGGAGGCTCTGTGAGGACTCTGATGTAAGGAGGAGGCTCTCTGGGGACCCTGATGTAAGGTGATGTAAGGGGGGGCTCTCTGGGGACCCTGATGTAAGCGGGGGGCTCTCTGGGGATATATATACACCCACACGTATATTACTGTATATACATGTGTATGCCCGCCCAAGCGTATGACTTTCTTTACTACACTGCTATGGGCTCTAGCCCCAGATCTTTTGTAGACCTAGCAACGCCTCTGGTTATGATAGAGTTGATGGTGCTCCTAGGCATCATCAAAGAATTGGATATTTTTTTATAACCTAACCCTGACTTGTACTTCTCAACAACATTGTCCCTTACTTGTTTGGAGAATTCCTTGGTCTTCATGGCAGTGTTTGGTTGGTGGTGCCTCTTGCTTAGGTGTTGCAGCCTCTGGCACCTTTTAAAAAGGTGTGTAGATGTAATGACAGATCACGTGACACTTAGATTGCACGCAGGTGGACATCATTTCACTAATTATGTGACTTCTGAAGGTAATTGGTTGCACCAGAGCTTTTTATAGGCTTCATAACAAAGGGGGTGAATACATATGCACATGCCAATTATCGTTTTTTTATTTCTGAAAAATAGATTTATGTATATATTTTTCTAATTTTACTTCACCAACTTAGACTATTGTGTTCTGATCCATCACATATAATTCAGATTAAACAAACATTGAACTAAAGGCTGTAATGTAACAAAATAGGTAAAAAGCCAAGGGGGGGTGAATAATTTTGCAAGGCACTGTATGTCTTTGTACTGTTCAGATGCTCTTTCGTATTAATAAAAAAAGACTTTGTATTAAAAAATAAAATAACCTGCGATAGGACTATGGAGATTCAAATAAGCTTTACAGTAAGCCCTCATTGACCTTGGTAACTTCAATATCTGTGGGGAAATTCATTTTCAAACTTCATTACAAAAGTGCCACGGTTGTTTTTTTAGCCACTTTACCTCACCCTTCTGCCTCTCCTAGCTGTGACTTAGCCTATTCTAATCTCTTCAATGTTTCCAATCTCCATTCATTCCCATAGAAACACCATCTGTTCTACTGTATGTCCCAACAGTGGAGGGCTTTTCATGGAAATGAATGAAGATTTTTGTGCACATGCATAGAAGAAGCGCTCAGCAAGAAAACCTGCAGAGAAGTGGCTGTGCGGTGCTCTGTAGTATCAAGAATTGTGAAGTATTTCATCCCCAAAGACCACAATAGAGACTTTCAATTTAGGCTGCAGTCAGTTTCAGAACACTGTTGGCGTAAAGGCTATTTTTTTTATTAATAAAATAAACAAGAAGCTATGTTTACCTGCTCTATGCAATGGTATTGTACAGGGCAGTCCCTAACTCCTCTTTAGGAGTTCCTCGCCGGGGCTGTCCACTCTTCCTTCCCTGCTGGTGCCCCCTCAGTACAAGGCTTGCTAAGGGGCACCTGTGTGGGCACCATAGACACACACGGTGCAACAACCCCCCCCTCCACATTCTTTCCTCATACAATTTGACTTACAGCAGCATTAGCCAATGGCTCCCGCTGTCTCTTGTGAGACCAGGAAGAGAGAGCAGCAGCTCTGCAGACAAGGACAGCACTGGATCAAGGGAGGATTCAGGTAAGTGTTTAGGAAGGTGGGTGGGTGGGGGGGGGGGGCAGTTATTGAAAGGTTTTTTACTTTAATGCGGAGAATACATTGGGATAAAAAAAAAATATTTAAAACATTTAAGTTTATAATCACTTTAAAGGAGTTCTATGGTTACAGCGTTTTATTTTATAACATCAGCATTGTAATTACAACACATACAATAGTTATATTTTATAAACCAATATAGGTTTGCTGGAAAACTCTTTCATGTTATGAGTTCTGCTGGTCTTCTGGCCATCTCTTTCCGCAAGTTCCTGGATTCCCTGCATGCTTTGCAGCTTCTCTTCTGCATTTTTATTTAATTTCTAAGAACTATATATCCCATGGTATATTTAAGCAGTGATGCCTGTACTGACTCCGCCTCCTGAAACTCCTCCTCTCAGCACCTCTGTAGTTCAGAAGGCAGGCTCTGTGAAATGTGTGACATGCCAGTGCCAATTCACTAGGCATAGTAAATATGTGTCATGTATTCACTATGTGTGGGGATCTTCACAAAGTAAGTTTACAAACTTATAGCTCATTCAGATTAATTGGAGTAGGCTAGAAATAATTAAAATACAATGTGGAAATGAATATATGATTTTTGACCTCCTGTAGTGTATTTAAATTAGAAAGCTGTCTGGCTGCCAAGCCCCTGTGCCAGAGAAAAAAGGGGGACGACCTACCAATTTACTGCCTCTATTTTAACCACTTCAGCCTCGGAAGGATTTACCCCTTTAATGACCAGGCCATTTTTTGAAATACGGTACTGTGTCGTTTTAACTGACAATTGCGCGATCGTACGACGCTGTACCAAAACAAAATTGATGTCCTTGTTTTCCCACAAAAAAGCGCAAACAATTAAAACCACAGAGGTGATCAAATGCCACCAAAAGAAAGCTCTATTTGTGGGAAAAAAGGACATCAATTTTGTTTGGGTGCAGCATCGCAGGACCACACAATTCTCAGTTATAACGACGCAGTGCCGTATCGAAAAAAATGGCCTGGTCATTAGGGGGAAAAGCTTCTGGAGCTGAAGTACCGTATTTATCGGCGTATAACACGCACTTTTTTCCCCTTAAAATCAGGGGAAAATCGCGGGTGCGTGTTATACGCCGATCCCCTGCGATCCTGACCTGTCAGAACTAAAAAATCGCTGACCGCGATTTGAAAATGGCGCAGCCGGCGCCGAAATACACAGTGCCGGTCCTCGGCTCTTCTCGGCGGCTTTCGGTTTCACTCGAGCGCCGCCCGAACCTAGCCGAGTATACTCGGCTAGTTTCGGATAGCTCCGCTCACCGTCCGAGTGGAACCGAAAGTAAACGAGAGCCGCCGAGAAGAGCCGAGGACCGGCTCTGTGTATTTCGGCGCCGGTGGCGCCATTTTCAAATCGCGGTCGGCGATTTTGAAGCTCAGAGGCTTCAGCAAGACTGCACTGGGGCAAGGCTGGACTGGGGCAAGGCTGGACTGGACACTGGGGAAGGCTGCACTGACATGGCTGCACTGACATGGCTGCACTAGCAAGGCTGCACTGACATGGCTGCACTGACATGGCTGCACTAGCAAGGCTGCACTGACATGGCTGCACTGGCAAGGCTGCACTGACATGGCTGCACTGGGCAAGGCTGGACTGGGGCAAGGCTGCACTGAGAAGGCTGCAATGATGGGCATTTAAATGTAAGTTTTTTTCCCTTCAACTTCCCTCCTAAAAGTTTTTTTTCCTTAAAATTCCCTCCTAAATTGAGGTGCGTGTTATACGCCGGTGCGTGTTATACGCCGATAAATACGGTAGTTCATTTACTGCCTATTAACACCTTCCTGTCTGGCCTATAGCAGAGTGACGGCCGGGCGTTGGTTTTACCTTTCTTAGTGGACGTCATATGATATCTTCTCAGAAAGTGCAGGGCCATGCAGTGGCGTGATCTGTTACCGGCTGAGTCCACCGGACTCAGTGTACTGGCTCACTGCTGGTACCATGTGACTGTTGTGACCAATCACAGCAGGTCACATGACAGTTGTAAACAATGGATGGCTTCTTTTCATGCCATTCATTGTGTACAATTGTGTTGCTAGCTGTGATTGGTCAATGTGATCACATGCTACAGACAGGGCAAATCACAGCCCATCTGTACCATATAATTAGCTTTGACCAATCACTGCTAATCACAAAAAAACAAACTGAATGAATCAGTTTCATTCAGTAAAATGCTTGCTTATAGCAATGTAATTCACTGCTATAAGCAATCATAATGTGTAAAAAAAAAAAAAAAAAAAAATCCTGATAACTTTCCCAGAGTAGTACAATATTACTATGATAATATTATATTGCTCTGGTCACAGTGTGTTAAAAAAAAAAATTTATAAATAAAAAATAAATAAATAGAAAAAAAATTAGTTGACAGTATGTAAAAAAAAATCGTGAATATGTTTTTTATATTTCTTTATTTTCCAAAAAATTATGACAAAAAAAATGACAACTTCAAAAAACCCACCATGCCTCTTACTAAATACTTTAGACTGTCTGTTTTCCAAAAAGAGGTACTTTTCATTATACTGTCCTGGCATTTTAGGACCTCATGAAATGAAATCTGTCGTCATTACATCAGGACTGATCAATTTTCAGATATATACCATAGTTTGTGGACTCTATAACGATCCTACAGACTAAATAATATACACTGATTTGGTTTATTTTCACCAAAGAAAGGTAGAAGAATGCATTTTGGCCTAATTTTATGAAGAACAATTATTTATTTTCAAAATTTTATAATAGAAACAAAGAAAACCATGTTTTGTTTTTTTTTCTCAAAATGTTAATTCTTTTTGTTTATTTAACAAAAAAAATAAATAAAAAAAACCCAGTGGTGATTAAATACCACTAAAAGAATGCTCTAGTTGAGTGAACAAAATTTAAAAAATGTAGTTTGGGTACAGTGTTACATGACCACGCAATTGACGTTCAAAGCTGAAAATTGGCCTGGACAGGAAGGGGGTAAAAGTGCCCGGTATTGAAGTGGTTAATAATATGTAAATAATTGAATATGTACACTCTGGCCTGCGGATTAAAGCAAAGTGCTTTCCAACCAGAATAGGGTACAATTTTGACATTATAGAAGCAGGGAATAAAAAATATAAAGTTTGAAGCATTGAAGTTATTAAGAAAACAGTCAGAGGAGAAAAATACTAAGTGCAGAGTGGGCAAGAGAAAATATTCAAATGTTTTGATGTCATGTAAATAGCGAATGCAACATCAGACTGGAAAGAAGCAGACAGCTGTCTAGCCAGGTTGTGTAATGTGTACACTATCTCTTTTAGTTAACAGGTGCATTGAAAGTGTTAATGCAGTCTTAGGCAGGCCATAGATGGTGCAAATGTCTTTCCTGCAACCATGGGTTGCAGGAAAGCTGTTTGCGCGATTCCCCCATCAGCACAGATAGTGATGACAGGGGAATCCCTCCTGCCAAGCAATTGTCTTCTCCTGGCGGGGGCGGGCGGAGAAGCCATCCCTGCCTAGAAGAGACAGTGATTATTGCTAGCGGCAGGCTGGTTGTGTGATCAACTTGGTACATTCAGCCTGCACACACGATTTGAATCTTGGCCGGTTCCTGCTGAACCAGACAAGATTCAAACCGTCTATGGCTGGCCTTAGTGGAACTTAAAGGAGAAGTTTGGGGGTAATTAAAAAAGCAAACATACATACTCACCTCTATGCTGCAGCATCGATCTGATGCTGCAGCTGTCCCCTGTTGGCTCTAAGCCTGAGAACTGAGTGATCACATGGACACTGATTGCTCAGCTCTCGGTCCTTTGGAGTGGAGAGCAATGACTGTCAGTTGTTGCTCTGCATTCTTCCCCTCCAATGCTCACTGAAGCGTTGGGCTGGAGAAGGGGCAGGCGAGGTGACTCCAGCTGTCAATCAGGCATCTGAGTGAATCCTGACAATATGGTCGGGATCCTTCCAGAGCCTGGAACAGCACTGTGACATTAGCTGACAGCAGGCTTTAGACCTCAGTCAGCTGATTCTGGGTCACAAGAGTGTAAAAGTTAGCGCACTCCTGGATGCCATACTCTTTTAATTCTATGTGTCCATACTCTTTTAATTCTATGTGAGAAGCAGCAAGTTGGACCAGGTCAAATCCCTGTTATCATTTGCGTGTTTTACACAATAAGAATATCAGTGTGCATTAGCAATATTCAGTAAGTTTACCGCATAGACCAATGACAGACTTGTTAGTTGCTGCTTAATGTATATGTTAGCTCATATGTCATGAATTAACAAAGTCATTTTCGAGTTCAATAACCACTCTGTAAGCTATTACAGTTCATTATTGAGTTTGTCTTTTCAAATCTGAGTCTTCTAATTTGGGATTGCTTATATGTATTAAAAATCCATTTACAAATCTTGGATATTTTCTTTCTTCCATCTACCAGTAAAAGCTGTTGTGTTCTCTGCCAGTAAAGCAGTGTTATGCCGCGTACACACGACCGGTTTTGCCGTCGGAGTAAACTACGAAGGTTTCTCTGACAGAACTCCGACAGAATTCCGCTCAAGCGGTCTTGCCTACACACGGTCACACCAAAGATCGACCGTCCAGAACGCGGTGACGTACAACATGTACGACGGGACTAGAAAAAGGAAGTTCAATAGCCAGTAGCCAATAGCTTCCGTCTCGTACTTGCTTCAGAGCATGCGTCATTTTTGGTTTTCCCAATAGGAATTGGTTCCATCGGAAATATTTAGAACATGTTCCATTTCTGGGTCCGTCAGAATTAAAAAAAAAAAAAAAGTCGGACATTCCGCTCGCGTGTACGCGGCTTTAGTAAGGTGGTACGCCAGGAAAAAAACATTTAGGTTGGATTAACTGGAGGAAAGGCTTTTATTGCTGTCCCAGTAACCGTAGTCATGGGTACAGAAAAAAACAGAAGTTCAACTCCTTCCAACTGTACTTTCCAAGAGCAGGTCACCGACCTGGCTATGCTTCATGGCAGGGTTGGTTAGATCATGAGAATTACAAATCCTTTATCAGGTAAAATGGTACCTATATATGTATTTCAACTTTGCATTTAGATGTTTTTCTAGAGGTCAGTTTAAATAAGTGAAAATTAAAATTATTATTTATAAAAATGTTGGTCTATGAATACAGCCTCACAATTCCTTAAGACGTGATAAAAAAATAGAAATGAATAACAAATTAGACCAAATTGCAAATAAACATACGCTACAAAAAATATGTTTATAAGCCAGGGTGAGATATTTTGGCTGACTAATTACTTTGCAAGGTGTTTATCCACGTTGTGAAGTATGTTCGCTTAGTGAATAGAAAAATCTGATCCTTTAGAATACCAAATCATGTGGAAAATTAGAAAACACAGGATTTTTGTGTGCAAATGATTGGATGATTGCAGTGAACACAGCTTTACATTATTCATTAAGCTAGGTGAACATTCAATTTGCAAAGTGAATATGTAGTCTCTATTCTTTAGGTAAATCAATTATAGTATCTTCTAAGACAATTAAAGTGTTTTTTAAGCCACTCTAACCTGTATACACCATCAGCAGTGTCTTCTATTGTAGTATCCCCCTCTGTGTGTGATTTATAAAAATAAATGCTGCAAATACCTAATTTCACAGCCGAGATTGTGATCATTGTGATCACATGACTGGACAGCTTTCTCCTTTCCTCCTCTGAGAGATGCAGCGGGCGGGGCTGAGATTCCTCTTCTGATGTCAGTCTGGAGGGGAGGAGGAAAGGAGGAGAGAGCTGGCTGGTCATGATCGCAATCTCGGCTCTTAAATGAGGTATTTACAGCATTTTTATTTATAAATCATTTACAGAGGGGGACACTGCAATAGGAGTCAGTGCTGATGGTGTATACAGGTTAGTGTTATGAGAGCAGCACAGACAGAGAGGGGGAGGAGGACACAGGAGCAGAGAGCAGGCTGCTGATGATAGAGGCACATAAACTGACCACAGTGTCAGGGCTCAGCAGCCATGATACACCGTGGTCAGTTTACAGGGGGGGTGGGAAGAAACTGGAAGGATCAGCCAGGTTTTTTAGGTGTTACAGGGGGCCAAATGACACAGGACAAGCACTATCATATAACATGCTTTAAAGGAGCAGGATCCATTTTTTTCTTTTTAGGGTTAACAAATGCTTTAAAGAAGAAGTAAAGCCTTCCTTTTTAATTGTACCTACAGGTAAGCCTATAATAAGGCTTACCTGTAGGTACTGTAAATATCTCCTAAACATGCACTGTTTAGGAGATATTCACTATAAACGCTACCACCGACGTCATCGGTACATGCACTCTGAAGAAACGGCCACTGGCGCCATTTCTTCAGGACCCTGTGCCGTGACCGGCAGCTCCCACGTGCATGTGTGGGAGTGATGTTATCTCAGATCCGGCCAATCACAGTGACGGAACCCGTGAACCTGGAAGAAACTCGAGGCAAAATTTCAGCCGTCTCAGCGGTGTGCGGGCGCCTCTGAGAGAGCTTAGTTTTAAGACAAGTATTTCATAATGAGCTAATATGTGATGCATACTAGCTCATTATGCCTTTTTCTAACAGGTTTTTTTTTTCGGGTGGGGGGGGTTGGGTTTACAACCACTTTAAGGTATAAAATTATCTTTAGTAGCTACGGTAGACTAGAAAATGCTAAAGGGAGTATGAAGTCTACTCTTCTCATTTATAAAACGGACAAACTCCTGCACAAACACTCACAAGATGACGTTGTAATTGAATGAAATCTTGAATTACAATTTTTTGAATAATATTTTCTGAATGGCAACTGTGCTGAGCGTCCGAATCTCGTGTTCAGTAGGCAGAAGTGCAGCTGCTCGGTATGGGACCCAGAAGCAAGTGGAGATAGCGGTGTTTACTTCAATGATTTCCAGCTTCCAGGGGAATCGGTCAGGTATGGTCAGGGCCGCTGATAAGGCAGTACAGTCAGCCTGTTTGTACCAAACCCAGGCCCCATCAGTTCAAAAGGAGGGCCTGAGCACCTGCCAAGCAGGAGGGACTGCTGTTCTACCTCATTGCTCCTCTTGCAGTTCCCCCTGTAGCGCTGGCAGCTTCTCCTCCTTTCCCTTCCTGTGCTGCAGGGCGATGCATTCATTTATCCCTGCCCCCACCCCCCTGCTGTCAGGGCCCCCCCGTGTGCCTCCCCCACCTCCGCAGAGCTGGCAGCTTCCCTCCTCTCCCACCAGCAGCTGCTGCAGGCACACAGGAGGATCGGTTCCAGGATGGAGAGTGGGGGTCTAGTAAATATGTCCTATTTACCGGTCACTTTCTTTCCGGTTTGAACACAGTGAGTAATCGGTACTGGTCATTGCTGTGTTCATTCATCACTGAAGCGTAGTGAACTGTGTTTACTATGCTACAGTTTGTGAATGAACAGGAAGCCGCTCAGCACTGAGCACTTCCCATTCATTCACGGACCAGTGCTGAGGCTGCAGAGAAAGGAATTCAGGAATTTATATCCTTATTTCCTTTCTTTGTCTCAAAAGTGAGACATTAGGGGTTTGTTTAGTCCCCTGATATTTCACCAAAACCTCCCAACAGGGCTCCTAAAAAATAAAAAAATAAAAATTCTAAAAATAAGTAAATACAATTCTAAAATGTTTTTTTAAAAATGTATAAAAACCAATTAAAAAAAATAAGGGCTCATTCACATATGCTTCACTCTTCAGGGAGCATTTGACAGGTTGTGGGTTAGGGGGCCTGTCAGGTAGGCTGTATGGGGCCCTGTGATTTCTAACAGCAGCTCTTGGTATCGTGTATATATATATATATATATATATATATATATATATATATATATATATAGTTACATTGATCCAAGTTGGACCAAGGCAACTATGTATAAAATACCCATGTTTGGAATTCAGTGGCGGCTAGTGGTATGTTTTTGGAGGGGCGAAAAACAATCCAAGGAACATAGTGCAATATTATTATTATTCTCAAAACCAATGAGGATGAGCATAAGTACAGCAAGAGAGAGCAACTATAGGCACTATTACTGCCACTGGTGCCACTGAGTTTGAACACTGTTGCTGCTGAAGCAGTGAGTATTATACATAATTGCTAATAGGTAAAGGGATTTTTGCTTTATCTTTTAAGGGAATGCATTCATTATTACCACTGCATCCTATTATATAGAACACAGTTATCAAAGGGCTAAGAATATTGGACACTAATATTACTGTTGCTACAGCTAGATCCAGGAATTTGGGGTGCTGTTCAGTGGCAGCTTGTGCTCAATATTTTTGAGGGGGGCAGCAAACCAACGCCACCAACACCCCCCTCGCAGGAGATGGAGGGGAAGGCGGCCATCCCCCCAACCCCCGCGGGAGAAGGACGAGAAGGCGGTGATCATCCCCCCCCCACGGGAGACAGACTGGAAGGCAGCGATCAGAGGCCTCGTTACCTTAGGAGGCAGATGACAAGGATCCAGGGTAGGGCTGCAGCTCCTCGCTCCAGCTACTTCTTGCTCTGAGGCCGTTGCTTCTCCTCCCGGCCGAACAGGAAGTGGGTCCTGAGATCCGATTGGCTTAAGACTCCTTGGCCAGATGGCCATGATTGGCCAGGAGGAGAATTAGGAAAACAATAGCGCATAATAATTCCCTATTGTCACACCAGTGGGTGGGCTCAGGGTGCACCCCTTTTTTGAAGCCAATTAGAGTCTCAGGCTTCAAAAAAAAAAAATTTAAATCCATGCGTCCGATACCCTGCATGTAGATTAGGGTCCGGGCGCATAGATTAGGGGGGGCAGAGCCCCTGCGCCCCATATGGACAGGCCACCACTGGTGCTGTTATTACCTCTAGAGTCAGCGCTTTTTGGTACTGTTATTACTATTAGAGCTGAGAATGTTGTACATGTATCACTGCAGCTAAAGATTTTGCTATTACTAAAAAGAGTCAGGAATTTATTGTGTTGTGTTCAATATTCCCTTCTGCTTCTTTCTTCCATGAATGTATCATGCAGTTATGGAAAACTGGAAGACTTAACCTTGGTAATGATCTACATGACCCAACATGTGCTTCTTCCTTCTCTGAAAGCACTGTACCGCAGGAAAAATAATTTCTTTCAGCTAAATCGGATCTCATAAGCAGTTCCATTGGCTTTTTGCTTTACTTTATTTCAAAGCCCTTTTATGCTTTACAGTCAACTGATACTCATTCTTCTTCTCTTAGCTGTGCTTCACTTCTCTGTGTACCATTCTCTGTGTATATTCATTATTTTTAGCACTGTATGCACATGGCTGAGAGTGCCATATTGGCACTTATGGGCCAGTGCCTAGGGCAGTACGATACGGGTAAAAAGTAAACCAAGCCTCCATTTACAAACTGATAATTTTAAAAGATATTTTGTTTCCAAATACTGGCTACCTCTACACATTTGTGGCTTAATTCAGAAACTCATATAAATTATAAGTCACATGGGCCCCGGTCTTTATTTTTAGTATCGTGTGAACTCTTATAAATTCAATTAACAGTTATCAATATATAAAAAAGTGAAAACATACCACTATCCTTCCCAATAACATTTTGTATAACATATAGATATCTATCCCCTGGTATTCCAAAAAACCCATATTCTCATATAGGTAGAGGTACAACAACCCTTATAGAACTCTTCCACATAGCTGTGTTCATTTTGATGTGCCACTTGGAAGAACCGTGTTGTCAACATATTATCATTCCTTTCTTTTAGATGTTGATGAATGCGTGGAAGGAACAGACACATGCCACATAGACGCCATCTGCCAAAACACCCCTCGGTCATACAAGTGCATATGCAAGTCTGGATACACAGGGGATGGGAAGCATTGCAAAGGTATATTAGAAGCATAGAACATAGACAGTGGGGTTTTTAATCTTGACTGCCCATTTGCTAATGCCTTAGTGCCGCCTGTTCTAGTAACCTGATTTAAAGGATTTCAATAACAGCCTTATACAGATGAAAGAATTCAGAATGTGTGTGGCCATTCTTATCTAGCATGGATGAGCTACTCTGAATTGACAACAAAAATTGCTCTACATGAATGACTATGTCTGCCTTGATGATACCTTGTCTGCCTTGATGATCTGACGTTGGGTACAAATACTGTATGTTAACAATGAGTCCTGGTGATCCTAAAGAAATTTTAATTATTATTAAAAAAAACCATCTGGGTGTTTGGTTTTCATCAATTAATTTGCACAGTAACAGTTTCAGAAACTGAGACAAAGAGTTTAACAGGTTCAATTTACAGATCTATACATTACAGCTCTGCTGTACAGTTATTGTCTAGGCAAGTATTCTTCTTAAGTATTTGCTACTGTTATGTTTTACAATGCTTCCCCACTCCTCAGTCAAAATGTCCAATTCAGCTTCAGGGAATTCCCCGTACAGCATCACTTAAGCCGGCCATGCATGGATTGAACATCATCCGGTTCAGCAGGGACCGGACTGATTTCAACTCATGTATGGACCAGGTGGTTGTACAGCAGTCAATTTACCGACTGACTTCTGTACAACCGCCCTGATGGATTTTTGCCGCTGAATCAGCACTTGCTGGCTATAAGTAAATGTATAAGTAATTACATCAAAATAGTCACGTTTATATGAAAATTACAACTGATATAAAACATATGTGGACCAAAATGAAAAAAATTATTTTCAAGTGAAGAAATACAAAAGAAGTCCAATGTGCAAAAGAAAAGTCCTTCTTTTCTGTTTTCAAATGTTCTTAAACATGTGATAAGGCTCCATCACCAAAAAGGAGAGAATTCAATTGTGAAGCCACCACCCAATGGGAAAAAATGCACATTTACTGGCTAAAGTGTGACCACCTAATTAAAGAGAAGTCAACTGAGCTTTCAGTTGGGCACCCAGCCCTGGATCAACGTAAGGCAACTCCTCCGACTCCCCCGCTGGTGGATTATTGTAACCAGTTCTTAGTCAGGCATCACCCCATAAATATATTTCATGAGAATATAAAAAAGAGATGCCCCGATAGTGTAAAACCTTATGAGCATGTTTATTAGTTGATTAAAATAACTCTTACATTTGGTTAGATTCAAAGTGCTTTAAAACAAATCCTCGCTGGCCAGATAAACATCACCCGCAATTCCGGGAACGCGTGATGATGTTATCATATCGCTCCGCCCTACGCGTTTCATTACATGTGACATCGTCTGGGGCATAGGCGCCATAGCTGCTTATATCCACCATGTAAGACCAAGCCTCATCATGGATTGCAAAATAGATAAACCGTTTTAAGCACCAAGCCTCATTGTGAGTTATAATGATGGCTACTCAGCCCACAACAAAACCTCAAACAGGGTACACTGCAGCCATGTATGACTAATCTGATCTCGGCCCCAATGATGGTAAATGTAAAGCAACACAAGATGCCAGGCCCCCCAGCGGAAAGTATAGGTAATGCAGTCAAGCATACAATACTATTAATAACAAATCAGGGAGCTGCCGCAACCACTGAGGCATCTAATGGTCAAAAATTATAATATGATTTAAATGCAAGTAAATATTTATAACTTGGATACCTAAAGAATCCAAATCACCAAAAATGTGTTAAAATCCCTGTAAGAAGCACTTCAGAGGCCGATTATACTATAATGCTCAAAATCATTAACATTTCATGGTATTGGTTATTTAAAATAAAACAATAAATTATGTGAACCACTTAATACAAAGAAAATTCTTTCTTAATAAAAACTATAAAGATAAATATTACTTGGCCCAATATACAAATTACCCCTAGAGAGAGTCACTGTCTAGTAGCAATGGGATTGACCCAAATAGTTATTGCTATCAATCCATGACAAGGTTTGGTTTTTAATGAATATAAACAGCAATGGCACAGCATGGCGCCCGTGCCCCGGACAATGTCACATGTGAAGAAACGAGTAGGAAGGAGCGACGTGCTGACGTCATTGCGAGTTTCCGAAAGTGCAGGTGCTGGTAATGTGGCCAGCAAGGATTTGTTTTAATGCACTTTCAATCTAACTGAATGTAAGTGTAATTTTAATCAACTAATAAATTTGCCTATAAGATTTTATATAATCAGAGCATCTCTTCTTTATATCCTCATGAAATATATTTATGGGGCGATGCCCGACTAAGAACCAGTCACAATCATCCGCCAGTGGGGACCGAAAGAGTTGTTTATGGTGATCAAGGGCTGGGTGCCCGATTGAAAGCTCAGTTGACATTTCTTTAATTAGGGGGGTCACACTTTAGCCGCTCTTCTAATTGGTGATAGAGGCTTATCACATGTTTAACCACTTCAATACTGGGCACTTTCGCCTTGCTGCCCAGGCCAATTTTCAGCTTTCAGCGCTGTCGCATTTAATTCCGCGGTCATGCACTGCTGTACCCAAAAAAGATTTTTATCATTTTTTTGAGACAGATAAAGCTTTCTTATGGTGGTATTGAATCACCACTGAGTTTTTTTTATTTTTTGTTAAACAAGTACCCAAAAAAAATTTAAAAAGTTTCTTAGTCTCTGTTGCAAAATTTTGTAAATAAGTAATTTTTCTCCTTCACTGATGTGCACTGATGAGGCTACACTGATGGGCACTGATGAGGCGGCACTGATGAAGTGGCACTGATGAGAAGGTACTAGTATGCAGCACTGATGGGTGGCACTGATGGCCACTGATAAGCGGCACTGATGTGCGGCACTGATGAGGAGACACTGACAGGGATCACTGATGGACACTGAAAAGGCAGCACTGATGGGCACTGATTGCCATCACTGATGGGCACTGATTGACACTGATTATCAGTGCAGACCCCCCTTGTCAGGAGAGTCGCTTATCGGCTCTCCCATACGCATGTGCTGTCAGCGTGAATAGAGGAATGCAGATTTGGACTGTGATCAGCTGTGATTGGACACAGCTGATCACATGGTAAAGCGCCTACGTCATAGGCTCTTTACCGTGATGGGAGATGCGGTGTGTCCAAGCACCACTGATCGCTGTGCTGAGTGCCCCCGTGGTCCTGCACAAGTGGCTTGTTCTGAAGGACGTCATATGACATCCAGTCAGAACAATGAAACCCCCACCAGCCATCATTTTGCTATAGGCTGGGCGGGAAGGTGTTAGGAATATTTGAAGGAGGGCTTTCACCCCCTTGCTGCCCAGGCCAATTTTCAGCTTTCAGCGCTGTCACACTTTATATGACAATTGCGTGGTCATGCACTGCTGTACCCAAACAAGATTTTTATCATTTTTTTGAGACAGATAAAGCTTTCTTTTGGTGGTATTTAATCACCACTGTGCTTTTTTGTTGTTGTTGTTAAACAAATGAAAAAGGACCAAAAATGTAAAAAATAAAAAAAGTTTTTCTTTGTTTCTGTTATAAGATTTTTTAAAATATGTAATTTTTCTCCTTCACTGATGTGCGCTGATGAGGCTGCACTGATGGGTACTGATGAGGCGGCACTGATAAGGTGGCACTGATGAGGAGGCACTAATATGTAGCACTGATGGGCGCCACTGATATGCGGCACTGATGGGCACTGATAGGCACACTGATTAGTGGCACTGGTGGACACTGATGGGCGGCACTGATAAGCGACACTGGTGGGCACTGATGGGTGGCACTGACAGGCATGGACACTGAAAGGCAGCACTGATGATCACTGTTTGGCACCTCTGGTGGCCACTGATTGGCATCACAGATGGGCATCACTGGTGGGCACAGGTGGGCATCAATGGTGGGTACTGGCAGGCATTGCTGATGGGACTGTACTGATAATCAATGCACTGATTATCAGCGCAGACCCCCCCTGTCAGGAGAGTCACTTATCGGCTCTCTCCTGCTCATGCGCTGTCAGCATGAATAGAGGAATGTTGATTTACACTGTGATCAGCTGTGATTGGACATGGCTGATCACATGGTAAAGAGCCTACTTCATAGGCTGTTTACCGTGATCAGAGATGAGGTGTGTCTGAGCACCACCATTCGCTGCTCTGCATGCCCCCGGTAGCGTGTACAAGTGGCTTGTTCTGATTGACCTCATATGAAGTCCAGTCAGAACAATGAAACCTTGAACCACCCCCCCCCCCGGCCATCATTTTGCTATAGGCTGGATGGGAAGGTGTTAGGAATATTTGAAGGAGAACTTTTCTTTTGCACATTGTAAAATGAGCTCAGGACAGAGTGCAACTAATCTATGTATGTTGAGATTAAAACCCATGGCCTACAAGAAATTGTCCTGCCAACATAGCAAATGATTTCTCTAGTGTTGCACAGAGTTTTGACCAGCTACTTGAACAATGGGTAGCTGCAATGATTCAGTTGTCCAGAAAACCCGTACCTATGTTTTGTTTCTAGTTTACAAGATTTTCAAAAAGTTGACACCAATCTATGTATGTTTAGATTTATTTAACAGTAAAGGCATAGCTCTGTGAATTCATTTGTTATACGTTTGTAATTATTTCTGTTTCTTTTCCCTAGATGTAGATGAATGTGAACGGGATGATAATGCAGGGTGTGTACACGAGTGTGTGAACATACCTGGAAACTACAGGTGCATGTGTTATGATGGATTTCGATTGGCACACGATGGACACAACTGTCTAGGTAAAGTAAAACTTACTGACAGACAATACCCATAAGAGAGCTGAACTCCAGACACTTATAAAAACAAATTAATGCGACTATGTTTTACCTAATACTTTACTAAATGCATTTTTAAAATTCAGCTACTGTAAATACCTCAATTTGACTTGATTTCAGTATATTTCAATCACCTGTACAGCAGCACTGAGACTGGAAGGAAGCAGGCAGACCAGAGAATCAATCAGTAGTACTGCAAATTGGCTGGCAACTGTAACAAAGAAAGTGTTGTTATCCTCCTGGCTGTGCTGTGTGGTAGAGCTGTAAAAAACCTACAGGACTTAAAACTTATAAAACTTAAAACGATGTTCCAGCTAAAAGTGGAACCTCTGCTTATTTGCTCCTCCACCCCTTCTGGTGCCAAATTTGGCACCTTTCAGAGGGGAGGGGGAATGGGGACCTGTTTTTGACAGGTCCCCGTGCCCACTTCCAGAAGACGGCGCCACGGTGCCGTCCCTCGGAAGTTCTGCCCCCTACTCCTTGCATACGCAGTTGGGAACGAAAGGCTTCGCTGCCGGTTTCCCGTAATGGAGATGGCGGCAGCATCCGACAGCCAATCCGAAAATCGGCTGGGGTGCCGACATCGCGGGCTCCCTGGACAGGTAAGTGTCCATATATTAATGTATATTATGTCCATATATTAAAAGTCAGTAGCTACAGTATTTGTTTTGTTTTTTTTTTCCCCAGGCCAAACTCCTCTTTAAAGGACTGATTATATATATATATATATATATATATATATATATATATATATACAGTATACATATATTTCATCCCTTTATTTAGGTGTTAACCCTAAATTGCTTCCCATGGGCACTTCTGTAAGCAACAATGAAATACTGTTTTAGCTTTATATTTTGTCTATAGTATAACTCGAATGAACATCAAGGAAATGTCACAACAGACCTGTAAACATTTATGAATTGGTAATTTAAGTAATGGTACAAATACACTTAGACCAAAAAAAAAAGAGATCGAGCCAAAGATTACTTTTTTTATACAAATTAATTGAGTTGCCACATACTGTAGTCAGCTTTGTAGACCCAAAAGGAAATCCTACCAACGATATCTATGAAATGCTAGCCCAGATAGCAAGCAATTGAGCTGCAAGTTTGAAAATGACTTGCTAAGCTATTTCTAGACTGGCCAGGCTTCACAAGTTTGTTGCACAATTGCAGCAAGTCCGCATTGCATGACTCCAGATCAACTTTCTTTACAAACATTCTGCGAGTCTGCTGCAAGTTCTGGTTCAGTTATGTTGGGCAATAGTCATCACTCCACAGAGGTCACTGTGGCTTACAGAGCTCTCGCTGTAGACTCAGCACTGCAACTTTGTTCTTGCTAGAGATCTGCCATGCAAATTTGCTACAATTTGAAAAAGTGCCAACTAGAACTTGTGCTTCAAGTGCTCTGCAAGTGTACAACTTGCCAGTGAAAATGTGCGGCAAGTTAACAAGACGTTAACAATTCAACACTGCCACAAATTTGTGGCAAGTTATCCTTGCTATCTGGGAATAAAGTACTTAAAGCGGAGTTCCATTTCTACTTATCTGTCCCCCCCCCCCTCCGGTGCCACGTTTGGCACCTTTCAGAGAGGGGGGGGAGGAATGGGTACCTGTTTTTGACAAGTCCCCTTTCCCCACTTCCGAAGATGGTGCCATAACGCCGTCCCTCAGAGGTTCGGCCCCCATTCTCCTTCCTCTGCTTCCAGGCCAAATAGGAATTAAAGCGCGCTTTGCACATGCACAGTAGGTAATCAGCTTTGAAGCCCGAAAGGCTCCACTGCTGGTTTCCTTTAACAGGAATGGTGTCGGCAGCATCCGACAGCCAATCCGAAAATCGGCTGGGGTGCCAACATCCTGGGAACCCTGGACAGGTAAGTGTCCTAATATTTAAAGTCAGCAGCTACAGTATTTGTAGCTACTGGCTTTACATTTTTCCTGGGGGTCCGGAACACCTCTAAAGCTGAACTCAATGAAAAGTAAAAATGCTCCTTTGCAGATGGGCTCCCCCTGCATTGTTAAATGTTTGTTTGGGTCTAGAACAGGGGTGTCAAACTCCATTTCATCAAGGGATGAATTAGCATTATTGATGCCCTCAAATGACCAGTTGTACCTGTAAGACTAGATGTCCAGAGCACCCCACCCCCCTTACATCAGATGTCAAGAGCCCCCTACCATCAGAAGTCAGGTGTCCCTCACCCTCCCTTACATCACAGTGCACCCCCTTACCTTGGAGGAATTTTGTCCTCCTTTCTGCTGTTAACTGCAGAGAAAAGGTGGGCACGGAGATAAGGGGGGTTTCGCAGCAGCAGGAGAGATGCAAGGGCCACATGAAGTGGTGTGGAGGGGGCCCGGATTTGGCCCGCGGACCTTGTGTTTGACACATGTGGTCTAGAGGAACAAGAAAAGCAGTTTTACCTAATCCTCTGCACCCACAGGCTCCCTCCAAGCTGCAAGACTGGTCCAGGAAGCCCCATTTTTCTCCTATGCAGGTCTTCTTACATCATCAAGGCCCTGCATTGGACATTTGGACTCCAAGGAACAGTCCACCGCTGGGGTGTAGGGGAGCACTGGCTGCGGTAGGAGTGCAGGATCTGGTAAGTAAAACTGCTTTTCCTAGCCTTCAGACAAAAATGTGAATTTAACCCTTGCAATGCAGGGACAGCCCTATTGCAAGGGAGTATTTTGACTTTCCCTGAAGGTGGGTTTCAACTATGCCGCAACATATTAAATACAGTAGCCATAAACACCTACATTTGTTTTTAGTACATTTGAGTCTGTAAAATAAATCATAGAAAGTATTTTGTTTAATTTCTTTGAAAAGTGCAAAAAAAATACCTGGGATGTTGACAGACATTTTGTTGATAATTTCCTGTGCACTCTGCCTGTACTGCATTCTTATCAGTTATCTCAGATGGGATGGGTTATGTAGTTCTCAATGCTATGGAGAAAATGAGAGGGAAAGGTTCTGTAGTCCTCTCGTGCTTCTGCTGTCTTAATACAGTAAGGGTGAGTGTTACTACCCTAGGACAGGAAATGTGTTCTTGACAGAATCAACAGATGAAAGGACCTGGAAAGCTACAACATATTACAATTTTGATTTTGGGTTTTTTAAATGCTTTAATTACTGTGTCCCACTGCAGGAACTTATGCTGTGGGTGAATAGATCTAGTGACACCTCTAATGCCGCGTACTCACGACCAGTGTTGCCAACCCCCTGAAATGAAATTTACTGGCAGGATGTCAAAATTTACAAACGGCACAACTTTTTTTACTGACAAAAAACATGAAAATTACTGGCAGATCCGCATTTTTTTACTGGCGCTGCAAAAAAGTACCTAAAATTACTATTGTCAGTGCTAAACAGTGCAAGGATACATATTTGAACTATAAACATATAGCTAGTGCTATTAGCAATGTATTTAAGTTAAACAAAAGTCAAAAAACATATTTCTCCATTGACATGAAGGTCAGGTTACTATAACCCAGCTAGCACTAGGTCCCCTCCTTACATCAGAGTCTGCAAGGATCCCCCTTACAGTGAAAGGGAACTCTTATGTAAAGGGGAACGCTGCAGATCATGATCTAAGGGGGAACTCTGATGTAAGGGGAGGCTCTGGTGACCAGAGACCACCTTATATCAGAGTCCACTGTGTTCCCTTTACATCAGAGTTCCCAATTACATCAGGGTCTGCAGATTGAGTTCCCCTTTGCACTGTAAGGGGCAATCCTGCAGACTTTGATGTAAAGGGGAATGCCAGGAACTCTGATGTGGTGGGCACTCTGGTGACCAGAGACCACCTTCCATAGAGTGAATACACTAAGGTAAGGGGAGTTACTAATTTAGGGGGAAACCTTTATATCAGTGCCACTTACATTATTGTATTCACTCCCCCTTACATCAGCAACCCCCCTAGACTGGCCTGGCGGTGCTGTCACTGACCTCCTCTCAGGTGCATCATGCAGGGCTTAGTCAGATGGCTCCAGCTTGGCGGCTCTGGTTTTCCTATGGTCTCCTCTCCACAGTCCACACATGTCTGACTTCTCCCGTGACCCAATGATCCCGGCGGCGCTCCCACTCTTGACTCCTTTCCCGACTCCCCCTCAGAGACTGCAGACATGATGTAGAAAATGGTCAGAGGCTGGGGGCAGGAGATGGTCAGAGGCTGCGGGCAGGAGATGGTCAGAGGCTGCGGGCAGGAGATGGTCAGAGGCTGCGGGCAGGAGATGGTCATAGGCTGCGGGCAGGGGATGGTCAGAGGCTGTGGGCACTGGGCAGGAGATGGTCAGAGGCTGTGGGCAGGAGATGGTCAGAGGCTGTGGGCAGGAGATGGTCAGAGGCTGTGGGCACTGGGCAGGGGATGGTCAGAGGCTGTGGGCAGGAGATGGTCAGAGGCTGTGGGCAGGAGATGGTCAGAGGCTGTGGGCACTGGGCAGGGGATGGTCAGAGTCTGTGGGCACTGGGCAGGGGATGGTCAGAGGCTGTGGGCAGGGGCTGGTCAGAAGCTGTGGGCAGGAGATGGTCAGAGGCTGTGGGCACTGGGCAGGGGATGGTCAGAGGATGTGGGCACTGGGCAGGAGATGGTCAGAGGCTGTGGGCAGGAGATGGTCAGAGGCTGTGGGCACTGGGCAGGGGATGGTCAGAGGCTGTGGGCAGGAGATGGTCAGAGGCTGTGGGCAGGAGATGGTCAGAGGCTGTGGGCAGGAGATGGTCAGAGGCTGTGGGCACTGGGCATGGGATGGTCAGAGGCTGTGGGGCTGGGCATGGTAGTTTCCTCCACTGTCCCCCTTCAGATACTAGAATATAGAATACCTGTCTCACTCTCCACTTTAGTCAGGGACAGTGTCCGCCTGGCGCCTTCTGTCACTCACTGTGACCCTTTCATCTCTCCAGTGACAGTCACAGTGTCCTCCTCCAGTCCTCTACCGGGCCGGCTTCACCCCACCCCCCCAACCCGTAATGTCCTCCTGTCGCCGTGGCTGGGCCAGCTAACATGGCTCCTCCTGCTCCCCCCGCTGAACCGCAGAGAAAAACGAGCGACGGCTTCTGTTTAAAAATGGCGCCAGGCGGCGTCATTACATTACTGCGCATGCGCCGGCCTGCCGAGCTTGTACGATCTTTCCCGTGTCCTGCAGGCTTCGGAACGGCGCATGCGCAGTTGCATGGCCGACCCGCAGCCATCTTTTTTACGGGCACCGGCTGCCCGTAACGGACATTCACGGGCACCCCGAAAATGGGGTGATTTTTACGGGCTGCCCGTAAATTTACGGGCGGTTGGCAACACTGCACACGACCGGTTTTCCCATCAGAATAAACTCTGAAGGTTTTTCCGATGGAGTTCCAATGGAATTCCGCTGAAACATGATCACACCAAAGTCCGATCGTCAAGAACGCGGTGACGTACAGCACGTACAACGGGAGTAGAAAAAGGAAGTTCAATAGCCAGTAGCCAATAGCTTCTGTCTCGTACTTGCTTCAGAGCATGCACTGTTTTTGGTCCGTCGGAACAGCATACAGACGAGCAGTTTTCCCGACAGGAATTGGTTCCGGAAATATTTAGAACATGTTCTATTTCTAGGTCTGTCAGAATTTTCGAAAAAAAAAAGTCCAATGAGGCATACACGCGATCGGAATATACAATGAAAAGCTTCCGTCGGACTCTTTCTGTCGGACATTCCGCTCGTGTGTACGCGGCATAAGGGAAGATCATTATGCTGGTGGATCAGCATGAAAAATGCTGTCTCTGGCAACTGGTTGGACACAAAAGCCATTGTTGCAATACCACAAGACTTGGACAAGACATTCCATACAGGCTGAAGACATACATGTTAGCTTCTATATGCGTATAGTTTTTTAATATTTGAATAAGGAGTATGTGGATGATCTAATAGTACCAGCTTTGGATTTCTGAATCATCTCACAAAATATAAGGGAACTTGCTGTTGTTTTGGAGTTAAGTGTGCAAAGGAGAAGGGCAGAACTTGTTGTATTGTGCAGGGTTTGGGCTTTCTGGTAGAATGATATATACTGAAATTACATTTCAGAATGGCTGATAAGCACAAATCATTCCTTGTGGAGAAGTACCATGGTATGTTACCAAATAACCATAGTAATCAGAGAGCTTAGCCATTTGCCATGGTAAATTTGTCTTTTTCTGTAGAGGGAAATTTACCATGAAAAATACTCACAAGCCATGAAATGCCATAGTAATTTCATGGTCCATTTTTCATTTGCCATGGTCATTTTGTTTCTTTTTCTATAAGGAGAAAATGAATCGTGGTGAATGTTCAAATCAAATGTGTCATAGAAATTTCCTGGCAATTTGGCATTTCTGTACCAATTTTGTAATAAAAGAAAACCTTTTCTCAATTGCAGCCATGGTACTTTCTTTAACACGTGCAATGAATTAAAGGTAGAACAGCTACACTTCCTGCATGCTTAATTGATTACAGATTTTTAAAATCAATTACAAGTGGTTATATAGTGAGTCCACGAAAAACTGACGTTTCAGTTCTGAGCGAAAGACTGGTAAAAAATGATGTCAAGAAAGATTTCTGTACTGGCCCAGGTCCATCCAATAGCAGTGGCCAACCGTGGTACTCTATAATTTTCTAAGCTTTAGCAGGTCAATGTATTTAAAAAAAAAGTCATTTTCAATATTTTCTATTACAAAAGGTTTTATTAATGTTCAGTCAAACAAACAGAGCCAACAATTAAGGTAGTTACAATGCAAAATAATCATGTAAAAACATTTTCAATATTTTCAAATCTGCAGCTTTCATTAAATTAATACTTGGTAACTCTGACATGACGGTCCTTGTTCAAACACTTCATGTTATCAGATAACACGCTCTGTCCCTGTTTCCCAGTTGTGCTCCTTTGTTGTCATGCTGTTACAAAGGCTTCCAATAGGTAATCATTTTAACATACATTAGGCAGGAATGGTAAACTGTTGTCACCATCATAAAATGCCACGCAGTCATTGCTGGAGCACAGGCATGTGGAAATAAAATGGCTGCAAAGAGACTGCAGCTCTAAGATGCGATAAAGGATGAAAAAAGGTGGAAACAGTATAAAAGGCAGTTGTTAATTATACACCATGAAATACCCATGCTGTATGTGTAGATAGTTCACACTCATGCTGTTTTGCTGTGTATATTTATAGACATATTGTAAGTACCCCATGTTTTTCACCAATCAACATGGCAGCTGTAAAAATATGTCTTAGCATAGAACCTTTGGGTTGCCAGCAGGTGGCATAGGTTTCTCTGTTGTGCAAAGTCCAAGAATTGTCCAGGGATTTTGGGGTTCACTGTGGACATTTCAACCCTTGGATATATTCCACTGGAAACATCTGACATGCAAATAGAGCACTGAAGCAAAGTCCTTTTTTGGTGGAAAAAGCACAGTTCATAAACAAACTGTGGTGGACGCTGACTAAGTTCAGGCTTGTGAATTGTCAGGCTCAGAGTTGCAACTCATGTTGTGGAATAGGTCAAGCAGAGCAAGCAATAAACAGCCAAATAGCATAAACCATAATGCCCTGTACACACGACCAGTTTTCCCGTCAAAATAAACTGTGAAGGTTTTCCCGACGGAGTTCCGATGGAATTCCGCTCAAGCTGTCTTGCCTACACATGGTCACACCAAATTCCGACTGTTCAGAACGCAGTGACGTACAACACATAGGACGGGACTAGAAAGCGGAAATACAATAGCCAGTAGCCAATAGCTTACGTCTCGAACTTGCTTCAGAGCATGCATCATTTTTGGTACATCGGAACAGCATACAGACAAGCGGTTTTCCGATAGGAATTGGTTCCGTCGTAATAATTTAGAACATGTTCTTTTTCTAGGTCCATCAGAATTTTCGATGTAAAAAGTCCAATGGGGCATACACACAATCGGAATATATGATGAAAAGCTCCTGTCTGACTTTTTCTGCCGGACATTCCGCTTGTGTGTACACGGCATTAGACAGGATAGAATTGTAGAATTGTAAAAAGTTATATAAATTGCAGACCTTCCAAAACCCAGGCGGTCTTTATTTTTTTTACAGAGACCAATGCAGGAAGACTTAATTGTATATGTGATTACAAATGTATTATATACCGTATTTATCGGCGTATAACACGCACAGGCGTATAACACGCACATTCATTTTAAGAGGGAAGTTTCAGGAAAAAAAACAAAAATTTTAAATAAGGAACTTTGGAGCAAAATAAGGGTCAGTGCCCATCTGCAGCCTCATCAATCCACATAAATGCAGCCTCACGATTGCCTCCAGTGCAGCAGCCTCACCATTGCCATCAGTGCAGCCTGACTGACGTCCACCTGCAGCCTAGAGGGGACAGGGAGGGGGCGGGACGAGCGCTGACAGATTACATACAAAGAGAATCTCCTATGATAGACAGAACAGTGGTCCAATGGCGGCCAAGGAGATGGGACTTCCTATTACAGAGCCTGCCAAGTAAACAGGAGATTCTCGCTGTATGTAATCTGACAGCGCTCGTCCAGCCCCCCTTCTTGTCCCCTCCGAGGCAGCTAAAATTGAAGTATTGGCGTATAACACGCACACACTATTTGCACCTGATTTTCATGGTAAAAAAGTGAGTGTTATACGCCAATAAATACAGTATTTGGTAGTATTAAATTAGTGTAGGGATTACACTAGGTTAATTTTGTCTGTTACGTCTAATGCCGCGTACACACGATCAGACTTTCTGGCATACTTGGTCCGGCACACTTTCCGACGGACTTTGTCCGCCCGGTGTGCCGGACTTTAAAACGGACGGACTTGCCCACACACAACCGGACTTTCCGGCGGGCTAGGCCCCCCATCTTTCCGACGGACTTTCGCCGGAGTTACGGCGGACTTTCAGAATGAACGGACTTGCCCACACATGGACAAGTCCGTTCATTTTGAACGTGACTCAGGTACGACGGGACTAGAAAAGGAAGTCAATCTTGCCGCTTTTATCGGCGAGATTGACACCTTGCGAGCCCCGTCGCGGGTCATACCAGGCCCTTAGGTCTGGTATGGGTTATAAAGGGAAGCCCCTAAAACGGCGTGGGGTCCCCCCTATAATCCATACCAGACCACGATCCGAGCACGCAGCCCGGCCGGTCAGGAAAGGGGGTGGGGACGAGCGAGCGGCCCCCCTCCTGAACCATACCGGGCCGCATGCCCTCAACATGGGGGTGGGTGCTTTGGGGGAGGGGGCGCCCTGCGGGGCCCACCCACCCCAAAGCACCTTGTCCCCATGTTGATGAGGACAAGGGCCTCTTCCCGACAACCCTGGCCGTTGGTTGTCGGGGTCTGCGGGCAGGGGGCTTATCGGAATCCAGGAGCCCCCTATAAGAGGGCCCCCAGATCCCGGCCCCCCACCCTATGTGAATGAGTATGGGGTACATGGTACCCCTACCCATTCACCTAGGGAAAAAGTGTCAATAATAAAACACACTACACAGGTTTTTAAATTAATTTATTAAACAGCTCCGGGGAGGTCTTCCTCCGGCTTCGAGGGTCTTCCTCCGGCTTCGGGGGTCTTCTTTCGGCTTCAGGGGTCCCTCCGGTTCCTCTTCTCCCAGCGTCCGGTTGGTTCTTCTCCGCTCCCTCTGGCCTCATCTCCCGGTGTTCCAGTTCTTCGGCCGGCTCCTTCGCTGTCTTCATGCCGCTCTTTTGCCAGCGGAGGCCCGGACTTCTGGGCTTCTTGTCTTCTTGTCTTCTTCCCTCTTCTCTTCTCCAGATGTTGACACGACGCTCTCTCTGGCTGGACTGCTCTCTGAGCGCTCCGCTGTGACTTATATAGGCAGAGACCCCGCCCCTTATGATGTCACAGTCCCGGGTGATGTTGACCACGCCCCCTAAAACATCACAGTCCCAGCATGCCCAGGGACTGTGACAGCATAAGGGGCGGGGTCTCCGCCTATATAAGTCACAACGGAGCGCTCAGAGAGCAGTCAAGCCGGAGAGAGTGTCGTGTCAACATCTAGAGAAGAGAAGAGGGAAGAAGACAAGAAGCCCAGAAGTCCGGACCTCCGCTGGCAAAAGAGCGGCATGAAGACAGCGGAGGAACCGGCCGAAGAACTGGAACACCGGGAGAAGAGGCGGGAGAGAGCGGAGAAGAACCAACCGGACGCCGAGAGAAGAGGAACCGGAGGGACCCCCGAAGCCGGAAGAAAACCCCCGAAGCCGGAGGAAGACCCCCCCCCAGAGCTGTTTAATAAATTAATTTAAAAACCTGTGTAGTTTGTTTTATTATTGACACTTTTTCCCTAGGTGAATGGGTAGGGGTACCATGTACCCCATACTCATTCACATAGGGTGGAGGGCCGGGATCTGGGGGCCCTCGTCCTCATCAACATGGGGACAAGGTGTTTTGGAGTGGGGGGCCCCGCAGGGCCCCCCATCCCCCAAAGCACCCGCCCCCCATGTTGAGGGCATGCGGCCTGGTACGAGTCAGGAGGGGGGGCGCTCGCTCATCCCCACCCCCTTTCTTGACCGGCCGGGCTGCGTACTCGGATCGGGGTCTGGTATGGATTTTAGGGGGGACCCCACGCTGTTTTTTCGGCGTAGGGGCTTCCCTTTAAAATCCATACCAGACCAAAGGGCCTGGTATGCCACGCGCTCACCGCAATAGGAAAATTTGTTTTTCCTATTGCAGCGAGCGCGAGATGCAATACCCTGCCCTTGCGTCGTATCTGGTCCGTTAGACCAGCATACAGACGAGCAGGCTTTCCGTCGGACCAGCACACAGACGAGCGGACTTTCCGCCAGAAACTGAGTCCGACAGAAAGATTTAAAACATTTTTCAAATCTAGGTCTGGCGGGCTTTTTGGAAAAAGTCCACCGGAAAAGTCCGCCGGAGCCTTCACAAGGTCGGATTGTCCAGCGGACTCTGGTCCGCCGGACCAAGTATGCCGGAAAGTCCGCTCATGTGTACGCGGCATAAGGGTTTAAAATTAATGTTTTGTTTTTGGGTGCTTAGTTATGTTATGATTTGGATTACAGGTTAAGGGTTCCTTTTATGGGTTAATTTAAGCATTAGGGTTGGGGTTTAAAGTGAACCTGTAGCCAGTCTATGGACGTTTATATGTATATAAGCAAGCTGTAATGAGTTTTAAAACAAGCTTTTACTGACCTCTGTAGATACAGATACTGTGGATTTATCCCCAAAATTTATGACAGAGTTACCAAGCAAAACAATTGTAGTTAGTTCCACAGCAGTTTTAGCTAACCCTATATCCTATCCATGCCCCGACTGGCTTCTTCAAATTTCGACTGCGTTCTTTTAAACTCCATTCATTTCTGTGGGAAGTTAATATATTACAGGGCCTGCAACAGTGGGCAGCCTTTCCAAAGGAATAGAGAATCTTCTGCACATACACATAAATGACCAGCTTGGAGACTTTGGGAACAGTGGCTAAGCTGTGCAAGGACCTTGGAGAAACAAGGGATTTGCTGGGGAAGGTAGGCAAGCATTTCAAAGATAAAACAATTTAACCATTTCTACTCTATCCAAAGAAAAATCATGGCTTTAAGAGTTACTTCAATAAAAGAGTTAGGTCAAGTTTTAGAGTTTTATTAAAGGATAGCTTAAAAGTATCAGGTCAGTTTTAGGTTAATATAATAGGGATCAGGGGTCGTAGTGGACATTTCTTTGTACATTAGTATTCTGTGCTTAAGCCCCTGCAACAAGATGGCTTACAGTTCTCAGTCTTGAAAATCAATGTATCTGGATTCTAGAGCACCACGAAGGACCAAGTGGATGATTTCACTCTGATCTTTAATATTTGGTACCTTTAATGCCAGAAATAGGCTGCATCAAGACTGTGCTAAAGCAATTTATAAAGGTCACTAGATGATATGGCTGCACCTACAGAGAATGTTCTCTCTAGGAGGAGGATGACAGTGGAGAAGGAGCTGGGCCCTATTAGCAGATCTTGTTGAGAATCACTGCATGTTTACAATAAAAATGACTTTGTCTGCCAACTGATACCTGATCCAACACATGGAGATGCAATCTCTTTACAACTTCAATCACCTGGCAATTTAATACTAGGCTTTTGATATCTGATGTTCAGAACTAGCAATGTCAGCAGCATTTAATTCCACAACAGGCGTGGAGTGTTTTAACTTGTAACAGTTGTGTGGAGTCTTCTCAATGCCAGCAACTTTGACTTCAGTAGAAAAAAAATCCCAAATAAGATGTGATTCCTTGATCACCATGGGTGATCCATGCAGAAGTACTATGCTCATTACTTTACTCATTGAAGCCCATTGAGCAGTACACAGTGAAAGAGCTGAAATCTTTACAGTTTACTGCTTCCCACTACAGAGTCCAGGGCTGTCAAACATAATTCAGTCCCTATTATTACAGAGCAAGAACAGTATAACCATTTGAAACTTTTACACTGTTGTGCTATGTGCTGGGTGCAATAACGAACAGCAACATTTTATTGCACTGAGTAAGGTGAATGTCCAGCTAAAACCTTTTTTTTAGTTTTGGATAGTGTGGGTAGGTTGGATTTTTACTGCTATAAAGGGCTCTGTTAGAGTGATTTCCCCCCACTTCTTGTCACAGTGACTACACTTATACCAGACAAGAAGTGAGTGAAAACCTGCAACAGGAACACAGGCAGGAGTAAAGCAAAAAAAAAAAAAAAAAAACTTTGACTAGACATAGGGTTTATTTACTAAAGGCAAAAAGCTGTTCACTTTGCAAGAGAAAATGGACATTGCAGGAGAATTTTCCCCAGAGCTTGGTTAATGCTGTGAAATTTGGTTCGCAAAAAAATAACCACATTAAAACAAAATGAAAAAACAGTATTCCTGCTTGCACATGATTGGATGCTTCACCTCATTCACTAAGCTCTGGGGAAAATTATTTTTCAAAGTGATTAGAAAATCAACCATATGCAGTGTCCTCAAAGCTTATTTATGTTATCCTGGTTTGTATTAGTTGAATTTCTGATCAAAATAGAACCAATGGTGTTGGAGCTGACAGTGATGTTCTTGTTTTCCTGGACCACAATGAAACTCTATGTTATAAACCAGCTACAAAGCCACCAGAACAGTTTGAGACACTCAGTTTTTCTATTGGTTCTGAAGCAAAGTGTTGCAGCTTCTGATTTAGAAACATTTTGATATCAGTTGGTTCCTGAAGTAAACGTCACACCTCCTATCTTCATAGCTGAAAGTGTGCTGAGATATATATTTTCGTAAAGAAGGCACTGAAAGTTGATGTAATATTTGGGAAAAGCGATCAGAGCATTATATTATCAATAAAAAAATGGTCTGGCTGAGTATTGTAGTGACGCAGATCCTTGTTAACCTAGTTATACCCTTATTGCATTACCACTGAGGTTCTTTAACTTGTTCCACATTAGGATCTTAAGGATAACTTTTCTTTATGGTGTTTTCCAAATCTTAAAACCACCTTCCTCCTCAGAAGCCCACAAATCTAATTCTATTGACTTAAATAGAGGAAGTCAGGAGCTGGGCAGGGAGGGGGAACCATGTGGTATGTTTCTGAGGTGGACCTCTGGGGAAATGAAAACCTGTATTTTATTTTCTGCCAGTATTTCAGCTTTTAAGAAGCAGAAAACTGTTACATGATTGCTAGCAGACTGCAGATCATAGAGCTATTACCATGTTTATAACAAGAGCCAAGTCTGTTATTCACCTTCAGCCTCAAAACCAGCAGCAACTCAAATCCCCATAATTTCAGGCATTATGTGCTACCAACTCAAATAGGTACCCTGCCAGAAAAGTGTTCCTACTTTGATTTAAGTAAATGTGCTTTAAAGTAGTGGTTCTCAATCAGACCAGGGTTGGGTAAATTCTTTAAAAACCTTCTATTCCCCAACAATAAAAAAAAATGCTTTTAATACTCGTACAATAAAAGTATTGGATGGCAAAGTATGTAATTAAAATGCATAAAAAGGTAGTAATCAATTGAAGATATTGCCTGTAGAAGAGTTACTCTAATTAAAATAGACTCTATGACATAAATTATTTAAAGCTGAAATTTAGTGAAAATTATTTTAGTTAAAAACAGCACTCGGGGCAGTACTTACCATGAATGAACTGTGCTTGATTAAAATCTGAAGTCATCTGCCCTCGAATACCCCTGTAGCAATAATATTCTATTGTGGGGGTATCCAGGGGCAGAAGACTTCAGACTTTATTCAAACATAGCTTCTAGTATAGGGGATATTCTTCATTCAAGTACTGTCCCTAGTGCTGTTTTTTTTATTTTGTTAAACTTCAACTTTAAGTCTATTTACCGCTTTATTCTTTTTCTCATTCTAATGTTGTCTTTTTATCTCTCTGTTCTTGTTCTCCTCTCTTCCCCTGTCATTCTCTCTCTCTAATTTTCTTTTTCTCTGGTTCTCTCTCCTTCAATCTCTCCCCCTTGTTCTCGCTGTCTTCCTCTTTCTCGCATCCTCATTTTATCTCACTGTATTTTATTAGCTCTCACTCTCTTCTGTCCGCCTATACTGCCTTCTTTTTTTCCTTTGTGTCAATCTGACTACTTTCTCTCACCTTTTTTCTTCCCTGTTGGTTTGTCCATCCTCACTTTTATTGTCACACACAGGCAATTGGTTTGCACCAAGTTGTGCATTAGCAAAGAATACTGTTTTAACGTGCATGAACATTCGAAATAACCATACTGTAGTGAAAGAAATGAGCCATGCATGTATTTTGTAGGACTGCAAGCAAACGGTAGAGTTGCAACATTTGAAAGGTATCACTAGTAAACACTTATTTGAACTTTGCACCAGTGGTGGTAATCTTGAAAATTATACAGGGCTCTAAAAGTCCCCAACACTTTTAGAGGGATGCACAATGGCAGTTGTTTTTGTTGAAGTACATTGCATGATTGGGCTGTAACACATGGCTAAAAATTTTAGTCCTTCATTGGTGTCAGTAGAAGTATTTATAACACCCAGCATTGATGTCAGTGGCTGACAAAATAGCCACCAGCATTGATGCCAGTGGAAGTAATAGTAACTCTATGATTATTGTCAATAGTAGTAATAGTAGTTCCCAGCACTGGTGTCAGTGGCAGTAATAGTAACTCCCTGCATTAGTGTCAGTGGCTGCAGTAATAACCCCCAGAATTGGTGTCAGTGGACACATTAATAACCTCTACTATTATTTAACCCCCCGCATTGGTGATTAGAGTCAATATTACTTAATTATGCTTCTTTGCCTCACCTGGAGCGGAGGTTGTCTTCATTCGTAGCAGTATTATGTAACCCCCTTCTCACTGGTGGTCAGTGGCAACATCATTTACTCCCTTCCCACAGCGGGAGTGGTCAGGTGGTCAGCGGGAGTAATATTCATCCTCTATTGAATAGAAGCAGTATTATGTCTCACCCCCCCCCACACACACACACACACACACACACACACATTGGTGGCCAATATTTGTTTACCTGATCACACGTTCCCACACAACTCTCTCCCTTTTACGGCCAGGACTCTATTTATACTCTATCAATCCACCTGACAACATCAACCTTGTTTTAGTGCTGGGTGATGAAATGCAGAGAGCACCCCACTTCTGCTCTACTGTCTGACGGGCCTTCATAACCACCAAGAATAGACTATGCCCAAGCCTTTAAGATGAAACATCCTTTCAATTATGCATCTTATCATTGTATAACATGGGTTTTTGTATAAAGCTTGCCAGCTGCTTTTCACTAATAGTAGATTAAATCTGATTGATTTATGATAGTTTACTGCCCCATGCTCTGACACCAGACACCATGTTTTATGTACTTTTATTTGTATTTCCTAAATTGAAAACATATGCAAACATTTTTATGCTAAATCTAATTTAGCGAGAATATTATACATAGAAGCAATTACTGTATAAAGGATCCTCAGAGCTTATTTATCTTATCTGTATTTATACTGTATGAAATTCAGATTAAAATGGAACCAACTATGTTGGTACTTACAGGGATGTTCTTGCTTTCCTGAATCACACTGCAACACTGAAGATGCGCGAACACATATGTAATTGTAATTAATGCACTGTAACATGTCAAATTAGTTTACAACATCTATCTAGACCAGGAGTACACTGGGGGTATGGGAACCCACAAGTAGAGGTACAGGATTGGATCTCTGAAGAATAGAAAAATACAATTCTTTGCATTATTGTTCCATTGATCCTGAAATCAAAGTGAAAAAAATGACTTAAATTGCCAGGTGACATGCAAGTAACAGTGTCAGTAACTGGACCTCAAATCTGTGTTTTGTTTGCATGAAAACTGCAGCAAAAATCTCACTAGATTCAGCCAGCCTGCGTATTTGGGATTGGCTATTTTATATAAAGAAAGATTAATACAATCCTAATTATTGTCTTTTCATGTCCTATCTATTCATTATATAAAGAAAAATCAAGCTTTTGACATAATGGTGAAAATTTCAACAGTGTGGCAAAGGGGGTATGGAAATATATTTTTGCAATCCATTGAGGGTTTATAATGTCAAAAAGGTAAAGTATAACTAAAGGCAAAATGTTTTATTTAGATTTGGATAGAGTTAGAACCACTGTCAGATATGTATTGCAGTTTATGTCCCTGTTAGGGAGGTTCGATCTCTCATTGTTCTGATCACCAATGTCACTGTAAATTAAAGTGAGGGTAAATCCAAAATTTTGAGTTGCAACCAGAACAGGATTAGATAGAAATTTTTCCAATGGTGACACATGTTTCTGTGACAACTAAGAGGGGATTCCCCCCATATTTGAAAGGTATACTTTCACTTGCTGTTGAAGAATGGTTGAGATGGCAAAAAAAAAAAAAAACTCCCAGAAACTGAGAGTGGATTTAGCCCTCCCAATTGCTATCCAAAATGCAAAAAGAAAATGTTTCTGTTTTTGCTGTACGAAGAACCCCTGATCTAGACATTCAAAGTGGGTAGCATTAAGAGTCTTCAATTCTCGCAGCAGTGTGAGATCACAGAAAGGCTTTTGTTGATAGTAAGGTTTATATGCACGAACCATGAAAGCTTACATATATGCAGTTGCACCAAAAAGAAAGTATTGGTTTACAACTATCCAATGCAAAACTTTTGTGGAACATTAAGAGCCCTGTATTTTTTCACGAGACATCAGCTTGCAAAATTAAGACTTTCTTTCCTTATTTGCTGTTCTTTTTTTTTTCTGTGCCAGCTAAATTCCTGTTTGGCCGACATTCAAGAGTAAAAATAAGGGAAACTTTGATACAAGTTTTACATTTACAAAAAAGCTGCGCTTCCTGATTTTATTTCTTGCAGCTTGTATCCATAACACAACATGCACAAATAATGGTTGTCAATATATACTTTAAAAGGATAAATTATTTTTGTAAAACAATTTTATCTAATTAATTAACTTTGGTATATACCTATTTGCTCACACAATACAAATAATGAATGATATTCTAGAAGGGCACAGGTACTAAACCTGTGCTATGTGTACCCCAGCGGGCGCTTCTGATACATTCAGAGACTTTTACTATCTAGAGTTCATAGTAACAGCAAATAAATTTATAATAGTGAAAATGTTCAGTAAGTATTGTAGTTTTTAAGAATATAAGCGATTGTTTAGAAGACATTTTTACTTTATTTGGGTACTGGTAAGAAATGTACCTATGTCAAGGAATACTTAATTTGGTCTGGTCCACGCCAGGACTACTTAGTAAATATGGTAGCTACTTTATACTTTTTTAACAATAATATACTGAGAAAGGTTTATTCCATTCTTCAACACTTACATGAGTTCATGTCCATGCATGTTTACGTAGGGGCAGTTGCAAAAACATTAACACTTGTGGCATTCTTGCTTACAGGATCTCTACTGGAGAAAACGATTGTATTCTAAAATGTGTATGTGGGTAATACATGTAACAATCGTATTCTTTATATATAAATTTTTTTAAATATTACTTCTTTATTTATATTTTTTACTTTTGCATTCAGATCCATCCTGAGAGACAGGGATTGGGACAAACAATAATACTATGATGGGTGCTTATACTGTAGCTGTCAACTTTTACTGCCATAATTGCATTGTATTTAAAGTTCGTCCCAACCTCTGTTATTGCCACTTTTAATGAACAGTTTGGTCTGCATGTGTTGTGAGGAAATAAACCAAAATAATAAAAAATAAATAAAAGAATATGAAATAAAAAAAAAAAAAAAAGTTAAATGATATTATTATATGTATAAACCCTACACAGTTGTTCAATTACAATTCAATAATACAATTATTTTATTACAGCGGTCCTTTAAGCCTCCAGTATATATAACTGCTAGAATGGAAAAATTGTAGAATCTACTTGCAGTACATACAAAGGTCTTGCAGAGCTGTCTTTTTTGTGGACTATGCTTTTCTTAGGCTAACTCTCACGGTCACTTCAACCTGTAATTATCAATGTGTTTAAAACAAGGTAAACAAGCTATGAATGGCAAGATAATACTTTCTTGGTTAAGGACATTCATTGATGCAGGAGCCTGTAACTTAAAATTTGAAGAGTTACACGAAAGTCTCCTGGAAGGTTTATTTAGGATGCAGAAATACAATATAAATATAGACTATTTGTGAAAATTAAAAACTTTCTGATGTGCAGATGTAATAATTTACATAAGAGAAAAATTACTATTATAAGTAGATATTTCACCTTAACAAAACACATGAAAGTTGACACGAACCACAGAATTTCCATGGTACCAGACCCAGGAATAATATTATGATCAGGTTCTATAAACCTAAAATCAGTGCCATGTTTACCAGACCCAGCGGCGATTAGGGCTTGTTCTCACTAATGGGATTTTCATTTGCTTTTATAATGAATGAAAGCTGCATGCCAGTGAGTTTCAGCCACAAGTCATTGGCTTTTTGATCAAAAACAGATGAAGTGCAGAGCAACACTGAAAATAAATGTAGATTTTGGGATTGGGTAATATGGTATATACTTGTATACTTGTATTTGTGACATGACTTATACAGAATTTGTGATAGAAATATGTTCTTCTGAAATGTCTTCATTACTATCACGCTGATATAAAATTGGCCATATTAATGAACAGTTACAAATACAAGCATAGTCTGATATATTTTGGAAAGCTTCTGCCCCAATTGAGAGGGCTCTAGTCTAGTCTAATAATCTGTCCTAGTCACACACAAAAAAGATGGGAACACCAAAATGTAGACTAATATTCTGCCATAACTTGAATGTCAATACAGAGTAGACCGTATGTGGTTCCAGCTTGAGTATAATGTAATAGTGATTTGTGCTTGAGTATATCACCCACACATAGCCAAAGCTGCAATCTCAAAACAAAGAGCAGGGCAAACTATGGGGTTGATTTACCAAAACTGAAACGAGCAAAATCCGGTGCAGGTCTGCATAGACAATCAGATTCCAGATTATTTTGTCAAAACTTAATTGAACAAGCTGAAGTTAGAAGTTGATTGGCTAACATGCACAGCTGCACCAGATTTTGCACTCTCCAGTTTTAGTAAATCAACCCCTATATGGCAACACAGCAGGCTAGCCTCTCTTGACAGATGCAACAAGCAAAAAGCATAGTACCAACAAGGCACTAACTGGGTGAAAGATAAGGAGTTTTACCAATGCCTCAAACAACTCAAGTAGTGCCCCCGCTACACAGCCATTAGATGTAGTAGTGGTGTACCCTGTTGGAAAGTGCATACCTATTAGCCGGGTAACATTTTGTAAATCTTTATATATATAAGTCATATCTCCAGTTGAACATGCAGCTATTGAATTTATTAGGTTGCAGTGAATACGTGAATAAGTAGCTTGGATGACACTCATTGGGTTAGATTCTATTTTTATTCTTCTTCCATCCATAAAACTCCAGTTTCCATGCCAGTTGAACTTGAAAACATCAGCAAAACCTTAACCAACATAGGGAAAGTGACAGACAACATTATTAAAAGAGAAGATAGTACTTTTGCTTCTGAACAATGTCTCTGCGTGAGCTTCTAGGTTCAGTTACACGTTCGAACTTAGATTCAGCCCTGGCTCAACAGTTTTTTTGTTGGCATCCACTGCCAAAACTCCCTACTTTTGGTGCTGGTTTCCAAAGGTACGAGAGCTTGGCATCTCTACCATGATAACCTTTTTCCATTGTGCAGGCCTTGCTTCCGCAGTGTATGAAGGTTATTCAGGTACACTCTTTCCATGGCGCACCTGGCAGTCTGATCAACATGTAGTGAATGAAGGTTCTTTGGCTTCACATACAAAATCTGCAATTTTCCATGCCTAGGCTGGCACGAGCGAAGTACACGTTTACTGAAAGAATAAGAATTTTCTCTGATTAATGCCAAAATGGCAAATACATTATTTTAAAAACTGATATCTGTATAGCATTAGCAATATGCATCGCAAATTAAAGCTGAACTCTTGGCACAAAAACTTTAATTTACCGTAAATATATTCCTTAATAGCCACAGAGGATATAAAGCTAATTTGTGAGCACCAAACGCCTTTGCAGACCCAGTGATTACATTGTAAAAGTAAGAGTGGTTATGTCCTGTACATCGCCTAGGCAGAGAGCAGAGCTGTGGGATGGACCCAGCAGGCCCACCTACTATGAGCTGGCTACAGATAACTACATGAGGGAGTGGATACAAAACCACTCCCCCTGCACAAGGAGAGAGACAAACTGTGACCGGTAATTATTACGGGAAGCTCCTGCACAGAGACAAAGTTTCATGCTGTATTTTTTCACAGAGTTGAGAAATATACACAAAGCACTCCAATAATAGGCTTGTCTCTTGCATTTAGGCAATATTTGCTTATTATGGAGTTCAGCTTTAAAATATTTAGAAAACTATATGCAACAAGAAACCACAGTTACTTCAAGGAAATCCCAAGGAGCAGCCTATGAAATCCAGGAATAATAACTTACCAATGTCTTAGGATCACTGTTCTTTTCATCTAGAATCACTTTTCTTGGCATTGAAAAAAAAACACTTTAGAACTTTTGAGACATATATGTAATGTCATACTGTATTCATCTCACTTTCTTCTTGACTTTCTTCTTAATTAAATTAAAACTATGTGTAGTACCCCCTTACTCCTAGAGGCTATTAGGTACCCCCAGAGGTTAGGTGGGCTGACATTTCACTTCAGGGTTGGATTCTTGACTTTTAGCGAGGACAGGTAATAGAGTTTAGTCAGGCAAATAATCTCCAGGAAGAGAGGGTTATGGCACAGGACACCCAAAAGAACCATGCACAGACTTTGAAAAACCTATTTACGGTTGATACAAAAAAGGCCTTCAGGCTGGGTTCACACTATTGCTAGTCGGATGCAGGTTTCTCTGCATCCAATTCGCATAGCAGGAGATTGTGACCTCCTCTCTATGAAGCCGGTGTGAATTGCACAGGAGCCCTGTGCGTCCTTTGGTCCTTCTGGTCTGAATTCAGTCCAAAATAGGGTAAATAGAGACACACCCAACTCCTCCTGTGAGCCGCTGCATGTTCTAGTGTGAACCCAGCCTTAAGCTAGACTGGCAATCTGTAGTCAATTGTAAAGCAGTAAAAGCACTTTACTCTCTGGGCAAGTCACCAGACAACCCCCTTGCATCAGAAGTTCACCCCTGGTGATCCTATCCAGGATACAGCTTCACTCTTCCTGGGCAACACATCTGGCCAGGCAGCTCAAGCTTCAGGCCCCAGCCTTGGGTCTACCTTTTCTCAGGTAATTTTGTCTTTACCAGGCAGCAAGCCAGGGAGACCGGAAACAACAGCACACACGTCCTCACCAGGCAGAGCCTAGAAGGCAAGAAAGTTTCTACAAGGGTTCTCCAAATATTTATACTCTTCCGCAGCATTCTCCACAGGCAGTAAACTTCCTAGTTGTTAGACAGGGGGAATCTACAAATTTACAACTGGCTATTGGATCTTTCTACACGATTGCCAGGGATACTCCCTAGCAGCAGATAGACGTATAATCTGAACCTAGGGGAAGACCTGTAGAAAGCAGAACTATACTATAATGTAAAACAATAGTGCAGCACCAATAAGATAACAATAAATATAAAGGTGCAGTCAAATGAAACCATACAACTAAATAAATGTAAAAAAAGCAAAGTCCATCCGTGTGAAGAAAACGTCTGCAGTATATTCAATGGTGATGAAAAAAATGAATAATGCTGTTAATCTTGATAATCATGTGCAAACGGCCCTCAGATCGCCAGTCACCAACTCCATGTGAATTCAAAGCTTACCAGAATGAATGGCTACCATTATAGTAGCATAAATGCCTGGGTGCAAAAGCAATGAAAACAGTGCTCAAGTGACCAATCACCAAGAAGTGGATTCAAAACTCACTAGAAAAGCAGGCGACCATTACAACAGCATATACGCCTGGGTATGTATGGAGTCCAACAGGGATCGGTGTGGTATTTTACTTGCAATGATACTTCCTAGTTCACTCCAGCTGAGGATAAATAAAGCTCACCAAGAGCCCAAAAAATTTCCACATAGTGTGGTAGGTTTATTGTCACAATAAGTAAAATCACATAAAAACGGAGCAAAAATCCAGATATCTCACATGTAAAGCTGCTGCTGACCCGGGATCGCGCAGCGGCATGACGTCAAAGCCAGAATCTCCACCCTAAGGGCACTAGGAAGTATCATTGCAAGTGAATCCACTTGTCGTTGGTGATTGGTCACTTGGGCACTGTTTTGATTGCTTTTGCACCCAGGCAATTATGCTACTCTAATGGTAGCCATTCATTCTGGTAAGCTTTGAATTCACATGGAGCTGGTGATGACTGGCTATCTGAGCACCGTTTGCACATGATTATCAAGATTACCAGCATTATTAATTTTTTTCATCACCATTGAATATACTGCACGCTTTTTCTCCATGCACATGGACTTTACATTTCTTTTAATTGTATGGTTTCATATCACTGCACCTTTATATGTATACTTTCATATTGGTGCTGCACTATTGTTTTACATTTAAGATTTGGGAGTAAGATATACTACCCTTTGCATTAGCAGCCTCACGTTCACATTTTAGATTTTTAGCACAGTGCAGATTCGGCCACATTAACAGAACTATCCTATTAGGCTGACGCTGAAAACAGCCCAGAAGTACTAAATTTAGAATAGGGATACTACCTCCTATGGCAGGGCCCCTACATATGCAAGAAGCACCTAGTTAAAATGCTGGAAGAAGGTCCACCATGGCAGTAAAGTGAAGTTACTGCAGTGAGGCTTACCCTATCTCCATCAAGGAATAAATATGGTTCGCTCATACAGGGGACTGCAGAATCTACAGAAATTGTCTTCTCTAAAAGTCACATACCTACTTCCACAGGCTCTCTGAAAAGTGAAAGAATGTGTCTGTATTGGTATTGCTACTGCCAGGCCAGTAATTGGTTTGATGGTTAAACACTGTTCTAAGTTGTGTGTTTGGACCAGGAGAATATTATCTGTAATGGTAGTGAACATCAACCATGTATTTAGTGAGACTCTGTCATCACTCAAACCACATAAAACAGTTGAAATTGGAAGAAGCTCTAGTTAGATGGGTTACTTTTTGGGGTTGATTTACTAAAGGCAAAAAAAGCTGTTCACTTTGCAAGGCAGTTTTCACGGGAATATTCCCTTAGCTTAGTGGATGTGGTGAAAATTCACTTTACAAAGAATGCCCTAATCATGTACAAGGAAAATAAAAGTTAAACAGTATTTTTACTTGCACTTGATTGGATGATGGAAGTCAGCAGAGCTTCTCCTCATTCACTAACCTAAAGGGAAAATTACCTTTCAAAGTACAAATTCCATTGCGAATTGAACAGCCTATTTGCCATTAGTAAATCAACCACTTTGTCTCTAACAGACTGTGACCAGCATAAGTATTTATCTTTTCTCACTACTCCTGTAACGTAATGTGTAATACTAATGGGAAGAGGGGGGTAGTCATCTCTGGCACCAGCAGAGACCCAGAGGCACATGCCATGCCCTTTTGTACTATTAATATTTAATTTTTCTAAGAATCATTAGTATTGAATTATGGAATTTCATTAATCATAATTGGCTTTACGTATACAAGTTCGACAGATGGGTTTTGGTATGGCGCCTGAAGGGAACCTAAAGATCTCTATATTCCTCTAATGTCATGTACTGTATATGTAGATAATATTTGCATCATTAATATTTGTACATATATTGCTTCTTTGTAAGGTTAGTCTACTTATTTTCTCCAATCTATTATGCCATTTTTAATTAAGGGACTGCGTGATTTTACTAGCATTAAAACCACCGCCTAGGATTTCAGTTCAACAGTGTGATTAGAAGTCACATCCCAGTTGTCAGTGCCATGCCTTCTGATTCTGTTCCAGGTTTTCTTTATCCAAATATCCTCAGGAAACTGTAATTGCCAGCTTAGATGTTTGATATGATGCTTTGATCTCACCAGAGGTGTGTGTTTGATCTGTTTACTTATTAAGAATTTGCAAATGTTACTTTGGTATACGTTTGCATAATGTTATCGTGGCATTTAAGCAACAGACATGTCATATGAACTCAAAGAAATAACTCCATTTTGTTAAGTTTAATTTATCAGAGGATAGGAACATACAGGATTTGAGGGGATAAGGTAAGGATAGGTGAGGCTGCTATGTGTAATCGGATATATACTGTAAGTCCTTCACAAGCTGTCATATTTAGGTTTTATACCTACCATGCATATGGTCATTTTAGAAGCTTTCCGTCAGATTTGATTGAAAAATAATTAATCAAAGTTGGTGTAAAAATCAGTGAAAGATTACTGTTTTTTGGCATTGGTTCAAAACAATTTTATACAGTTATTTTGATCAGCTGATCATTTAAAACGAAGAAATCATTAAGACCAACTTCTTTGCAAAGTGAAACTTCACCACATTCACGAAGCTCTGAGGCAAATCCCCTTGAAAAGTGAACAGCCATTTTGCTGTTAGTAAAGCAACCTCATTGTATAAGTTAGGCACACCAAAGGCAACACTTTTTGATTACGATTTGGATAGAGTGGTGGGGGGATCGAACCACTGTTTGTTTTTTTTTGCTGTCTTCTTCACTATTAAAGTGGTTGTAAAGGCAGAAGGTTTTTTCTTTCTTAATACATTCTTTGCATAAAGATAAAAAGCCTTCTGTGTGCAGCAGCCCCCCTTAGCTCCCTAATACTTACCTGAGCCCATCTCGATCCAGCGATGTTGCACAACAGACTCGGCTGTCCGGGACTCTCCCTCCTCATTGGCTGATACGGCAGCAAAGTGCTATTGGCTGCTGCTGCTGTCAATCAAAGTCAGTGAACCAATGAGGAGTGAGAGGGGATGTGGTTGGGCCATGGGTCCATGTCTGAATAGACACACGGAGTTGCAGCTCAGCTTGGGTGCCCCCATAGCAAGCTACTTGCTGTGGGGGCACTGAATAGGAGGGAGGGGCCAGGAGCACTGAAGAGGGACCTGAGAAGAGGAGGATACAGTCTGCTCTGATCACCATTGTCACAGGGAATGAAAGTAAGGGTGAATCCTAAATTTTGAGTTACCACCAGAACAGAAATAGAGGGGTAATCTTACAATGTGGAGACTAGTTCATGTGACAGCTATCTAAGAGGAGATTTACTGTCACATTCCTGTTGAGTCTACAGGACAATACATGGGAGCAAAATCTCCTTACTGAGACACAGATGGCAAAAAAATGACAACAGTTTACCAATATGAAAAAGGAAGATCTGGCTTCAAGGATAACTAAAGGCATTTTTTTTTAGTTTTAGATAGAATGGAGAGGGATTAGAACACCTGTCAGGATTGTATTGCTGTCTATGCTCCCTTTGTCATGTTTACCATTATCATCAAAAGTAAATACCAAATTTTGGGTTGTCCTTAGAACAGTAATAGAGGGAAATTCTTCCAATTAGGACACTAGTTCAGGTGACTGGGGGAGGGGGGGTGCAATGAATTCACATAATTTGCAGGGATTTCTTATCACTTCTTGTTGTGGCTATGGGACAGGAAGTGAAGGTAAATCTCCCAAAAGGGACACAGATGGCAAAAAAAAACTGATAGGGGTTATAACTCTCCCTTACTCCCTTATCCAAAATTAAAAAAAAAAAAAACCCTGAAAGTTGTTTCATACTTACCGTAATTGTATTTTTCTGGTGTCTATCAATGGCAGCATACATGTGATAGTGGCCCCGCCTACTTTCGCCCACAGGACCAGTGCATAGCTATAAAGAGTTAACACCCACACAACGGAATATTCCCTGTACATCTCTAGGAACCAACTGGGTGGGTTCAGTATGCTGCCATGAATAGACACCAGGAAAAGAAAATTACAATAAGTATGATACAATTTTCTGTTTTCCTGGTGCCTCCATGGCAGCATGCATAATAGCTCAATAACTAGCTACCAGGGTGGGAAGCTTCAGAAAATCCTATCATAAGAAAGTGAGTAAGCTACTGGCTTCGCTAAAGACAGCTGTAGTGAGGACTACTAAGCCCATCAGTAGAGTTGAAAGAATGTGCCATATTAGAACCTGGTTGGCTTTCCTGCCTGTCGTGCTTCCTGACATCTCTGCATAAGGTGCCCACGATGTCCAGGTGCTGCAGGAGGAATGTACAGCAATTACTTCCGGTGGTTGTAGCCCAGCCATATAGCAGGACCTTAGAGTTAACTTGAGGAACCGCGAAATAATTGTGCGCTGGAGCCTTCTTTCGTTGTTGGTTTCTAAGGGACTAGGTATAGCTGCTATGGCTAGCTAATGACTGTTTGCAAGTGTGCCACCCTTGATCTGGATGTATTGAAGGAGTACTTCACCTAAGTCGGACAATCCCACTGTGGCATGGGCAAACAAACGCCCACAGGCTCTTGATGTCATGACAACAGCAAAGCTGTGAACTGCCCGCAGCTCCAGGAGCCTGCCAGGAGCCTGCCCAAGACTTTTTGTACCAATAGCTGGTTTCAGATAAGGGGGAATGTCCACCTGGTAGAAAAACAATTGAGCACAATCCGCGATACCCTCCCCAGGACAGGCCCTCCGAGCGCACCCCCCTCAAGGGGACATGCCCTGAATGCCTTCCCCAAAAATGCCAGTGCAGACAAAAAAGGGAAAATGGACAGGACCCAAATACTCCCGCAGCAAGTGTGCCAATCCCGCTACATTTACTTCAAGCCCCTGGTAGAACACAGGGAAAGTGAGGATAGAAGCCTAGATGGCATCCTTGCTGATCTGACAAAAACATAGTCTGCAGCCAAAAGCTCATGACGCACTCATAGATTTAGTAGCGTGCATCTTGTCAGGACAGGATAGAACCTGAACCCTGGACCATGGAGTTGGTAGCTGAGTTGACGTGACATGAGGGAGCTAGAAATCGGAGCATCAGTACAGGGTCCATCTTGAAAAACAAGAGGAAAGCAAAGGCTGAGAGATAAACTTTCCATCCCGACCACATCCAACCTTGAGATTAAAACTTCCTTTAGGTAAACTGGATGCAGACCAAAGAACTGAATAAGGATGTCCTGTTTGAGGAGACAGATAGAAACTCCCCCGAGCAAGATGGAGAACTGGGTTCTAACAACTTTGTCTTATGTTAAACCCATGAAAGGTTTCATGCCAGACAAGGCCACCAGTCTTGAACAGTCAACTTCCCAAGTGAAGGCTAAAAGTGAACTACTTAAATTGGTTGTAAACCCACAATAAAAAAAAATAAAAAAGACCTACAAGACAAAGGCATAATGCGCTAGTATGCATAGCATATGCATTATGAAATACTCACCTTAGATCAAAGCCCCTGTAGCGGTCCCCGTACACTGCTCCGACTGGCGACATCGCTCCCGGAGTTACTTCCGGGTATCGCGGGATCCGGCGCTGTGATTGGTCGGAGCCACGATGACGTCACTCCCGCGCATGTGCACAGGAGCCGCCAGTAACGACGCACTAGCTGAAGCATATCTGCACCCAGAGGCGCCTCTCTCCTTGTGTTTTTTCCTCTGGTAAACTTCTCCACTTCTCCACTCATGGTATACTTACCTACCTGAAAGGAAAATGGTCAGCAAGAGCAAAGCCTCAGGCTGAATATAAAGTACCAGCTTATCCTCTCTGTTCTTTCTTGCCAGCAGTTGGCCTACTCTCTGCGGAGGGAGGCTTTATGCTTTTGATAGCAACAGTATTGGAATGCAGCTTGAGTTATTCACAATAACTTGGATATGGTATTTTCACCCAGACCCACAGCAATCCTTTGCAGCTATGAATAGTGGGCAGAAGAGCTTCTGTCTGCCCCTTTAAGGCAATCTTGACACACTCTTTATCTTCTAAAGGGAACTTCACCCAGGGCTCACAGCAATCCTTTGCGGCTATGAATAGTGGGTAGAAGTGCTTCTGTCACTCTCTTTAAAGTGATTGTAAGGCTTTTTTTTTTTTTTTTTTAAATAACAAAAATGTCATACTTACTTCCACTGTGCAGTTCGTTTTACACAGAGTGGCCCTGATCCTCGACTTCTGGGGTCCCCACACGGCGCTGACAGCTCCTCCCTGCATCGTATAACCACATAGGAGAAGCACTCTCCCGGGGGGTTACCTTGCAGGCTCGCGCCCGAGTCCGGCATTTACATCCATAGATGCAGAGTGCCGGACTCGGCCCCACCCCCCCGGTGCCCGCGTCATTAGATTTGATTGACAGCAGCGGAAGCAAATGGTTGCACTGCTAGCAATCTATCCAATCAAGAGCCTAGACAACAGGCGGGGGGAAGAGCGTGTCTCCGGCAGGGGAATTCAGGACTCAGGTGAGTAAAATGGGGGGCAGGGGGGCCGGTCAGTGACAGAAGTTTTTTCACCCTAATGCATAGGATTAAATAAATTGAACAGTTAAACAACCTGGATTACTAAGTAACAATAATGTAAAACTGCTATGTCACCAAAATTAGGGACTTGAATAAAGTGCATTCAGTTTCATCATGGAAAAATAAGAAATAACACACTGGGGATAGTAAACAATACCTGAAGCACAACACATTTACAGCTGTAATAATCTATCCATAAGAAGTTGGGGAAGGGCGACTCCTGGATATTTTCAAATTTCTTTGGAGAATTCCTATGTCGGTAGGTATTTTTTTCTCTAACAAGTATAGAATCGACCGCTTGGATCCACTGCGCACATGTCGGAATTTGGGCAGATAGCCAGAGTCTCGCTTTTTTTCCTTGCCAAATATAACAACCAAATCAAAACTTTATAATGAGGAGGGGAGTATAATTCCTCATTAAGGTTGCCCAACAGGCACGTTAGTAAGTCCACAGCCAATTGAATCTGGTAAGTATCATTAATAGTTTAAATAACTTGGTTCCAATATCACACCAGTTTAGGACATCTCCAAAACATGTGAATAAAATTGCCTGGTTGAATCTGACATTCATTTGGGACAGATGGGATTATCTCGCCTACCCCAAGTGTGGAGTTGTACTGGAGTCCTATAAGTTTGATGTAGAAAAAAGGTGGGACAGGTTATGTGCTGCTGAAACTGATACTAAGGGGCCAGCCTTAAGTATTTGTTCCCATTGGTCACCCTCTATGAGGCCAACATCGTTCTCCCATTTTTCACGACATGCTAGCATTCAGATATACTTTCATGTGTTATCTGTATTGTCACAATCAGCAACTTGTGCTCTACTAGACATGTGCAGGACAGAAAAATGTGTTTAGTTTTGGATATTTTGGTCATGTTACTAATTTCGTTTTGTTTCGGAATTCGTTTAGTGTTGCTTCAGAATTTGTTAAAATTTGGTTTATTTTTCGTTAAATTTAATTTCGTTTTACGTAAAATTGCATTTTGTTTATTAATTTTCTAACAACTTCCAAATTTTCAGAATGATTGGAATTCGGATCGGTCGAAAAATGATCGACCAATTCGAATTCTGTGTGAAGAATAGCTGGTTGTTAAGCAGTGGGCTGGGAAGCCAGCCGCCGCATCCTTAACAACCGATGACTCATCAGCTGTCAGCGGGCTTCCCCACTGACAGCTGAAATATAAACTAAACAATGCCGGCAATAGAAAATTCAAAAAAGAGAACAGAGTGGGGTCCCCCCCAATCCATAGCAGACCCATATACGAGCATGCAGCTTGGCAGGAGCCCCACTTAAAGTGAAGCAATAAAAATGAAAAATTCCTTTAAATATAGTGCCTAGAGGGTCCCCTTAATCTGCCTGTAAAGTGACACATCTGTAGCATGTATAGTACATGCTGCAGCAAAAATGACAATTCTAAAGAAAAAAAATTTAAATTGACTCGCAGTTGAAATTATTTTTTTTTTAAATGGCGTGGAGTCTCCCCAAAATCTATACCAGACCCTTATCTGAGCACACAACCTGGCAGGCCAGGAAAGGGGTTGGCATGGGGGTGGGTGCTTTGGGGCAGGGGGTTCTTTGCCCCACCCCCACTCCCCCACCCCAAAGCACCTTGTGGCCTCTTCCCAACAACCCTGGGTGGTGATTGTGGGGGTATGTGGGCAGGTGGCTTTCCAAAATTGGAATAAACCAAAAATTTGTTTGAATTTGTATTTAGAACGAAACAAATTGCACATGTCTATTCTCTACTCATTGTGTTAGCATTCTCCTCCTTAGGGATTAATAAGTATACCTTTATAACATACTCTAGCACATTATTATAACGATCCGACATTCCGACAACAAAATCCTAGGATTTTTTCCGACGGATGTTGGCTCAAACTTGTCTTGCATACACACGGTCACACAAAGTTGTCGGAAAATGCGATCATTCTGAACGCGGTGACGTAAAACACGTATGTCGGGACTATAAACGGGGCAATGCCAATAGCTTTCATCTCTTTATTTATTCTGAGCATGCGTGGCACTTTGTGCGTCGGATTTGTGTACACATGATCGGAATTTCCGACAACGGATTTTGTTGTCGGAAAATTTTATAGCCTGCTCTCAAACTTTGTGTGTCGGAAAATCCAATGGAAAATGTGTGATGGAGACCACACACGGTCGGAATTTCGGACAACAAGGTCCTATCACACATTTTCCGTTGGAAAATCCAACCGTGTGTACAGGGCATAAGAAGTCAGTAGATAATGATAGTGATGTAGTAATGTAGATAACAGAGAGTGATGTACTTACACAGCAACTGCTTAATTATATAAGTACAGTTTGAAAGGTGTAACAGAAATTATACTTTATCATATTACTGTTATAAATACAAGTAGACATGATTATAGTTATAACACAATTAACTGTTAATAGTTTAGCAAAACTCAGGGTCAGTATCTTCTGCTTTTACTATGCCATGGTTTTACTATGCGTCTATGCCAGGAAGTGGGTGCAAATACCTGTCTTAGACAGGTATCTGCACCCCCCTCCCCCTGAAAGGTGCCAAATGTGACACAGGAGGGGGGGGGAGGGTTCAGAAAAGCGGAAGTTCCATTTTTGTGTGGAGCCCCGCTTTAATAAGTAATAGACACATAGTATATAAAATTATTCTTTTTGAAGCTCACACAGAAAATACTTGCCAGTTTAACTGCTCCAAGTTGTGCACATGTCATATTTTCATTATTGTATAAGTAATAAAGTAGTACAAATTAAGGGTCATTACTTCCTTCGCAGGCTTATGATCCATGTTATTAACTACTGTACTATATTGTCCCTTACCCTGTTCTTACAGATTTAGATGAGTGTATGGAAAGCAATGGGGGCTGCCAGCAGATATGCATCAATATGATGGGGAGCTATGAGTGTCGCTGCCGCGAAGGATTCTTTTTAAGTGACAACCAGCATACATGTATTCAGCGACCAGAAGGTAAGTTTAAAAGGCAATTGAAGGTGGCTGTACTTGCAGGCACAGTCTGAATGCCTAGTGATCACTCCTTTTTAGGTCTAGATAGAAGGGAGGGGATAAAATGCTACAGATACCTTTGACATCAGAAGAAAATAAAAGTGACCAAACAAGGTTTTCTTTCCTACCCTCCCAATGTTCCACCCATGAGCCTGGGCTGTTAACTCACAAATGATAGATCATTACCTGTGGACACCTGCAGAATTCCAAGTTACAGCGCAAAATGATAATTGCATTTTTTTTTTGAATATGCAAAAGCTTAATTTATTAAAAAGGTTATTCAGCCTTTTTGAAAAAAATAAAATAAAAGTCAGCAGCTACAAATACTGTAGTTGCTGACTTTTAATAAAAGGGCACCATCCTCACCTGGGCCAGTTCTTTGCGGGTCTTCGGGTTTCGGCTTTGACATGTTAACAGTGGCAAGCTAGCTGTGACTCCTTGCGGCTTCATAACCAGCTTCCCACTGCACATGTGCAAGCCGCTCTGCGCTTTGTGAATGGTCCCTCAACCTTCTGGGACCTATGCCGTGTTCCAGAAGGTTGCAGGCAGAAAAAAGGTGGAAGAACTTCTGGTGAAACTGCCTAGGCGATCAGAACGGAAGGGGAAGTGGATACCTGTCAAACCAATGTACCTCTCCCCCAACTAAAAAAAAAGTTCCAAAAAAGAAGGTGGGGGGACATATAGTGGAACTGCCCCTTTAGGGAGAAGTTCAGATTTAAAGATGCAAACTTTCCAGACCCATTAGGTCCCTTTCTCAGGCTTCATAAAGCTTGACGAAGGGGTCCAATAGATTCTGAAACCTTGCTTCTTTAATAACTTAAGTTAGCCAATAAAAGGTAGCACTCAAACTTTCTGCATTAATCTATGGCTAACATGGAACAACTACTACTACTACTTTTACTGTACATACAATTGTTATAGGTAGCTGTTGTAATAAAGTAAAATTTGTCATAGATTTGCTGGTCCTTCTATACTTCTGTAATTTCTCCGCTCTCTTTCTTTTATTTAGAAGGCTTCCTCTGCATGAACAGGAACCATGGATGTGCACATATTTGCAGAGAAACTCTAAAGGGTGTGTCCTGTGAATGTCGACCAGGCTTTGAATTGACAGGAAACCAAAAAGACTGCAAATGTATGTGTGTCTGCCTCTCTATTTACCTAATTTATTAAAAAGTAACATTTATCTTCAGATAAAACATTACATAAGAATATTTTAAATGTACCAGAAATGTGAAGGATTAGTTTGCAGCCACTGAGCAAAAAATAAAATAAATATTTACATATATATATATATATATAGTACAGATGTTGCTATTTAAAACAAAAATGACATGGGGTCGTAAATGTCATATATATATATATATATATATATATATATGCTCTCCTGGTACAGATGTTGCTACTTAAAAAAAAAACCGACATGGGGTCCGCCTTAAAATCCATACCAGACCCTTGTCTGAGCATGCAGCCCAGCAAGTCATGAAAAGGGGGGGGGACAAGCGAGTGCCTGTCCCCCCTTCCTGAACCATACCAGGCCACATGCCCTCAACATTAGGGGGGGTGCTTTGGGGCGGGGGGCTCTGCCCCCCCACCCCAAAGCACCTTGTCCCCATGTTGATGGGGACAAGGGATTCTTCCCGTCAACCCTAGGTGGAGGTTGTGGGGGTCTTGGTGTATGATCCAGAGCAGATTGCTGAGATTTTTGGAGAATTTTATCAGTCCTTATATTCTACAGTGGCCGATTCCCAACTCCCCAATTTGACAACTTTACCACAACATATTTGGGATTATCTAGCAAAATGCTCTATGCCTACACTGAAGACGTCGGATGTTTTACAACTCAATTTTCCAATAACGGTGGAGGAACTGTGGGAAGTCATTAAAACTTTACCTCTCCACAAATCTCCAGGCCCAGGTGGGCTGCCATACTTTTATCACAAAACGTTCTCTGCTACGTTGATCCCCTGTATGCACACTCTTTTTAACGCTTTTCTGGCAGATGCCCTAATCCCTCCCAATATGTCTCATTCCCATATTAAGGTGTTTCCCAAACCTGGTAAGGATCCTCAAGATGCTTTTAGTTACTGTCCAATGCTCTTTTGAATTCCGATTATAAGGATTTTCACCAAAATATTGGCAAATAGACTGGGAGTTCACCTTCCCTCTGTCATGCACAAGGACCAGGAAGGCTTTGTGATATTTTGCTCGGTGGGTGATAACACCAGGAGGGCAGTTGATATTGTAGATATTCTAACTAAAGTAAAATCAGAAGCACTTATACTGAGCCCTGACACGGAAAAGGCCTTTGATCACCTTAGTTGGCCTTTTTTATTTGCGGTCTTATGACAGATTGGTATTTGAGGCCCTTTTCTCCACGCTATCCAGTCTTTATACGCTAACCCTGCAGCGACAGTTAAACTTCCTCATGCTTTCTCCCCACCTTTTCCGATATTCAATGGTACTCGGGCAGGGCTGCCCCTTGTCTCCTCTGCTCTTTGCGCTTTGCATTGAACCACTGGCGTCCCTGGTTCGTCTCCACTCTGATATTCCAGGGGTGCTTGTTTGTAACAGAGAGTTTCTAATTTCACTGTATGCTGATGACATTCTCCCGACACTCACTTATCCTCTGATCTCCCTACCAAATCTTCATAGAAAGTTTCTAGGAATTTGGCGTGCTCTTGGGCTACAAAATGAACACTACTAAAATAGAGGCTCTCCCCATCAACATGTCCCAATCCCGTTTGGCTCAACTTAAAGCCACCTTTGACTATAGCTGGAAAGCGGAGGCCGTTAAATATCTTGGGGTGTTCATCACACCCACCTACTCATCCCTTAATAGGCAAAATTCTCCTCCTTTGCATAGGGATACTCTGAATTTGCTCCGCTCCTGGACCACTCGCCACTTCAACCAAGCTCTTGTGCTGTATAACCACAGTGAAAATGATGACAGTCCCTAAACTCTTATATCTATTTGAGACCCTCCCAGTTATGCAGCACACTTTAGACACTTGGCCTCCTGGACTACGTTCAGATCGTATAATCAGTGGACGGAATTGGAAAAGCTATGGTCAGCCCCTATACATTCAAATTCTTTTCTGTGGGCCTCTCACTGTGCAGATTTAGGTACTACTCCCATACAGTTTATGAAATTTAATTGGTTACATACTAGAGATATGTTTCACTTGACCTGTACGAAATCCTTGCTGACCTCATTCCTTTTTAATCCTAATATTCCTGATAGCCTGTCCACCTCTATGGTGCTTCCCTGGAGAACAAATTTATTATTTAACTTTAAGGATATAGTAGATCGCTGCTCCCTTCGGCTGCTGCCATTCTCCAACCTATGGGATAAACATAGTCTTCCTAACTCCGCGTTCTATAGCTATTTGCAGATTCAACATTATGGGCAGTCCCTTACAAGAGACCTTGTCTTTGCCGCCCAACTCCATTTGAGAGAACTTGTGCCCCTCTTGAAAAGCTATGATTTCTGATATATATCGGATTCTGGCTACTATGACCATTTCCTAAACATTCGTATATATGTGGAAATGGGAAGAGCTGCTGGGGCGTGAACTCTCCATGGAGGTCTGGCAGAAGCTTTGGTTGCAAGCCCAAAAAAGTTCCATGTGTTCCATTGCTTTTGTGGTATCATACCCTTGAGTTCCTACATACTATTTTACTATTTTTCGGTCAGTTTCCGATAAGTGTTGGAGATGTAATTCAGCGGTGGGATCTCTGTTTCACATTTTATGGAAGTGCCCACAAATTATACCTTTCTGGAAGGAGGTTAACTTGCTAATTTCTAGGGTTGTTGACAGGCCTGTTCGCCTGGATCCGCTGACGTATCTCTTGGGCTTCCCGGTGTGTGGGAGCTAGGGAAACATTATAAAAAATTGTCGATGCACATTTTGACTGTAGCTAGATTTCTCATCACTGTACAGTGGAAACAGACACCCCCCCCCTGACATTTACTGTCCTTCTCCAGCAGATTAGAGACGTGAGATTCATGGAATACCTTACAGCTAGACTGCATAACACCCTAGCTAAGTTTTCAGCTGTATGGAACGATTGGGATAACTACTTTGTTTTTGACATACTTTAACCGTTTTGGGCTACAACACACTTTAACCGTTTTGGGCTACAGCACAGCCCAAAAGAGTGTCTTCTTTCTCTTTTCTCCTTGGGGTCTGGCTACCCTTTTCTTTTTTCTTTCCTCCCTGTTCCTGACATGTTTTTTAGTCCATTGATGTACCGTGTTGCTGCATTGTATTGATATCATGCATAACTTTATTTTGACCTGTTGTATTATCATATGCGCTGGTATGGGCTGGTTCACGTTGGGTCTGCTGCTGTGGCCTCAGTGTAGGCCACCCCAGTTATTGTTTTCATTATTTGGGACATTGTTTCTTCGCTAACTTGCTCTGTCAGTTGTGCAATGTTTTCTCACAGTGCTTTATGGTACATATGCTATGTCACTTACAACTCATTTTTATTTTTAGATCATGCTACTATTGTTTTCTGTGGAACTTAAAAAATGTTTCTCTAAATAAACTGTTCATTAAAAAAAATCCATACCAGATCCGAAGGGCCTGGTATGGATTGGGGAGGGGGACCCCTATGCCATTTTTTTCACTTTTTTCTATTGTGGGCAATGTTTGTTTTTTTATTCAGTGGTGTAGCCTGTTGACAGCTGATGACTCATCTGTTGTTAAGGACGCAGCAGCCGGCTTCCCTACCCACTCCTTAAAACCATCAATGCACTATGCAGCACACAGTGCATTGTGGGCTGCTCTTGGGGGGGCGAACATCCTGACGAGCGCCTCGCAAATTCGGGTGTTAGCTGAAAGGGCGAGCAGGCAATGTACAGGCCGAACTCTAGCAAACAATATAGACATAAAAAGCATCAGTTTATAAAAATAAAAATTACCATGGACCATAGTTTCACTTTCACTTTAACCACCCAGTAGGTTTTACCCCCTGCATGGCCAGGCCTATTTTTGCGATACGGCACTGCATTGCTTTAACTGACAATTGCGCAGACATGCAATGCTGTACCCAAATAAAATTGATGTCCTTTTTTCCCCAAAAATAGAGCTTTCTTTTGGTAGTATTTGATCACCTCTGCAGTTTTTTTAATTTACAATTTACAATTTTGAAAAAAACTATATTTTTTACTTTCTGCTATAAAACACATACAATGAAATTTTTTTAAAAATCTAATTTATTTATCAATTTAGGCCAATTTGTGTTCTGCTACATATTTTTGGTAAACCCCAAAAGGCGTATATTGATTGGTTTGTGCAAAAGTTATAGCGTTTACAAACTATGGGATATATTTATGGACTTTTTATTTTTTAAATTGTTTTTACTAGTAATGGCAGATTGTTAGCAATTTTTTTTTTTAGGTGACACTTTTTGGGGACCAGTGACACCAATACAGTGATCAGTGCTAAAAAAATGCACTGTCACTGTATCAATGACACTGACAGGGAAGGGGTTAACACTGGCAGGAGTGATTTCTAACTGTGTGGGGGGTGGACTGACTGGAGGAACAGAGAGATCTGTGTTCCTGATTAGCAGGAACACAAGATCTCTCTCTCTTCCTCTCTGAGAGAACGGCGGTCTGCCTTGTTTACATAGGCAGACCGTCGTTCTGTATCTCCTGTCAACGATCGTGGGTGGTCGTGGCCATCATGGCCGATGGATCTGTTGAATGGCCCCCGCTGTGTCTAATCGCAGCGGAAGTGTGGCCCCAGCGGCACACGCGAGCGAGCCCCAGAGCCAATCCGAGGAAACAGGTACGTGATTTTGCGCTTAAGGGCCACCCTGCCACAGTATATGTACGTGGGGTGGTCCTTAAGTGGCTAAACCATATATAAAAAAGCTATATTTATATATTTAAATTATATATACAACAATGTTGTTATCTTCTTCCACAGAATATTTTCAGAAACAATAAGATTATTAACATATATTGAAATATATGTTATTTTACTTTTCCCCATGTTTCAAACTCATTACTGACATAATGAGTCAGCGTGTAAATATAGTGTGGTCAAATTGTGTTTACATTCCATAAAGAACACTCCTAAACTGTTTTCAATTGTACTAACTTATAGTATTCAATACTTATAATATGTTTTTGTAATGAGTATTTATGCTGTGCACTCAAATATAATTGTTTATTTGTGTTTAATGTGTTATAGTGACATGTAACTATGGAAATGGTGGTTGTCAGCACATTTGTGATGACACAGATCATGGACCCAGATGTGGCTGCCATGTCAAATTTGTTTTGCACTCGGATGGGAAAACCTGCATAGGTAAGTACAGCATCAGATAAACACACACATTGTTATATTGCACTGTCATTATTCAATTGTTGTGCTTGTTTTATCTCTTTTTCTAGATTTTATTAGATGTATAGCTTATCCTTTAATAAAAGTAAGTTTAGATATTTATTCCAAAAAAAAAAAAAACATACCAGAATCGCGTACAGAACCATATTTTTAAACATCTTGCTGCTCTAAGCACATCTGAATGATAACTCTTTTTTTAATAAGCTTTACTTGAAGCAGCTGGCATTCTGTATTATATGCATAGCAGCTTTTCAGCTGCACAGACCATCAAACAAGAGAAAGGGGAGATGGCTTCTTGTAAAGAGCATTCTGACTCTTTACAACACAGTGTCCCCTTTATTCCCTTCTACTCCAGTTTTCTTGCTGATTTTAACTACAAATGTCTAGAGATGTACCTGAGAGGAAAATAACATAAGGAAAAAATTATCACAATTTTTACATTTTGAACCTTGGTGCTGCCCAATCTAACCCTACTGCCTCAGGCCTTTAATAATGTTTATATTACATACATAAAATCAGATTTATCAATATATTTAAATACTTTAAAAGAAAAACATGTGATTTAATTTTTGTATGAATTACATTACATTACTTATTAAGATAGTGATGGTTTCAGCCAGATTAAACAAAATATTGGAAGAGGGAGTATCTGGCAGTTCTTAAAGTTGACCTTAAACCAAAATGTATGGTCCACCTTCCCCATCTACAAAACCCTGCACTCCACATTAAAAAAAATAAAACTTAAATGCCATACTAACCTTACATTTAAAGCATTTGTTAACCCCGCCCCCCCTCCAAACCCCCCAAAAAATGGATCGTGCTCCTTTAAAGTATGTTATATGACACAGTGCTTGCGCTGTGTCATTTGGCCCCCTGTAACACCTAAAAAACCTGGTTGATCCTGCCAGTTTCTGCCCTTCCCTATGTAAACTGACCACAGTATAGCATGGCTGCTAAGCCCTGACACCGTGGTCAGTTTACACGCGATTGCGGAAGGGAAGGGGAGAGGAGAACTTCCGCTTGAGTCACCTAGGCGGCCCGAGCAGAAGTGGGAGCTGGGTAGCTGTTGAAGCTAGGTATCCATGCCCCCCCCCCCCCAAAAAATGACATGCCAAATGTGGCATGTAAGGGAGTGAGGAGTCCTTAAAGCGGAACTTTTGGGTGGAACTCCGCTTTAAGCAAAACAACTAGATAAAAAAGGGAGGGTGACTGCTCTTGTCTTTTCTCCCTTCTGTAGTCTTCTGTAGGCAGCCTTTTAGTGGATGGGCTTGCTGGGCCCCTCCCACAGCACCAAGTGATGATGTCACTGCTACTTTCGCAAGGTAATATCTGGATTTAGTGGACGCAAAGTGGATTTATATCCTTTGTAGCTATTGAGGAATGTGTTTAACCACTTCAGCCTGGAAAAATTGACCCCCTTCCTGACCGGACCATTTTTTTGCGATACGGCACTACATCGCTTTAACTGACAATTGTGCGGTCGTGCGACATTGTACTCAAACAAAATTGATGTCCTTTTTTTTCCCACAAATAGAGCTTTCTTTTGGTGGTATTTGATCACTTCTGTGGTTTTTATTTTTCACGCTATAAACAAAAAGATAGCGACAATTTTGTAAAAAACACAATTTTTTTTACTTTTTGCTATAATAAATATCCCCAAATGTTTTCCTCAGTTTAGGCCGATATGTAGTCTTCAACATATTTTTGGTTAAAAAAATCGCAATAAGTGTATATTGATTGGTTTGCACCAAAGTTATAGCGCCTACAAAATAGGTTATTGATTTATGGCATTTTTATTATTTTTTTTTTTTTTATCGGGACTGCGACATTGCGGCGGACAGATCGGACACTTTTGACACTTTTGGAAACCACTGACATTTATACAGCGATCAGTGCTATAAATAGCCACTGATTAATTGTATAAATGTCACTGGCAGGGAAGGGGTTAACACTAGGGGGCGATCAAGGGGTTAAATGTGATCCCTCACTGTATGTTTTAACTGTGGGGGGATGGGACTGACTGGGGGAGGAGACCTATCGGTGCTCCTATATACTAGGAACACACGATCTGTCTCCTCTCCCCTGACAGGACATGGATTCGTGTGTTTACACACACAGATCCACGTTCCTGCTCTGTCACGAGCGATCGTGGGTGCCCGACGGACATCGCGGCTGCCGTGCACACGCATCGGCTCCTCAGTGACGCAGCGGGTGTGTGTGTCACCCCCTATACCACTTAAAGTGCCCATCGTACAGCTACGGCAATTCGCGTAGGGGAGCCATTCTGCCGCCGTTGGCGGTCGGTTAGCATGTGGTTAATTAGAGTTCAGCTTTAAAGTATCTAAAGTCAAAACATTTTTTTTTTATTTGGATAGAGAGGTAAGGGAATAAAACACCTGTCAGGTTTTTACTGATGTCTACATTAGGAAGACTAACCCTCTCTACTCATCCTGTTTAACTTTGTCACGAGTGTGGAAGTAAAAGAAAATCCCAAATTTTGAGTTGCTACTTGCTACAAGAACAGTAACAAAGGTGAAATCTTCCAATGAGGACGTATTTATGGTGTCAATTTTCTAGGAGGAGATTTTTCTCCCTTTGGAGAGATTTCCTCTAACTTTCTGTGGTGTGTCTATGGGACAGGAAGTGAAGGGAAATCTCCTCAATGGAGCACAGATGCCAAAAGAAAAAATAAACTATCCAAAATGAAAATAAAGGTTTTGGCTTTAGTTATACTGAGCAAGGGATATTTTAGGAAGTAGTATGAAATAGTATGAACAATAAGAAATTAAAAATTAGGATTCTTTAAAGCCTTTTTTCCCTTGTTCCTGGTACTAAATATATGTAACCATATAAACAGATAGGATCAAGTGTATGATAAAGTTAGTAAAGCTGCTGGTGTGTGAATTTTTACATAAAAGATACTAGAGGCCTAGAGGCCTAATGGTGACCTTCAGAGACAGGGAGAGCTGACATCCATCCTCGTAGAGTGGGTTACCAGGCATGGTGGGTGTAATGCAAGCTGAAATGATTGGCGCCCGTCACATTTTGAATGCAAATAAAGAGATTTATTGTCTCTTAACAAGAACTGTGGGACAGGGGGTTAGGGCCAGGACACCCATAGATAGATGCAATGACATTTAGCAGACTCTGAGACACAATAGGCAGACAGTTATACAGTTCAAAGCCTCCAACCGGATGCAACTTCTGCATTGGCAGGACCGCTGTCTCCTATGGCAACTAAGCTTTTAACAGTTTCCAAAGATCTTCACACATAGAACTTGACAACAGAGTACGGTTCTTCTGTTATCTCACAGTTTCCCACTGTAGGTCTCCATTCACTGAGCTCCCAGTCTCTCACTAGACTTCCAGATCCCAGTCGTCACTGGATCCCCTGAGCTCTTCCACAGCTAATCCGATGTATACTCCTCAAGCGTCACCCCCGCTAACCCGGTAGGTCCTTGGCTTGGCACTTGCTGAAGCTTTCCCACTTCTTCACCGTCCCCGGCTGGTGAGAAGACTGCTGTGGTACTTCTTCAGGCTTTCACACTGTAGTCTCTGGTAATAAGGTAGATGGTCCCTTAGGCCTCATGCACAGGAGACGCCAGTGCAAACTCTGCTGAACACATGTTTTTAAAAGCTGAAACCGGCGTTTAGAAACGTCCGTTTTGCCACATTTGCATGCTGCGTTTAGCCGCGTTTACCCGCGTTTAGCCGCATTTGCGTCTAGAAGCGTATGCAAAGCAGACAATAACATTTTGTGACCCAAATTTGGGGCCCCATATCTCGGGGCCACTTGGTGCTAGAATCCCCAAATCTGGTGTGCTAACACAGTAGACCTAGCACTATAACATATCCAAATTTGGGGTTCCTAGCTCTAAGTGGCCCCAAGATATGGGGCCCCAAAGTTGGGTCGCAAAATGTCAAGCACTTCTGCAGAGAATTACATTTTGTGACCCGAATTTGGGGCCCCATATCTCAGGGCCACTTGGTGCTAGAAACCCCATTTGGATTTGTTATAGTGCTAGTCCAACAGTGTTAGCACACCAAATTTGGGGTTTCTAGCTCCAAGTGGCCCCGAGATATGTTGCCCCAAATTCGGGTTGGAAAAAACACTTACAAACGCAAACTCGGCTAAACGCGGTACCGGCGTTTAGCCATGTTTAGCCGCGTTTAGCCGCGTTTGGCGTCTGAAACGTGGAAAACTTTTGTGTCTGAACCCATTTTTTTGCTTCTGGAAAAACGAGGTTAAAGGCAACTGTCTAAAAACGCCAAAAAACGAGACTGTGTACATGGACACATAGGATAACATTGAATGGGTTCAGGGGCAGTTGAAAAAAGTGTCCAACTCCCTTTGAACGTGAGTTTAACAGCATCTCGTGTGCATGAGGCCTTAGTGGCGACTGCTTTCCCTTTACCTCCAACCACGACTGGTTCCCCGAAAGACAGAACTGTAACTCGGTTAGCCTCCAATCCCGGAGTCCCAACCCTACGCTGCTTCTCCTGCTCCTGGAAAGGCCTCAGGCAGCCTAGCAGCCAGGTGTGTCCTGGATAGGCCGCAAGCTTCTGGCCTAGCAACCTGGGACGACATAACACACGTCCACCCAGACAGCCGTCCAGGTGGCACAGAACCCCAATCTCTGTCCTGACTCCACAGAAAAAAATTAGGCTCTCCCAGCAGGCCAAGAGACTAAAGAAACCCCTGCCAATTGGCTGAGATACCCCATCCATTCATAATCTGACCTTGCTATGCCCTCGATCTAATGTCACCAGCAACAGTGCCACCCAATGACAGAAGATAAAAGGTGCAGCAACTCCAGAATTAGAGATGGATCAGTGGATCTTCTAACAATTAGCCAGAACATTTACTATTTGGCAAACTAAATTTGTGAGCAACCCTGCCTAAACACCAGGGTGCTACAATTATATAGGTTGAGATATTGATGTATATATTACATATATCATTTTTATTCCAGTAATTGTTTAATTTCCCTAAAAGCATAAAGACAATAAGACTGTATGTGCCTTTGACAGGCAAATTAACATTGTCTATAGCAGTGGGTGGGTGATAGGCTTTCATGTTGAAGTGATTCACCCAATCACTTCCACAGCCCGCCAAGGTTACAGCATTTAATAAACATGTAGGTGAAATATCATGTAAAATATAAAATTGCAACTATCACCATTTTACAACGATATTCTCCAGGGTCTTTGCTTTCAGAAGATATAATATTGCTTATGGGTTTAACTATTTTTTAGGCATAAAAATGTGTATTTTAACATGTGCAAAAATGTAAAAAGTGGCCCAGATAGACAAGTGGTTAGTCCAAAGGGAAGGTTAAAGGGATTGTAAAGGCAGAAGGTTTTTTTTTATTTGTGTAGCGATACCCCCGAAGGAGCTGCTTTTGTTTGTTCAGTCCGTTACTCTGCCTCTCCACCCTAATAACAGCCTCAGCTCCCTCTGGCACACCTGGCAATAGTGTAAGTGCAATGACTAATGAGAAACACACACGTTATGATAAAAAACAGAAATCATCTTTACTGCAATATTTCTGTGTAAGAATAACAAACAGTAACAGTATATAGTCAAGTAATCAACTAGAAAGCAATAACAGATTTAAGAGCAATATAGCTCTCAATCCTATATTCAAGCTGCTTTCAATGCATATGCAGAGCCCTGAATATATATGTGCGGATCCGTATGACACTAGTAGCTTCAGTCCTTTTGAAGCAAAGATAAGATTTGGTGTCTTCAGCTAGCCACTTTCCTTGGTGCACTTAAACTCCTGGATAGCGGGGCCAAACAACACAACTTGCCCAGGTTATCAGGTGAAACGGACAGGGTTTTGTTCAACAAGGTGAGAGGACAATGATGTCTGTATACAGTGTTCAGAAATGGATAGCCTTATCCTCTATCCCTGTGGTACTACAAGTGTCAGCAAGATGACTACCAGCAATGATGTTTGTATACAGTATTCAAATAACTCCTTTCGTAGCGCAGTGTCTCTGTTCCCTGCAGATGGGCAAAAATGCCCTCTCACCAAATCCTGCGATCAAGGCCCAAACGAATGTCCTGGAACAGGCAGGCTCTCATGGCGACCCGACTGGTCCCCTCACACTGGAACGGTTCACTGTTGAAGGAGATGCGTCTCAATACTCATCTGGGATCCCCCTCTCTCAGGCTGGACGTCCCAACTGGCAGTGGAGGCCTGAATCGCGAGGAGAGATTATCTGAGAGACAGCATCTCTCCCTCAGGTCTGGTCTCTTTCACTCTCTCATGGCTGACTGAACTTTTTCTCAGGACAAAAAATGGAGTCCTTTACTTTCCTGTCAGCAGAGCATCCTGGGCTTTTTGTAATTCCTTCCTGAATACCAGGCTATAGAGCAGCTTTGTGAGGGAACTTCATGTCCCAGAATCCATTCCAGCTACTTCCTGCAGCTTAGTACAGTCTCCCTGATTGGCTGCTGTAACTGTGCCTTTAATTGGCTTATTTCTTCCTGCCAATAGGGGCACAAGAGAGGCTACTGAATGCACAGCTATGTGTGTATGTGCTCATATTACAACAAACTCAGTCAGTGAACAGGGAGAAGGAGGGGGGGTGAAAATCCCCCTTACAGCTGCTGGCAGGCAGCTCTCCCTAACTTGAGTTGGAAAGCCTGTGTACATTGTTCCAGCCAGCTTGGCGGGGTCGTGGGTTATAGAGTGAGCCACCCGCTACACTAAAGCATTCTATGCATTAAGATAAAAAAACCTTCTTTGTGCAGCAGCAGCCCTCAGCCCCCCAATGTTGCAGGCGTGTCTCAGCTGCCTGGGACTCCCCTCCTTATTGGCTGAGACAGCAATGCGGGGTGATTGGCTCCCACTGCTGTCAATCACAATCAGCCAGCCAATCAGGAAAGAAATGGGGCAGGACTGGGTCGCGGCTCCATGTCTTAATGGACACAGGGAGCTGTGACTTGGCTCGGGTGCCCCCACAGCAAGCTCGAAAGGAGGGAGGGGCCAGGAGCACAGAAGAGGGACCCGAGAAGAGGAGGATCTGAGCCACTCTGTGCAAAACCAACTGCACAGAGCAGGTAAGTATAGCATGTTTGTTATTTTTTTGACTTTACAATCACTTTAACCACTTCCCGCCCGGCCTATAGCAGATTGACGGCTGGGCGGAGGTTCCGTTATCCTGACTGGGCGTCATATGACGTCCAGCAGGATAACATGCCGCCACGCGCCCGTGGGGGCATGCACCGCGGCGATCAGTGGAGCGGTGTGTCAGCCTGATACACCGCTACACCGATCTTGGTAAAGAGCCTCCGGCGGAGGCTCTTTACCACCTGATTAGCCGTGTCCAATCACGGCTGATCACGCTGTCAATAGGAAGAGCTGTTGATCGGCTTTTCCTCACTCGCGTCTGACAGACGCGAGTAGAGGAGAGCTGATCGGCGGCTCTCCTGACAGGGGGGGGGTCTGTGCTGATTGTTTATCAGCACAGCCCCCCCTCAGATGACCACACTGGACCACCAGGGACGCCACTAGGACCACCAGGGAAGGGGGCAACATGTGGATGGCCAGGTATGTACCCCATGGCCATTTACTACTGATAGGGGTGCTCACAATGGTCAGCTGCTATTCATTCGTGTAAAACCTACAAAAAAAAAAAAAAACTGTTACTGTAACTGTTTAAAAAAAAATAAAAAAATAAAAAATAAAGTTCAGCTTTAATTTGATAGTCAAATCCATCTAAATTTGCTAATCTAACACTACCTTCTCCCCCGACTGACAATACTGCTGTCCAAAAGTGTCTGTTGCTCCTCCATCCAGAGTAGAGACATCTTAAGATAGGTGTTGGAGAACCACCAAGTTAAAAAAAAAAAAACACGTAATAAAAAAAAATTATTGCAGCCATCAAATTTAAGGGTTGGTAAACTGCAATATATAACATATTTTTGTTTGGGGTTTAATAAGGGTTAAATACTACTTTAAGTATATCTAAAGCCAAAACTTTATTTTCACTTTGAATAGAGCTTGGAAGGGTTAAAATCTCTGACATTTTTTTCACCATCTGTGTCCCATTGGTGAGATTCCCCATCACTTCTTGTATTGTCGATACAACAACATGAAGTTTGAGGAAATTGATCCAAAGTAAGGGAGTTCCCCTCATAGCTATCACTAGAACAAATCAAAGACAGTGAATTGCCCTAAAACCAGACAGAGGTTCTAACCCCTCAGCACTTTCCAAAACTGAAAATATGACTTTGGATTATGCTTTATTTTAGGAGGCAGGTTTTAAGCTAAGAACAGAATTTTAACTATTTTTTAAGTGAATAGAAGGAACAATACCTGGCTGCCATAGCCAAAAACAAATGTACCATATTAGGCCATTTAGTATAGAGGTCATTATTACAATTTATTTGGCATCACACATCAAACGGAATGCATGTTTTCCACTGATGCCAGGGACTTGGCAGAATTATCTATTTTGTATGTGAAGTTCCCTTTGTTAGTACTGTATATGTGACTTGTCCTTCTAAAGCCTCGTACACATGATCGGAGTGTTGGCCAACAGAGCGTCAGACTTTTGTCCCGAAGGGCGTGTGCCGGAAACTTGTCTTGCATACAAACTGTAAACAATTGCCGGCCAACAAACACGAACGTAGTGACGTACTATGAGGAATTTCAGCTCTTGAGCGCCACCCTTTGGACACCTTCTGCTAATGTTGTGTTTGGTGAGCATTGATTCTGAGCATGCGTGTTTGTACTTTCAACTATTGTATGATGGACTTATGTACAGACGATAGGAAAATCAGACAACAGACCATTGTCCGCTGAAAATTTACTATCCTGCCATCTAAAGCCCCATACACACTAATAGATTTTTTGCAGATTTTTGTCTTCAGATTTACCAAAACCATATAATATGAGGTCAAACCTTAAAGCGGAATTCCACCCAAAAATGGAACTTCCGCTTTTCCGGTTCCTCCCTCCCTCCGGTGTCACATTTGGCACCTTTCAGGGGGGAGGGGGAGCAGATACCTGTCTAATACAGATATTTTGCTCCAACTTCCAGGCATAGATACCCGAGCCACCCACAGGTATCTATGCCACTCCCCCCCCCCCCCCGCTGTCTTCCCACGGGTCCCAGAAAACAGCAGGGACCAGTGGGATAGCGCAGCGCAAGTCCCGCATGCGCAGTCTTACCGAGGATGGCGGCGGCAGCACCCCGACAACCAAGGGATAGATCGGCTTCGCGTGCCAACATCGCGGTTGCCCTGGACAGGTAAGTGTCCTTATTTTAAAAATCAGCAGCTGCATTATTTGTAGCTGCTGACTTTAAAAAAAAATAAAAAATTAGGCGGATGGCCGCTTTAAGAGTTTCAATTTGTATGCCATCAGGCAAGCCCTTGCACTACTTGGTTTTGGGAAATCTGAAGACAAAAATCTGCAGAAAATCTAATAGTGTGTACGGGGCTCAACATTTTTTGGTGGAAAGTTGGATAACAATTCTCTGATGGAGCGTACTAAAGGTCTGATTTTAGACCAACAGTCTGTCATCACCCAATTCCCTCCCGAAAATCGGATCGTGTGTACGAGGCTTTAGTCGGTACCCAGACAGGTTAGCACTGATGAGTGGTTTGTGTGTGATGTAGTGCTTTTGATACTTTGGATTTTCAATAAAAGCTTCTAGCCATAGTAGGGGTTGCAAAGCATAAAGAAGAATGATGTGCAAAGAAGAATAACCCATAATTATCAGTCAGATTTCACCCTTCTTGAGTTCAAAGTAGTTCCGCATTTATTTATTGGTTGCTGTGGGTACATGTGCCAAGGATAAATGTGGTGTGGTAGAAATGAGGTTTTGTCTTATAATAAAAAAAGATATCAAATATTATGTAAAGTTTAAAGTTATTAGAGGACAGGGACTCATGAAGTTTGCCTATTCTTATTCTAATACTGTGCTATTACAGCTGATGCAAACAAAAGCAAAACAGAATTTAAACCTCCAAGTTTTAGCTATAAACATTTGGCATAAAACAAGCACTGATAAGTTATAATATAACTAGCATAACAAATATTACTATTCGATTATTATCAATGCTTCAAACACAGGTATTACTGCATTTTTTAAATGTATATATGACTATTTATAAAGCGATAACAGTGAATGCATGCGATAATTAGATACAAAGGGATCTTATTTATAAATGTTTTCACACAAGATTCAGGACCGGTTCACATGGGATATTGCACGTTCCCATGCGGTACAGTTTTGAAGCGTATTCATTTGAAGTGCTGCTTTTTCAGAACATACTGCAACAAACTGCATGGTGCTGCAGTACCATGCAATTTGGTGCCTGCATACGCAGCACGTTTGTAAGATATGCAACATGAAAGGGTTTGTAAACCCCTCCTTTTTGTCTTTTTTTTAAACAAACGTATCATACCTCCACTGTGCAGTTCGTTTTGCACAGAGTGGCCCCGGTCCTCCCCTTCTGGGCACCTCAGCGGTGCTGGTGGCTCCTCCCCGCATCGATTGTCCACGTTGGAGAAGCGCTCTCCTTGGTGGACACCGGTGCGGGCACGCTCCCGATTCCCGCATCTGTGTCCATTCACACAGAATGCAGGACTCATCCCCGCCCTCTGGCGCTGCATCATTGGATTTGATTGACAGTAGCGGGAGCCAATGGCTGCACTGCTATCAATCTATCCAATCAGGACACGAGACACCAGATAGAGAAGGATCAGGGTCAGGTAAGTAAAACAGGGACTCGGGAGGGCTGCAGCACCACAGAAGGTTTTTCACCTTAATGCACATGAGAGTTTACAACCCCTTTAACAATTCATTGGCCTACACATGCCCGCGCAAGGGCAGCACGTTCACCTGCTGTGTGGGAAACACGCATGGAATCCATCTTTCCCGCAACGCATTTCCACCAGCCCCTACACAGCTTTCACACAAGATTCACAGATTATTCCCAGTAAAACCCAACTAGAAAAATGTGTGTGTTTTGGGTGAAAGGTGTAAGAATATTGTTGAGGTTGAAAGGCTGAGCCATGCTTTTACTGCCCCCGACTGCCCCTTTAAGCTGCAAAGGCAGCCAGACAGAGTTGTACACAGGCGACGACCATGTTGTTTTGCTTTACGGCCATGGCAAAATCATTGCCCCCTGTCACATTTGGCAGGCATTACTGCCACCAAAAACGTCTCATTCAAGTAAATGCACACGATAGCAATGCAATTAAAACAAGTTGTGAACAGGCAGCATATTGTTTGCTCACTGCCTGTCCAATGTGAGAAACAATCCACCATGGATCACTTTTCAGAGGAGCAGCAGGGTCTGCCGAAAGTGCAAACTTACAAGTTTGTTTTAAGCCCACTTGAACTTTCAGTTTGAATTAGCTGAAACCATTATAAGCGAAGCAAAAACGAAAGGCGTGTAATGTCTTACTGTTTCTTTTTTTTAGAAAACAGCTACAGCCTCAATATAAAGGCCTCTCCTCTGCCAGCATGCTGCAGAGAAAAAGCTGTGTTTTTCATGTGGAAAAAGTGGTCACTCTGCTTAGGTCCTACACACCCCATGCTGAGTCAGAAGTAAAGCTCTCCTATTGAGAATTGACTTTGCAGAATTGCAGAATTAGAGGTCTGAGACAGACCTCTGCTTATCAAGCAAAGCTCCTTCTCTGCAACATGCTGGCAGAGCAGAGGCTTTTATATTCAGGCTGGGGCTTTCTAAAGAAAACAAACTGTGACACATTCCACACCTTTGGTTTGGCTGCACCTAGAATGATTTCAGCTAATTCAAAATGAAAGGTCAATATGGCTTTAAATGAATTTGTTAGAAAAAATATGGATATCCCTTGATTATTTCTGACTCCTTTGTATGGCAACAAACTTACAAGGAACCACATAAGAGTGAGGTTCCTTATTGCTGTCCCTAAAAGAGAAAAGTCATGTACATTTTTCTTTTGTAAGGTATTATGACATGCTGCAACTCTTCAGCAATCAAGCAGATTTCAGATTGCTGAAATCTGTTTTTCTTATAAGACAGTTTGTGCACACTACTTGTATAGTCTAAGAAGCCTATACAAATAAATGATTACAGCAAATAATGTCCTAGGTTATCCTCAGGTCACAGAGTGGACCCCTCATTATAAGGCACACAGAGCCCCCACTCAGGAGAACGGGCATCCCCAATTATAAAGCAATATAGTTATAATTCTCAGGTCACAAAGTGTGCCCCTCATTACAATGTATACAAAACCTCCATCCCGAGGTCATACAGGGGGTCCCCCATGATAATATGTACTGAGGTCCCCATCCTGAGGTCACGCAGGTGGTCCCCATTATAAGTACAGTGCCCCCCATCCTCAGAACACCTAGGGGTTTCTCAATATGAGTGCAGTCCCCCTTATCCACATGACAAGGGGTCCCCCATTATGAGTACACTGTCCCTGCTCAGGACACACAGGGGTCCCCCATTATATGAAGTACAGTGCAACCCCACACACACACACACACACACACACACACACACACACACACACACACAGGGTCCTCTACCCTCCATGTTCCATCACTGCACACGTTACATTGCTGTATCCCCTCTGCACACATGTTACATTGCTGTACCTCTTCTGCATATATATTACATTGCTGTACCTCTTCTGCACACATGTTACATTGCTGTACCCCCCTCTGCACACATGTTACATTGCTGTACCTCTTCTACATATATGTTACATTGCTGTACCTCTTCTGCACACATGTTGCATTGCTGTACCTCTTCTACATATATGTTACATTGCTGTACCTCTTCTGCACACATGTTGCATTGCTGTACCCCCTCTGCACACGTTACATTGCTGTATCCCCTCTGCACACATGTTACATTGCTGTACCTCTTCTGCATATATGTTACATTGCTGCATCCCCTCTGCACACATGTTACATTGCTGTACCCCCCTTTGCACACGTTACATTACTGTACCTCTTCTGCATATATGCTACATTGCTGTACCCCCTCTGCACACATGTTACATTGCTGTACCCCTTTTGCATATATGTTACATTGCTGTACCTCTTCTGCACACATGCTACATTGCTGCCCCCCTCTGCACACATGTTACATTGCTGCCCCCCCTCTGCACCCATGTTACATTGCTGTACCCCCTCTGCCCACATATTGCATCTCTCTACCCCCTCTGCACACGTCACATTGCTGTACCTCTTCTTCACATATTCTACATTGCTGCCCCCCTCTGCACACATGTTACATTGCCGCCCCCCCCTCTGCACGCATGTTACATTGCTGTACCCCCCCTCTGCACCCATGTTACATTGCTGTACCCCCTCTGCCCACATATTGCAGTTCTCTACCCCCTCTGCACACGTCACATTGCTGTACCTCTTCTTCACATATTCTACGTTGCTGTAACCCTCTGCACACATGTTACATTGCTGTATCTCTTCTTCACATATGCTACATTGCTGCCCCCCCTCTGCACACATGTTGCATTGCTGTCCCCCCTCTGCACACATGTTGCATTCCTGTACCCCCTCTGCACACGTTACATTGCTGTACCTCTTCTGCACACATGCTACATTGCTGTACCCTCTCTGCGCACATGTCACATTGCTGTACCCTCTCTGCACACATGTTACATTGCTCTACCTTCTCTGCACACATGTCAAATTGCTGTACCCTCTCTACGCACATGTTACATTGCTCTACCTTCTCTGCACACATGTTACATTGCTGTACCCTCTCTGCGCACATGGTACATTGCTGTACCCTCTCTGCGCACATGTTACATTGCTGTACCCTCTCTACGCACATGTTACATTGCTCTACCTTCTCTGCACACATGTTACATTGCTGTACCCTCTCTGCGCACATGTTACATTGCTGTACACTCTCTGCGCACATGTTACATTGCTGGACCCTCTCTGAGCACATGTTACATTGCTGTACCCTCTCTGAGCACATGTTACATTGCTGTACACTCTCTGCGCACATGTTACATTGCTGGACCCTCTCTGCGCACATGTTACATTGCTGTACCCTCTCTGCGCACATGTTACATTGCTGTACACCCTCTCTGCGCACATGTTACATTGCTGGACCCTCTCTGTGCACATGTTACATTGCCGTACACCCTCTCTGCGCACATGTTACATTGCTGTACACCCTCTCTGCGCACATGTTACATTGCTGGACCCTCTCTGTGCACATGTTACATTGCCGTACACCCTCTCTGCGCACATGTTACATTGCTGTACCCTCTCTGCGCACATGTTACATTGCTGTACACCCTCTCTGCGCACATGTTACATTGCTGTACCCTCTCTCCGCACATGTTACATTGCAGTACCGTCTCTGCGCACATGTTACATTGCTGTACACCCTCTCTGCGCACATGTTACATTGCTGTACCCTCTCTGCGCACATGTTACATTGCTGTACACCCTCTCTGCGCACATGTTACATTGCTGTACCCTCTCTCCGCACATGTTACATTGCTGTACCCTCTCTGCGCACATGTTACATTGCTGTACCCTCTCTCAGCACATATTACATTGCTGTACCCTCTCTGCGCACATGTTACATTGCTGTACACCCTCTCTGCGCACATGTTACATTGCTGTACCCTCTCATGTTACATTGCTGTACACCCTCTCTGCGCACATGTTACATTGCTGTACCCCCTCTGCACATATGTTCACCATTGATTGTAAACAGGGTTCAGTGCACAACTGTGACAAGATGGGCCACTGACTCTTCCCAGCCTTGCTCCAGCAAACATTTCATTCTCCAAGCTGCACATTGTACTTCCCGCACAGCCTGGACTTCAGCAGGAGGCAGGTGCAGAGCTGAGTGACAGGGCAGTGGACAAATCGGGTTCCAGCTGCATTTAGGTAAAACAGAGGCTTCAGCATCGCTGTTCTCACTGACACAAGGGACATGAGTAAAACAAGTTACACGTGCTGCCTACGTGTCGGTGGTAGTGCTGATCCAATGTGGACCCCTGCCCTGAGTTCTCTCACTGCTTCAGGAAGTGTCCTCCTCCTCCCTGGGCTCTCTCTGTCTCTCTCTCTCCGCATAGGACCGGGCCGCTTACTCCATCCATCCCGCCCCTCCTCTGCAGCCTGACCACTCCTATGCTCACCGACCATCGGGATTCCTTCCCCAGCTCCGCATCCTAATCCCCACAGGCAAACTAAAGCTTCCATGTTGCTTCCTCTCTTCTATGGGGCGCAGAATGGACGTTTTAGTTTGCCTGCTGGATGGACAGGCAGGTATTTTAAAAATTTTGCCACCTTCCTACCCTGACGCCCTAGGCAGCCGCCTGATCTTCCTATTGCTAGAGGCTTTTGGAACAGTATTTTGAGACGAGAATGGGTTCCTTGGAGTTGAGGGTTCAAGAAAGATTTTTTTGTCCTTTATAAGAAGATCTTAACAAAATGTTTTTGTTTTACTTTCTTCTGGACTAAAACTGCAGAACATTTGCGAGGTTGAACCTCATCGACAACAGTATTTTTCTTAACCTTTTTTACTATGTAATGATAGAGGTCTTTGGGTATTCATTCCGTGAAAGTTTAAAATGTGTGAACCACTTTTTGTTTTTAAGGGAAAGTCTGCATCAGGGACACTGTAAAAAAGGCCGCAGGGGTTCTAGCGCTCCCTTACTTTATTTAAATAAGGCACTTTTTGCCTGTGTTTCTGTTGGAGGTTTCCCTTTTACTTATTATCTGTTGAAACTGTAAATGAGTGGATATCCCAGCGGTCCCCAACCTTTTTGGCTGCGTGGAAGAAAATTGGGCCAAGGACCGCAGGAGGGGTGGGGGTAGGACGCACCCAGGGTAAACGATTTTTTGCCGGCAATGGCTGGTGTTAGCGCTTCAATTATCACGGCACCATGCTTGATTTGGTGTCTGGGGAATTGAAGCGCATTATTTCTATTATTACATTGTAATTAGAATTAGAATTAGTGGGAGCTCTGAGCGTGTCACTTGCCACTGTTGCCTGCCACCAGATGCAGAATGTCACTTGCCACGCTGCCTGCCACCAGATGCGGAATGTCACTTGCCATGCTGCCTGCCACCAGATGCGGAATGTCACTTGCCATGCTGCCTGCCACCAGATGTGGATTGTCACTTGCCACATCACCTGCCACGCTACCTGCCACAAGATGTGGATTGTCACTTGCCACATCACTTGCCACGTTGCCTGTCACTAAATGCGGAATGTCACTTGCCATGTTGCCTGTCACCAGAAGCAGAATGTCACTTGCCACACTGCCTGCCAACACTACATTGGTGGCAGCACTGGTGCCTTTAGCACAGAGGCAGGCCTCTGTGCAGTGGTGGGTTCCGAATGAAGGCAGGAGAGTGGTGATGCAGGACGGGAGGTGAGAGATGATGTCATCTCTCAGCTCCCCGCCGCACCTCTGACATTGAGGCTGACAGAATACCGGCTGTGAGGGCGGAAAAGCAGTGATGCCCTCTGTGCTTGCCCGCCCGCTCGCTTCTTCCATCCACCCGGCTCTCATATGCCGGCTGCTCGGCTGTCTTATGCCGCCCACCCGGCTCGCTTATGCCGGCCGCCTGGCTCTTTCATGCCACCCCCCGCCCAGGTGTCTCATGCCAGCCGCCTGGACCAGCGGTCCGGCTGCAGAAAGGCCATGGCCTGGTAATGGACCACGGCCCGGTGGTTGATGACCCCTGCTCTAACACAGCCGTTCTCAACCAGGGTGCCGTGGAACACTAGGGTTCCTTTAGAAGTTGCAAGGTTTGCAAGGATGATGCCTGCATAGTTCCCGGACCAACATCACTTGCAAAAGCCAGTAGCATGGCAACAATTATCTTTCTAGCTGTCTTTAACCACTTGACCTCCGGAAGATTTACCTTCCTTCATGACCAGGCCATTTTTTGCGGTACGACACTGCGTTACTTTAACTGACAATTGCGCAGTCGTGCGACACTGTACCCAAATAATATTTTTGTCCAATTTTTCCACAAATAGAGCTTTACTTTTGTTGCCGTTTGATCACCTCTGCGCTTTTTTTTTTTTTGCGCTATAAACAAAGACCGACAGTTTTGTAAAAAAAAACAATATTTTGTACTTTCTGCTATAAAACATACCCAATAGAAAAATGCAAAAAATGTCTTCATCAATTTAGGCCAATATGTATTCTGCTACATATTTTGCTACATTTTTGTTTTTTGGTAAAAAAAAAAAAATCCCAATAAGTTTATAGAAATTGGTTTGCGCAAAAGTTATAGCATCTACAAACTATGAGATGTTTTTATTTATTACATAGTTAGTCAGGTTGAAGAAAGACACAAGTCCATCTAATTCAACAATAAAAATAAATAAAATAAAAAATAATATCATACAATCCCATATACTCAATCCTATACCCACAGTTGATCCAGAGGAAGGCGAAAAACCCCAGCAAAGCATGATCCAATTTGCTACAGCAGGGGAAAGAGATTCCTTCCTGATCCATGAGAGGCAATTGGATATTCCCTGGATCAACTTTACTGATACATGTTAGTACCCAGTTACATTATGTACATTTAGGAAAGAAAGAATCCAGGCCTTTCCTAAGCAATCTACTGAGCTGGCCAGAACCACCTCTGGAGGGAGTCTATTCCACATTTTCACAGCTCTTACTGTGAAGAAACCTTTCCGTATTTGGAGATGAAATCTCTTTTCTTCTAGGCGTAAAGAGTGCCTCCTTGTCCTCTGTGTTGACCGTGAAGTGAATAACTCAACACTAAGTTCACTATATGGACCCCTTATATATTTGTACATGTTGATCATATCCCCCTTAATCTCCTCTTCTCAAGAGAGAATAAATTCAGTTCCTCTAATCTTTCCTCATAGCTGAGCTCCTCCATGCCTCTTATCAGTTTGGTTGCCCTTCTCTGCACTTTCTCCAGTTCGCCGATATCCTTTTTGAGAACTGGTGCCCAAAACTAAACTGCATATTCCAGATGAGGTCTTACTAATGATTTGTACAGGGGCAAAATGATATCTCTCTCTCTAGAGTCCATACCTCTCTTAATACAAGAAAGGACTTTGAATACAAGAAAGGACTTCATTTTTTACAGTTTTTTTTTTTCTAGTAATGGTGGCGATAAGCGACTTATAGCTGGACTGCAATATTGCGGCAGACACATCGGACACCTAACTGACACTTTTGACACTTTTTGGGGACCAGTGATCAGTGCTAAAAAAAATGCATTGTCACTGTACTAAAGACACTGGCTGGGAAGGGGTTAACATCAGGGGCGATCAACCTGTGTGCCTAGTCTGTGCTTTCTCACTGTGTGGGAGGTGATTTGACTGGGCGAAGGCAAAGATCTCCTGCAATACCTTTCCTTCTGACAGAACGGCAATCTGCCTTGTTTAAATAGGCAGATTGCTGCTGTGCCTATAAATTGTGTAATCGGCGGGTGCCGGCCCGGCGGATATCGAGTCTGCGGTACCCGCTGCTGGCCTCCCCCTGTGTGTGATCACAGCGGGAGCAGCTCGTCAGCGGTGCGCATGCCCCAGACCCGTAAGTGTCAGATCACATCCTAGGTACATGATCTGGCACAGAGCGGACGCCCTGCTGCAGTATATGTACGGTTGGTGGTCCGCAAATGGTTAAGGGTGGCATGTTGAACACCACTGTATGGACTGCATTTGTCCTAATTACTACCAATATATAGGACATTTTTCCCACTGACCCCCCGATAAATTGGTTTTAGTAAGGGTCCCCAAGACCTGAAAATTTATTTAGAGGTTCCGCTGGGGTAAAAAGGTTGAGAAAGGCTGCTCTAATGGATCCTCAGCAGTCAAATTTACAAAGGGGCTTCTAATCCTTTGACACTCTATCCAAAAAGGTTTTGGCTGGACTTTTTACTTTATTCTGAGGTCAATTCAAATATTCTATAAAAACCTTAGGCTTCCCCATATAGCTCTCAAGGGGTTCTTTTGTACAACATTTTAGTAAGATTTCAACTTTTTTAAATGTTATGTGTTCATTACAAGCTTAAACAAAATATAACAGCAGAAAAGGGATGTGAATGAAGGGAAAGGTGCTAATTTATTTATTATAGAATTAGGAATGAATACACAGCTAATAAACGCAATATGCATGCTTGTCCTGTGGCCACATGGACCTATGACGTAGTTGTCCCTCTTGAACCATTGTGGTTGTTCCCTATATTTTTTTCTATGCTCTCAACCAAACAATCACAGTAATGTCCATTTTGAACAAAAACATAGAAGAACAATACAAAGTAGATTGACGTTAACTTCTATAAAGATGTAATTTTTAATTAGACTGGTTTGATTTTACTGATAGATCACTCTCTTGTAAACAGGGGAGAGACGCTCCGATCAGACTCCTAGCGCCCCGATCTTAGCCAATGGTAAATATTCAGCCTGTTTTGTGTTATCTTTATAGTTTATGTTTGTAAGTATGCATGCTTGTGTGTATAACTATGACATCCTTAAAGCAGGGCTGTTGCAGAAAAAAAGAAAAACTAGGAAACTAAGGTCATGGTGGAGACAGGAAAGATCACAACCACACTTTGGAAGCAATGTTATTTCTGCAAACACATTTTTTAAGTCTGTTCTGCAAATATAACATTTTGGCAACAACACATACAGTAGGCTTATTCAGTAAGGCAAAGAACTAAATGCAGTTATCCATAGCACCCAATTAAGGTTTATTTTTCACTGATCTAACTTCACCCAGGTGAAATCTAAATGGTGGCTGAAATGGTTACTGTACTTAGCACAATATCATTACTACTTTATTATTTTAACTTAGTTGTGCTTTAAACTACACTTATCACTTTATATAAAATATAACTATGAAAAATTATTTGTGACCTGATTAGGATGTGGCTCTTTAAATATGACCTGATAATAAAGAAGACAGTCTCAGTTCTGCATCTACAATATTTTACATTGCTAGTCCTTTTGCCAGGCTGTTCTGATCAGGAAAATCTCTTTTCCAATGATTCTTATTGAAAATACATTTTTAACAGACAATAAGGTTCTCAATAACACAGATATCGTGTCAACAACAGTGGTACAATAGTGGGTGTCAGATCAGTGAGGTTGGGATCATTGTATAACTATACCATATCAAGGCTACCAACCATAACCATCTCTGTCCCGAAAACAAGGTGGTGATTTATGAGATGCCTAGATCAAAGAAAACTGTTCACTGTATACCTAGCAATATTATTATTAACATTTATAACAAGTCAAGGCTATTTTGCTTGTATGATTCCGAAAAGCCTTGCATAGAAGAAGACAGAGACCAGCCCCACGGAGGGACTCTCGTGTAGTGGAACCAAATTTTGATCAGGAAAATCTCATACAGTTCCTGGTTAATCATGCCATCCATATGTTCTAATTGGCTCATCACTAAGATGCGTTGTCTCAAAGATCAATAAGGATGTATAGGTGGTGGGAAGGGGCATAGCATGCAAGCTTAGACACTACTAGAGCATGACGAAGCTTTGCCCAAGCAGAACAACCTGGTATTTGGCCAAAGGATTGGCAATAGATGTTGCTGCAGGTATGTAAAGGCACTTTTAGACTCCTGTACTTAATATCTGTCAGCAGGTCTTTTGTTTTGATGTTGAAGTCAGTTAAAGGGGTTGTAAACCCTCAGGGCTCTTTCACACGGGGAGGATCAGTGATGATCCACCCCGTGAACACCCGCTTGCTCAGCGGTGATCGCTCTGCCGATCCCCGCTGAGCAGGAAGATGACAGGTCCATCTCTGCACACTGTGCAGCGACGGACCTGTCAGAGCGCCGCTCTCCCCTATGGGGGACCGGATGATGATGGACCGTAGTGTCCGTCGTCACCCGATCTGATCCAAAAACGGATGGAAAAGTAGGGTTTTCCTCCGTTACACTTTTCGGATCAGAACGGGTCGGATGTCAGTGGACATGTCACCGCTGACATCCGACGCTCCATAGGGATACATGTATGTCCGTTTTTCATCCGAAATGGAAGGATGAAAAACGGACATACGGATCCCCCATGTGAAAGATCCCTCAAGGTTTTTCACCTTAATGCATTCTATGCATTAAGGTGAAAAACCTTCTGTAGTGCAGCTGCCCCCCAGAGCCCCCTTTTTACTTACCTGAACCCAATCTTTCCAGCGCCAAGAACAAGCCCAGTAGCTCCAGCTGCGGTCTCGGGTCCTCATTGGACAGATTGAAAGCAGCAGGAGCCATTGGCTCCCACTGCTGTCAATCAAATTCAGTGATATGGGAGATGGGGGCAGGGCCGAGTCCTGCTGTCTGTGTCAATGGACGCAGCAGCAGGACTTGGGAGCGCACCCGCACGGGTGCTCCCTTGGAAAGTGGGTCCTCGTGGGGGAACTCGATGCAGGGAGGAGCCAGGAATGCAGCGGGGGAGCCCCGGAACAGAAGGATCGGGGCCACTCTGTGCAAAACCCTTGCACAGAGGTGGTAAGTATAACATGTTTGTTATTTAAAAAAAAAATACAGTGGAACCTCGGATTACTAGCATAATCCATTCCAGGAGTATGCTCGTAATCCAAAGTACTCGCATATCAAAGCAAGTTTTCCCATTGAAGTCAATTGAAACAAAAATACTTTGTTCTGCATTGACTTCAATGGGATGCAATACCGAATGCGGCCAGAGGCTGGGGGCATCGGAGAGCCTCGGAAACGGCCGAAAAGGCTTGAGGGACACTTCGGCGGACCTCGGCAAACCTCGGAAAGACTCAGTTCACAAGCTTTTCCGAGGTCGCCAAACTCTCTTCGGGCCTTTCCGTGCATTTCCGAACACGACTTTCGGCTCTGCTCGGCTCCGGCGCCCCCCACCTCAGACCAAAAGCGGTACTGCACACCGCTTTTGGCCTGAATCCTGCTCGTTTTGCGAGACAACACTCGCAAACCGAGTTAGGAATTTTAGAAATACAGTGCTCGGTTTGCGAAACGCTCGTTAACCGCGTTAACCGCAAACCGAGGTTCCACTGTATGAAGCTTTACAACCCCTTTAAGGACTCTATGGTATTATTAAGAATAAGGTGCTCAGTTTAGAGGTCAAGTGTGGGGGGGGGGGGTGAATTAGGCTTACTTTAGGAGTTTGGTGTGTGTGTGTGTGGGGGGGGGGGCTGCAATTTTACATTAGGGACAAACCTGGATTAAAACCATTTAAAGTAGAACTTTACCCATAACAACTTAATAAAAAATCATGTTTTTTGGCAAGGAACATACATTTCACATTAATAATTATGCTACCAAAATTAGTGTTCTGTAAATTGCCTCCAGCATTGATCCTGTTTGTTCTTGGTAAAGTTTGTGGTCAGAGATCAGTATCAGAATTTACATAAGATATGGCACCAATATCCCGAATAGACAAGAGAAAATGTTTGGAAGACATGGGAATTTAGGGGTGCAAAATATTAAAAACAACAATATGTAAAAAGATATATACAAATTTTTATTAAATGAACAATGTCATAAAAACAATACATACAATATAATCATAGCCATAGGTGTGTGCAAAGCACCCTATTAGTGACAATGATTTACTCTTTCTTCTTGCTGGAGGCTGCCAATTTGCTGAAGCCCCTGAACAGCAGTAAATCATAAAGCAGAACTAAACCCACTGATTTAACTCTTTCAAAAACCAGTTACATTCCTAGAATGCCAGGATTGCTAACTGTCACATTTGCTTGTGTCCTCAACCAAACTGTCAAACCATCAAATGGCTGGTGTCATAACTAATCACATGTGCAGCACCATGGCAGTTGCAGATCAAACAGAAGCAGCTTCTGTTTTAATTTCGTTTTAAGAAAATTAAGTTCTGCTATATCATTTCAGGCTGGCATCTTGCAGGTATAAGGTGTAAAACATTCAAAATAAGTGCCTATACTGTTTAGAATCTAGTAATATACCGTCTCAACCTGCTCTGCACATGCTCATTTGCTCTATATTTTTAAGCACTGACAAATTTGTAGAGGCTGATCTTCTGACAGCCTTAAATCGGAAATTAAACCCTTCTATTCTTTAAAGCCAAGGAAGCTGCTTCTGTTTGATCTGCAACTGCCATGGTGCCGCACATGTGCTCAGTTATGACTTAAAGTGGTTGTAAACCTTCTTTAACCCCTCTAGCGTTATTCCCGAGTCTGGCTCGGGGTGGATTTTCAATACCAAAAGCGGTATTCCCGAGCCAGACTCTGGATCGTATTGCAGGATCCAGGAAGAGTTTACTTACCTTGTCCCCTGGATCCTGCGATGTCTCCCTGCTGTGATCTGCGAGCCGCCGTGTCTCGCTCGATTCACAGTGCCGAGCTCCGTTCCCTGTGAGCGTTGCGACGCATGGGGACGGAGTTCGGCGGCAAATTCAAAAAGTGAAACACACAGTATAGATACAGTATACTGTAATCTTACAGATTACAGTACTGTATCAAATAATGACACATCCCCTTTGTCCCTAGTGGTCTGTCCAGTGCCCTGCATGCAGTTTTATATTATAAAAACTGTTCTTTCTGCCTGGAAACTGGAGATTGTCCATAGCAACCAAAACCGTCCCTTTACATCAAAAGTGGTTTTAGAGCAGCTAGAAAACAGCGATAATAAATTAGAATCACTCGCAGAATTGAGCGATAGTGATTTGTGAGGAGATCCGTCATCAAACACTGAAAAGTAATGACAGCGACAATTCTGCAACTGAGCAAATTTCAGTGTTTTTGATTTGATTACATTATTGAATAATTTTTATTATTATTATGTTATTATTTGTTATAATTATTTATAGTTATTTATTATATTATAATTTTTTATTTCTTTTTAAAACTTTATCATACCCGGGATGTCTACTAGATTCTTGTTTGGACAGATTTAAGTGAATTATTCCTAAGAATTACAGGCCTACAATATAAAACGCCAAATTTCTGTGCAAAATAATGGTACTGCTTTCAGCACCTAAAATCTGAAATAATCATACCACCAGGGAGGTTAACAATTGCAAAAAAAAAAAAAAAAAAACCTGCAAGATAAAGGCATAATGAGCTAGTATGCATACTAGCTCATTAAGAATTACTTACCTGAGAATGAAGCCCCTGCAGCCGTCCTCGTCTCCCCCTCCGGCTGGCGACATCTCTCCCGGGGGTTACTTCCGGGTATTGCGGCTCCAGCGCTGTGATAGGCCGGAGCCGCGGTGACGTCACTCCCACGCATGTGCGCGGGAGCCGCCGGGAACGTATGTGCCATTGCTTCAGTTGGCTTAAGTGCGCATGTGCCGATGACGTCAACACATGCAAATACAGGTGCAGGTTTAGGAGATATCCAGTGCAGCTACAGGTAAGCCTAATTATAGGCTTGCCTGTATTTTAAAGTGGTTGTAAAGGATTTACAACCACTTTAAGCCATTTGATAGTTTGACAGTTTAGTTGAGGACACAAGCAAATGTGACAGTTAGTGATTCCGGCATTCCAAGAATGTAACTGTTTTTTGAAACCGTTAATTTGATTTTTGGTTTAGTTCTGCTTTACAATTTACTGCTGTTCAGGGGCTCTGGGCTTCAGCAAAATGCCAGTTTCCAGCAAGAAGAAATAGGACAATTTACAGCACACACTTATTTTGGCAGCATAATTATTAATGTGGAATGTATGTTCCTTGCTAAAGAACATTATTTTTTATCAAATTGTTAAAGTTCCGCTTTAAGGTTTAAGGGAAAACTAGGCTTCCGGCATATCCATTGGCTGTTGTTGGGATGACGTAACTAACCCCAGCACACAGGTACCATGCCGATAATGTTAAACTGCACATGGGCAGCTCAGTTTCCATGCCATAGAAGACTGCAAGCAGGCAGGTAGGTTTATTTTAAATACCCTGCCTACTTGCCATTATTTGTAAAATGCCTTCAGTTCCGCTTTAGGCCTCATTCACACCATGGTGCAGAGACGTCAGTTTTTCTGCACACGTTCTGCAAGGGCGCAAAAAAAAAACAATTGTTCTTTATGTGCCCTGTTCACACCACAACACTGGTACCACGTGAAGATTTTTTTCTGCATGGGAAAAAAACTGACATGACATCAACATTGGTGTAAACAGGGCACATAACTGATGCGCATGAAAACTGATGGAAACTGATGTGAAACTGATGTCAGTTTTCCCATCAGTTCCCATCAGTTTTCATGCATGTATGGTGTGAACGAGCCCTTATCGAATTTAGGTTAAATCAGAACTAAACCCAAAAATGTAACTGTTTCTCAATAGAGTTACATTCAGTGGCAGCAGGTGGTATATTTTTTGGGGGCAACAAAGAATGCACCCACAGCCACACCCCGCCCCCCCCAGTCGTCAGGTCAGTCACCAGCTCCGCACTTACCCCATCTAGGTTGCGGGCAGCACTTCCTCCGGGCAGCGGCTTCCACGTGCATCTCCTCCCCCCTCCTCCTAGGCAGCCAATAGGATCACTTCTCCTCACGGCCAATCGGTTGATGGGTCTCAGTACCCACTTCCTGATTGGCCAGGAGGAGAATCAGGAAGACAATTGCAAATAATAATTTGCTATTGTTACACAACTGGGTGGGCCCACCGCCCACACTTTTTTGAAGCCTATTAGAGCCTCTGAATCTAATCACGTGCTTCTACAAGAAAAAAAAAAAACATTGGAATCTATGTGTCCGGCGCCCTGCATGTAGATTAGGGGGCCATACCTTCATTATGGGCGGCCACTGGTTACATTCAAGGCATACTGTAGTTAATAACTGTTACAGCTGCTTGTTCATGCAACTGAACTGTCAAGCCATCAAATGGCTGGTGTCATAACTGATCACATGTGCAGCACCATGGCAACTGTCGATCAAACAGAGGCTAAGATGGTGGCTTCCCTGGCTGTAACCCAATCACTAAAACCACAAAAAAAGACTTAACATGTTAAGGCAACTTCTAAAGTGGGTTTCAATATATTCAACCGCTTGCCGACCAGCAGCCGTCATTATACTGTGGCACATTCCCGCGAACCGTCGTAGCTGTACGTCTGCCCTTTAAGCGGGGATAGCAGGCATGCGCGATGACCGCCGGACATGCGCAATTGCGGGCACGAGAGCCAAAACAGGGACATGTGTGTAAACAGCTAGGAACAACGATCTGTCATCTCCTCTATTCAGTCCCATTCCCCTACAGTTAGAACACACATGAGGGAACACCGTTAACCCCTTGATCGCCCCCTAGTGTTAACCCCTTCCCTGCCAGTGACATTTACACAGTGATCAGTGCATTTTTATAGCACTGATTGCTGTATAATTGTCAATGGTCCCAAAAATGTGTCAAAAGTGTTCGATCTGTCCGCCATAATGTCGCAATTCCAATAAAAATCGGTGATCACCGCCATTACTAGTAAAAAAAATAATAATAATAAAAATGGGATAAATCTTTCCCCTATTTTGTAGACGCTATTTTTTTTCCCGCAAACCAATCAATATACACTTATTGCGGTTTTTATTACCAAAAATATGTACAAAAATACATATCGGACTGAGGAAAAGATTAGCTTTTTTTTTAAAAAAAATTGGGGATATTTATTATAGCAAAAAGTACAAAATACAAAATTTTTTTCAAAATTGTTGCTCTTTTTTTGTTTTTAGCGCAAAAAATAAAAACCGCAGAGGTGATCAAATACGACCAAAAGAAAGCTCTATTAGTGGGAAAAAAGGACGTCAATTTGTTTGGGTACAGCGCCGCATGACCGAGCAATTGTCAGTTAAAGCGACGCGGTGCCGTATTGCAAAAAATGGCCTGGTCATTGAGCAGCCAAATCTTCCGGGGCTGAAGTGGTTAAAGAGAAACTGCAGTCTGCTCACATAATTTGTAATAAAAACATCTTTGCCATTCTGAAGCTTCCCCCAACCACTTTGTATATTATTTTATATATACTGTGATTCTGTACTTGCCAAATATGCTGTAGAAATCTCCCTCCACTGAGTCTGGCTGCATCCGTTTTAACTTTGGGCAGCTGAAGCTGCTGCCTGTTCACTTCCTGGATTTAGACAGACACACAGAGGCACACCTCCAGCTCTGCAGCTTTCATTGGCCCTTTTATGACTCATCCACCCTCCGTACCTGGCAAACTCTCACGATAGTGAGAGAGAGAGCTGTGCATGATGTCATAAGCCTAGGCTTTTTACCAGACAAGAAAGAGGAAGTGGGCTGAATAAGGTATTTACTGGCAGAAAAAAAATGTTTTTACTATCCAAAGTTCAAACAACAAGGGCAGAAGATTTAATAGGTGGAAAGATGAAGAAATGACTGAAGTTCCACTTTAAATCTGCAGCTTTTAATAAAATATACCTGCTGATCCTGCCATGAAGACATTTCTTGTTATGGAGTGACAACTGTCACCAAATCCTGCTCCATTATCACCATCTCACCCATGGTGGAGAGAACAAGGGCTATGCTAACACACATTGAGTGGGATTTACTAAAACTGGTGTACACAGGATTTGGTGTAGCTGTGCATAGTAACCAATCAACTTCTAGGTTTTATTGTCAAAGTTTAATTGAACAAGCTAAAGTTAGACGCTGATTGGTTACTATGCACAGCCACACCAGATCCTGTGTGCACCAGTCTTAGTAAATCTTCCCCCGCTGTGTAGGCATTGTGCATTGTGACTATTATGACTGTCAGGAAGCTGATCTGCAGAAATGTTGTGAAGTGAGTGCATGTATGCAGGAAGTGGCTAAAAGAAGCATAATGAAATTATCACCATTGAGATACAAAAGAGATGGTGAAAACAGTATTTTATCTTAGAAAAGGGCCATTTGTTGATGCACGGTACTTTAGCAAATACATGTTATCCAGTTAGGGTTTGTATCTGCTTTAGTTGTTCAGGTAGAGCAGGGGTAAGTGTTTTGTGCTTTGTGCAGGTTACATTTATTAGTAAATGAAACATAGCTGCAGTAGCCACCTTAGCTCTCAGCTCAGGGAATCTCGTACTGAAATCGATCAGCCCTGGATTCCTAATGCCCAGAACAAATGAACAGATATGTTTAGTCAATAAGAACAGATTATGCAGAGAGTCACACAGATACAGGGAAATCATATCTATACTTTATATGCCTAGGGCCTTGAATCCAGGATCATAGTGCTGCAAGGCAGCAAAGTTAACCTCTTAGCCACTGTGATAAATTTAAAATGCAGTGTTTGCCTTTATTATTACACCTCATATGAAGATTAGATTACATTTTAGACATCAACGGAGAAAATTTTAAATGAAAAATGATTTGTGAATTTTTTTTCTTGCAGTTGTATTTGGCAATAGAGCCATCTACAGGCTAAGTGTAATCTTTTTTAAAATGAACGCTACAGTGTGAGAAAATCTGAACTGCATTATTCATTTAGTGACACACATGCTTTCCTGTCTTTGGCATATTAAAGAGCATGTTAAAGCTCTTTTTATGAACTGCAAGTGATAATTAAGTGGAAATTGTAAACGTGATATATGCTGAGAAATGTTTGCGATTGCTTCACATTTTTCAGCGGTGCAGTAAAAATGCTGTGTCCCCTTAATGGAAATACTCATTAGAACACCTTCATGCAGATATGTCGGCAGTGCTTCATGAAGTAACCCCAGAGCAGTAGGCAAACTTATGGGACTTTCAACATTAATTTAAATGTACTATTAAAATGATTCCTCAAGTTGCTATGGCACATAAGGCATGCTAAATAGTGCCAATAAAATGTCATACAATATCCTCGAGAGTCCACTTGAGAATGCTTTAAAGCACAATTAAAGTGGTGTTCCGGCCGAAATTATACTTTTTAAATAAAAATACCCCTATAATACACAAGCTTAATGTATTCTAGTAAAGTTAGTCTGTAAACTAAGGTCTGTTTTGTTAGTTTATAGCAGTAGTTTGTTATTTTATAAACTTACAGCAGGCCGTGGCCATTTTAAGTGTGGGCATCTGGATCTCATCCTTGCAGATCTCGCACATGCTCAGTGCAGCACAAGCAGTGTAATAGGTTTCAGGTCAGGTTTCCATAGCAACGGCAGTGTCAGAGGAAGTTGCTGCCCCTTCCCAGAAGGCATTGCAAACAGGAAATGATGCGATGGGCCGCGGCCAGGGAGGAGGAAGTGAAAAATGAATACAGCAGATATACAGTAAGTGCTGAGAAAAAAAATTTAAAAATATCCAATTCGTTTATAGTGCATAGTTTAGTGAGGGAAGCTGAAGAGTTGTAAAAGTGGGTGGAGCTCCACTTTAACGCCAAAAAATGGATTCTGCTCCTTTAAAGCATGTTATGTGACACAGTGCTTGTCCTGTGTCATTTGGCCACTTGTAAGACCTAACTGATCCTGCCAGTTTCTCCCCACCCCTAAGTAAGCTGACCACAGTAATCATGACTGCTGAGCCCTGACACTGTGGTCAGTTTGCGTGACTCTGTCATCCGCAGCCCTGCTGTCTCTCCTCTCTGCTCTTGTGTCCTCCTCCCCCCTGCCCTCCCTTCCTGTCGGCTACTGTGTTAGGGTCTGCCCCCACCCCTGCTCCCCCTGCTGCTGCTGTAATAACATCATGTACTTTATATAATTCGCTCTGCCTTATAATGATATGTACCCCTGTGTGTGTGTTGTATATAAAAAAAAAAAGGCGTATATACCTTATCTGTGAGCACTGATCAGTGGTCACGTGACGCGATGCGGCTCTCTCCTCCTCCCCTCCGGACTAATGTCCGCAGGGGAATATCGGTCCTTCCCGCTGCATCTATCAGATGGGGAGAGGAGAGATGTGGCGCGTCACGTGACCACTGATCAGCGCTCACAGATAAGTTAAATACATACAGGGGGACATATCATTATAAAGCAGAGCAGATTATATAAAGTACCTGATGTGGGTTAACAAACCCTTTAAACCTTCAGCTTAAATCAGCTAAATACATCACAGGTGCATCAAAACAACAGTTGTGTAAAGTCTTTTAGTTTGTTGAATTAAAAATCAACACAGCAGAGAGTAGAAAGCCTATGCCCTGTCAGTTATAAAGTGACAGAGAGGGTGAAGAAAGGAAGCGCCACCTGAGTGGTACTTTTTAATGACACATAATAAAAAACACTTACAAGAGAGACATAAATAAAAGGCTCATCTGTAGATGGGTAATCCTGGTGAATTCCTCAGGCTCCAGTCTGGATGGTGTAGGTGGAAGCTGTTCAGCAGATGGTTCGTCCTGTGGCCATCAGGGAGAAGCTGGGGCCGGCGTGGAGCGCACAGAGGGTGTGCGTGACGTCACGGATCATCCAGCGGCTTCCGGATACACTCCAGGGGGAGGGCTTACACCGAGGGAGGATTCAGGCAGAGGGAGAACACTGAGTAGGCTACGCGCTCGGTGCGGCTGCTCCTTCAATAGGCCTGAGGGGGCAGTGTGTCAGTGCTGTGCTATTTATAGGCCGGTGTTCTGCCGAGAAAGTTCCGCTTGGCGCATAAGGACCCCCCTCTACTGCGCAGGCGCTGCGCCTGCGCAGTAGGATCCGGCGGAATTAGCCAAAGGAGAATAGCTTAAAATCAGAATCAAAATCAAAATCAAAATCAAAAAGAGCCAAGTGAAGCGAGGCCATGCCCGAAGGGTGGCGAGCGAAGCGAGCCCGCGAGGGGCCCTCTTACAGGCGCCGTGTACAGCTGATTTTAAGCTATTCTCCTTTGGCTAATTCCGCCGGATCCTACTGCGCAGGCGCAGCGCCTGCGCAGTAGGATCCGGCGGAATTAGCCAAAGGAGAATAGCTTAAAATCAGCTGTACACGGCGCCTGTAAGAGGGCCCCTCGCGGGCTCGCTTCGCTCGCCACCCTTCGGGCATGGCCTCGCTTCACTTGGCTCTTTTTGATTCCCCCTCTAGGTCCACTTGGATGGTGGGGAAGGAACCTGGACCTAGGGCGCAGGCGCCGTGTACAGCTGATTGAAAAGTTAGAGCTTCGGCTATCTCCGGCGGATGACAGTAGTTCGTACTGCGCAGGCGCTGCGCCTGCGCAGTACAGGGGGGGAACTTATCCGCTGAGGGAACTTTCTCGGCAAGACACCGGCGCTGTGGGACAACAAGGCTCAGCACCAGCTGATAGCACAACACTGTTAGGGAACGGTAAAGTGCGGTGGACTCAAAGGGGGAGGGGGTATGGAGCACAGTTTATGAGAGACCGCACTGGAGTAAAAAGGTGAACACAAACAGAATGACATCTGGGGAGGGGGCACATAGTGACTGAGGGGATGATAATAAATGTATATAAAATATATGATATGCATATAAATAAAATAAATTATGAAATATAATATGTAGAAAAATATGTAGAAAAACATATACAAAAATTATAAAAAATTATATATATAAAAAACCAGGGATTATGTGTGAAAAATTATATAAATGAAACATATACGTGTACATGCATGTATACACACACATACACATGCACGTACACATACATACACCTGTACACAACATATGAAATTTGATAAGGATTACGGACAATATGTATGTAGGTAATCAATACATACATATGTAGGCTGCAGGTGGAAGCTGAAAAGCTTCCAACTGCAGCCTTACACCGCTGGCACACCATCCAGACTGGAGCCCGAAGAATTCACCAGGATTACCCATCTACAGATGAGCCTTTTATTTATGTCTCTCTTGTAAGTGTTGTCATTAAAAAGTACCTACTAATACTGCACTCAGGTGGAGCTTCCTTTCTTCACCCTCTCTTGCATACCACAGAGCCAGCTCTCTGAGGACAGCAGCCGCCTCCTAGATCCACTGCTCCACCAACCCACTTTACATGCTCTGAACTGTCAAATCCTTATTAACCCCTGGACTGCCAACACTTTAGCCATGTAACTCACTTTACATTCTCTGAACTGTCAGACCCTTATTAACCCCAGGGCTGCCAACACTTTAGCCATGGACTATACGCCTGGCTAACCTGATTAATTCTGATTACTGTATGCTGTATATGCGCTTATAGTTATTATTACTTTTATCTGTAGTTATAAAGTGACACCCTTTCTTTCTGCGTGGAAGCAGTGGTCTCTCTGTAGAGGTCTGACATTCCCCTGCTGATTCAGACCTATATATCTCTTTGGGCTTCTTGCTGACTGCAGAGCTCTGTTTGGAAACAGTAGTCTCCCTATCTTCCAAACAGAGAATAAAGGTCCCACTCTACAGAAGGCTGGCAGGGAATAGGCTTTTCTACTAAAGCTGCAGCTTCTTTTTAAAGACAAACTATAAAACTTTGCTCACATTTTGTTTTAATGCACCTGGAATGAATTTAGCTCATTTAAATTGGAATTTGGAGTCCAACTGCACAAAACGCTTTTTTTTTTTTTTACTTAAGCCTGTTCAACTCCCACCCTCACCCACCCAATTATAAAATAAAAGGTCTCAGAGCAGCACTCACATTATCCTTGTTCCAGCACTGCACATTATGTCTTCCTGCAGCCCTTGCCACCTCTCATGCGAATTGAAAGATGCTCAGCATAATCTAACAAACCTGAGAGGATTAAAACCCCTTTCAGCAAATGAGCTCAATATGACACTGATGGGTTGATTTACTAAAGGCAAGTAGACTGTGCATATGCAAAGTGCAGCTGTACTCTGCAAGAGCAGTTGCTCCAGAGCTTAGTGAATGAGGGGAGGCTCTGCTGACATCCATCAGTCAGTCTTACAGGATGAAATATGCACAGTATCACTCATCACAGAAGACTAATGCCCCGTACACACAATCGGACTTTCTGACAACAAAACCGTGGATTTTTGTTTGAAGGATGTTGGCTCCAACTTGCCTTGCATACACATGGTCACACAAATGTTGGCCAACAATTACGAATGTGGGAAGGTGGTGACGTACAAGACATACGACGAGCTGAGAAAAAGGAAGTTCAATAGCCAGTGCGGCTCCTTCTGCTTGATTCCGAGCATGCGTGAGCTTTTGTGCATCGGACTTGTGTACACACGATCGGAAATTCTGACAACAAAGTATTGTTGGCGGAAAATTTGAGAACCTGCTAGCCAACATTTATTGGCGGAAAGCACGACAACAAATGTTCGATGGAGCATACACACGGTCAGACTTTCAGCCAACAAGCTCACATCCAACATTTGTTGTCGGAAAATCCGATCGTGTGTACGAGGCATTAGGCCTCAAGCACATTAGGCATTTGGACCCAGAGGGGTTCATTCACTAAAGGCAAAGACACTGTAAACTTTGCAAAGTGAAGTTGCACTCTGCAAGAGCAGTTGCTCCACAGCTTAGTAAAAAGCTTTGCTGAGTTCCATCATGCAGTGCGGCTCCTTCTGCTTGATTCCGAGCATGCGTGAGCTTTTGTGCATCGGACTTGTGTACACACGATCGGAAATTCTGACAACAAAGTATTGTTGGCGGAAAATTTGAGAACCTGCTAGCCAACATTTATTGGCGGAAAGCACGACAACAAATGTTCGATGGAGCATACACACGGTCAGACTTTCAGCCAACAAGCTCACATCCAACATTTGTTGTCGGAAAATCCGATCGTGTGTACGAGGCATTAGGCCTCAAGCACATTAGGCATTTGGACCCAGAGGGGTTCATTCACTAAAGGCAAAGACACTGTAAACTTTGCAAAGTGAAGTTGCACTCTGCAAGAGCAGTTGCTCCACAGCTTAGTAAAAAGCTTTGCTGAGTTCCATCATGCAATAATGTGTAAGCAAAAAGCAGTCTTTTTCATTTTCCTTGCACGTGATTGGGTTATTTTTGCAAAAGTGAAGCTTTACCTCATTTACTAAGCTCTGGAGCAACTGCACTTGCAAAGTGCACAGTCTGTTTGCCTTTGGTACATCAATCCCCAGTGCATGAGGCTTTAGCATTCAGGAAGATAGAGATGCAATGTTCAGCTCCACTACCAGCAGCCTGGACTTGTTTATACAGGCCTGCTACAGTGTACTGTCTGGATGAAAAATTGGGAGCAGAGGCCTTGTCTATGCAGCTGCTGCGTCCCAATTGACATAAATGGAACTACGTGCACAGAACATGTGTGCATCTAAAAGTCTATGAGAGGCTGAAAGCTGCTGCCGCTGAATGATGCACTAAGCGTTACGGGTATTCATTTGTGGGTGCATACTGCTCTAACTGTAAGTACCACTACCAGATGCATCATCCAGCCCTGTCCAGCCACAGCAGCTGGCAACCTCTCATAGACATTTACAGGCTGTCAGTAGTGGGGCTGAATGCTGCACCTGTACCTTCACACCACACCTTAAAGCAGAGTTCCAGCCACAAAAAAATGTTTTTTTTTTTTTTTAAGTCAGCAGCTACAAGTACTGTAGCTGCTGACTTTTAATAAGGACACTTACCTGTCCAGGAAGCCCGCAATGTCGACCCCCTGAAGCCGATTCGTCCACCGGCTCGGGTGCAGAGCGCCGCCTCTCCAACTAAGGGAAACCGGCAGTGGAGCCTTCAGGCTTCACAGCCAGTTTCCTAGTGCGCATGCACGAGTCGTGCGGAGCTTTGTGAATGGCCAGCTCGTCTTCTGGGACACACACAGGTCCCAGAAGGCAGCAGGGGAGAAGGAGGAGGGCTCGCCGCAAAAGAGGACATAACGTACTGCGCCGCGGCCGGGCTAGGACGGAAGAACACTATGGGGGTTATTTACGAAAGGCAAATCCACTTTGTACTACAAGTGCAAAGTGCATTTGAAATTGCACTGAAAGTGCACTTGGAAGTGCAGTCACTGTAGATCCGAGGGGGACATGCAAGGAAAATAAAAAACAGCATTTTAGCTTGGACATGATTGGGTGATAAAATCGGCAGAGCTTCACCTCATTTCAGATCTACCCCTCAGATTTACAGCGACTGCACTTCCAAGTGCACTTTCAGTGCAATTTCAAGTGCACTTTGCACTTGTAGTTTGCACTTGTAGTGCAAAGTGGATTTGCCTTTCGTAAATAATCCCCTATGTACTTCTAAAAAAGTAAGGAAGAAAAAAAAAATAGCTATCCAAAAATGAGGGGTGGAGGGGTGGTCTTTAGTTTAAGACCACCTTGTAAAAGTGGGTGGAACTCCCCTTTAATCCTGAAGCCTCGTGCACTTGGGATAAATGCCCTGTGTGCATTAGGGCTTAAGAAAACCTGTGTGTTTAAAAGAGTATTATTAAAAGTAGCATAATATGCTGCTTGCAGGAAGGGCCAGGGGCTAATTTCAGACTTTGGCTTTAGAGGGAATTCCATTCATTGGAAGTAGACCTAATACCAAGCATGTTTTTGCATGTCACTTGCATGCATGCTAAAAAATGTGTACAAGTAACAGTTACAGCTATTCAAGGAGATCCCGGTAATTTTTCTAAAAATGTATTCATCTTCAATAAAACACCGACAGGGGTTCTAGTCATCCCCTACTCTTCTAAAATGTATTCTTTTCTTTGTTGTGGTTGGAGATTTCCCTCACTTTTTGTCTGGGGAAACTGCTGATATCATGGCTGTAAGTAAGAGAAAATCTCTCCACCAGAACATTGGGGTTCTAATTACTCCTTCACTCCAAATTTTTTAAATTAAGGTTATGTTTAATGTGCTATAGGACAGCCTTTTTCAAGTTTCTCCAGCAGTTGCATTGGGTTGCTTGAGCATTGAGCGATTTCTGCCTGCAGATATGTTAAACCGGACTCTAATGATTCTTTCCAGCCATCTGCAAGAGGCCATTCTCCTACTGACCAACAATGTATCTGTTAAATTCAATACTGATGAGGCATAGGCTCACAACAATTTCCAGGATTGTTATAATGTTTGAACTTTGCACATTTAGTCACAGTGTATTAAATTACCCAGTATCCAAAATACATGTGCAAAATTGGCAACAGAACTGTTACTGTTACCGAGTACAACAAATACATAGTAGAAGGAACAGAAATAACATGATATGGCATATTTCATCAATAACAAACTAACACCAACTGCAATGAAAACACTTATCATTTAATTATTTATTGAGAAATGCCGGCGGCCGTTATGATCCTCCACTACTCACTGAGGAAAATACAATCATGTATTAAAACCACCTGTAAATTAAAATGAAAGAAATGTTTACAAAAAATCAATATTTATAAAAAATAAGGCTTTTCACATATTTATTTATGTGAAAAGCCTTATTTTTTATAAATATTGATTGATATATATATAAATGTATATGTAAAGTGTTAAGCTTGTGGATTCAAAAATATTCCCCTTTCTTTAGGAGCAATTCCGTATCACCTTGCTGCTTTAACTTGAATTTATCAATGTATATTTAAGTTAAGATACTGAATGCCCCCTTTCAATAAATTGTCTTAGTATGTCCTTCTAACTGATTATTTTTAATCACAGATTAGTGTCAGGCATTTTTTTTTCTTTGGCCTGTTGGGTGGTTTCTCCAATATAACATCAGCTACACAGATACTAAACCTTGTATATTGTTTAGCCCACTTTTTCTTTACCCACAATCTGTTATACAACTCAAATTGTTCAACCTCTATTAAATGGAAAAATTCTGAAATTCTGAGACTACAGGATGCTTATCAATGTCTCTTTAAACCGGCATAAATTCTGTTAGAGAGAGCATGAAATTTGCGATATAAAAGTTATCCTATTATGGCCATTACTTTTAGTCATACACCTGACTGTTAAGATTATGTTCTCTTTCCTTCTCTTGTATAGGGAAACCACACTCCATCAATTTGTTACCATTTCAGGGAATCCCTCCTCTTTAACTTACTCATCTCTAACAATAAATGACACCCTCTGAAATTGGCTTTTGGGGACAAACTTAAATATAAAGTAGATGCAGGATAAAAACTTGTGCATTTAGGTAATTGATTACAATTAAAGGGCCTAACATAAAGATCACTATAAAAAATTATCCCGAACAATATAGACTTGTATCCAAAAAAGGAATAAAATTTTGATCATATGTTCTGTTAAACTGTACTGCACCATTCAAGCTAATATGAAATGACAACAAAGATGCAATATCACCTTGCCATACGACAAACACATCTTCTTTGAATCTCATATTAAACAATATTTTTTTAAACAAGTGATTATTATAAATGTGCTGTTCCCCAAATCAAGTAACAGATGCATTGGCATATGGGGGTGCAACATGAGAGCCCATTGCTGCACCCTGCAATTGCAAGTAATAGTCAATCTGAAACATAAAATAATTATAATGCAAGATGAATTCTAATATAGCAATTATAAATTGCTTCTGGTATTATATTAACCTGAATTCTCAAGAAGCCTACTGCTTGCAAAAACTTTTAAATCATGGTCAATCAATGTATACAAGGATGACAGCTCAGATCACCAAAATATTTCAAGGGAAACCTAATATGTTATATAAATGCAATGGGGTTTATTTACTAAAGCTGGAGAGTGCAAAATTAGGCTCACTTCTGCATAGAAAGCAATCAGCGTTTAACCTCAGGTTGTTCAATTAAGCTTTGGAAATAAGACCTGGAAGCTGATTGGTTTCTATGCAGAAGTGAGCCTGATTTTGCACTCTCGATCTTTAGTAAACAAACCCCACTATATATATTTATTTATCAAGTGCTATAAATATGAGGTCTGGGAAAACGGTCAAAAATGTCATAAAATATGAGTCCCAGCATATTTCAGAGATTTTGAAATTAAGCAGTTTATCCAAAAATCTCCTTTTCTTACATTCCATTTGGCATTAACCACTTGCTAACTGGGCACTTAAACCCCCCTCCTGCCCAATTTTTAGCTTTCAGTGCTGTCACACTTTGAATGACAATTGCGCGGTCATGCTACACTGTATCCAAATGAAATTTTTATCATTTTTTTCCCCACAAATAGAGCTTTCTTTTGGTGCTATTTGATCACCTTTGGGTTTTTTTTTTTTTTTTCAAATATAAAGTTTATTCAACTCCAAACTGGGGTGAGGACCCCAAGGCATAGACAAAAGTGCACATACAGGTTATGGTACAGCAAAATCAATGCCAATTATACATTCAAACGGTAGACAGTATTACATTCGTGAGTGTGATTATTGAGACATGTATACATCATTTAATTGAGCTTGTCCCTGTTAAGCGCGGCTTTTATTTTAGAAGACAAAATCAGGGAAATCCTCACCTACTTTTTCCATTTTTCTGAAGGATAAAGACAAATAAGAAAAAGATGAAAGATTCAAGGGAGAATTAGAGAGAGCAGAGAAGAGAAGGGGGGGAGGGGGAAGGGAGAGGGACGGAGAGACACAGCGGCGGACTCCTCAGCGATTTTCACAGGACTGTACCTTTAAGTACTCAAAAAAGGGGGGGTTAGCTACCTAGCAAATGCTGGCCTTCATCTGAGAAGATGAAAAGGTTCCAGACATCCCATGTCCGTTTATGGGCTTCTTGTTTGTTTTGCGCGGTGAAGATCAGATCTTCCATTTTCCTGATCTCCTCCACTTTGTGTAGCCACAATGATATGGAAGGGGGGCGACTTTGTTTCCAGAGGAGGGGGATACATCCCTTAGCTGCGTTTAATAAGTGACGTATTAAAGATTTCTTATATGCTTTAATGGGGATCGTGGACAGGTGTAGGAGAAAAAATGCGGCATCATCAGGGATGGCATAGTCTGTGAACCTCTGAGTAATGTGCCTGACTTCCTCCCAAAAGATCATCAAACGAGGGCATAACCAAAAGATATGGATCAGGGTTCCCTCCTCCTCCGAGCAGCGCCAGCACCGTCCAGAGGAGGAAGGAGAACACCTCCGTAGTCTGGATGGAGTCAGGTACCAGCGTGTGAGCAATTTGAAATTAGTCTCCTGTACTTTAGTGCATAACGAGGACTTAAGGAAAAGGGAAATGATACGCTGCCTTTGAGACGTTGAAAAGGTGTGATGTAGATCTCTCTCCCAACTGATCAAGCAGGGCAGCTGAGGTGGTACACTTGGCGAAGTTAACATTAGATATGTTTGTGAGAGGATATGTGTTAATGGTTCTTCGCCAGAGCATAATTCCTCAAACGAAGTAAGTTCCCGTACGAAATCTAGTGGTCTAGAAAGGGATTGCAAGTAGTGGTGCAGTTGTACCGCTTTCCAGAAAGGGAGGCGGAATGATCCTGCTGGGTTGGAGAGATCCGAGATGGAAGGCCATTTCCCCTCTGAAATAAAGCTAGATACGTGATCACAATCTAAGTCTCTTAGAGAAGCGAATTCCGCCGAGTGCAGCCCCGGGTCAAAGTTTGGGTCTCCCAATACAGGGTATAGCGGTGACTTTTTCGTCGTAAGTAGAGAATGGAAAGCTATTTGGTGGCTATGTCGCAAGGTGGTACCGATTAAAAGGTGAGATTTTACTCTTTTGGGTAGATCGCTGTAGCACCACAGCGCACCCCTCAGAGGTATAAGAGTTTGAGATTGTTCAATCTGGACCCACATCTTAGATAGTTTATTCCTCCTCCAGTCTAGAATGCGTCCTAAATGTGCGGCTAGGTAATATAGTTTTATGTCGGGTAAGGCTAGTCCTCCAAGGTGTTTAGGAAGTATCATCTGTGAACGACGTAAGCGGGGTTTTTTGAGCGCCCATACAAATTTGGTAAAAAGTGAATGAATCTGCTGGAAAAAAGAGGGTGGGATGTGTATGGGAAGGGCTTGGATGAGATAGATGAATTTTGGAAGTATGCTCATCTTGAGGAGGTTACATCTCCCGAACCAGGAATGGTATCCTGAATGCCACTGCTCTAATAGAACCCTGGTCCTCGTCAATAGGGGGGGGAGTCAAATGTTCATGTTATGTCAGAGGGAATCCTAGTTCCCAGGTATTTTAGGTCGGACTCAGTCCATTTGAATCGAAAATTGGATTTCAATTGTTGTAAAACTTGAGGGGGAACCGCTATGCCCATAGCTTCAGATTTTGAGAAGTTTATTTTTAGATGCGATATTGCACTGTAAACCTTGAATTCTCGCATGAGGTTTGGAAGGGAGATTCTGGGGTTCGTCAGGGAGAATAGTAAATCATCTGCATACGCTGATATTTTGCAGTGCGAACTACCAATCCGAAGGCCAGAGATATCCGGGTTCGATCTAATCGTGCATAAGAAGGGCTTGAGGGAGAGGGCGAAGAGTAGGGGGGATAAGGGGCATCCTTGCCTTGTTCCATTTCTTATGGGGAAGGGGCTGGATAGAACTCCATTAACTTTTACTTGAGCAGAAGGATTAGAGTATATATTGCTAATCCAGCGTAGCATCCTGTTGCCCAGGCCAATATGCCGAAGCACTGATAGCATATAATTCCAATTCACCCTGTCAAAAGCCTTTTCGGCATCTGTACTCACTAGTACACAGGGGATTTTATCTGTTGTTGCTATGTGGAGGAGATTGAGGACCTTTATGGTATTATCTCTCGCCTCCCTGGAGGGTATAAATCCCACTTGGTCAAGGTGGATAAGGGATTGAAAATGCTGAGCTAGTCTGGACGCTATTATTTTCGAAAATAATTTAAGATCTAAATTTAAGAGGGAAATGGGTCTATAGCTCCCGCAGGAGCCCGGATCCTTTCCCCCTTTGTGAATCAATGAAATATGGGCTTTAAGGGTTTCCCCGGGGAAGGTTGAGTTGGACCCTAGGGCGTTGAAAAAAGTCACCATGCGTGGGCCTAAGATTGGGAGCAGGGTCTTATAGTATTGGGCGGTATAACCGTCTGGGCCTGGGGCTTTTCCTATCTTCATGGAGTTAACCGCTGTCTGTAATTCCTCTAGTGTTATTGGTTCGTCTAGTAGAGTCTGGGATTCCGTTGGGAGAGAGGGGAGTTGGGACTTCGAAATATGTTGGTCAATATTGTCTTGAGAGGATGAGGAGCTAGGTAAGTTGTATAAACCTGTGTAGAAGTCAGCAAAACCCTTTGCTATTTGTGTCGGGAGAGTAGCCTTCTGTCCGTCAGGGGCGGTTATTTGAGGAATGTAGGAAGCTGATTTGACTTCTTGAACGGACCTGGCCAGGAGTTTCCCGCATTTGTCTCCTGATTCATAGGACAATCTGCGGCAAAACTGTAATGCTGCCTTTGCTTTATATTGTAATAAGTCCATGACTTGAGATCTCAAAGTCCCCATCTTACTCTCAAGTTCCTGAGTTGGGGAATGTTTATGCTGTGCTTCAATCCTGGCCAAGTCCGAAAGCAGCCTGTTGAGCTGTTCGTTTCTTTTCTTTTTAATAGCCGCCCCATGCTTAATAAGGACTCCCTGGAGGACACATTTATGAGCCTCTCACAGTATACCTGGGTCACAGTTCTGTGTGTCATTTTCTCTAAAGTATAGGTCTAGCTCTCTGGTCACATCTTCTAGTACTTCCGGAGTTTGTAGTAGGCTCTCGTTGAGGCACCAAAAAGTAGCTCTAGGGGATGACCTCTCATTCAGAGTATATGTCAGGTAAACCGGAGCGTGGTCAGACCAAGTAATCTGACCTATTGAGGTAGATCTCACCAGATGTAACTGATCATGAAGTATCAAAAAAAGGTCAATTCTAGAGTAGACCTTATGTGGAGAAAAGTAATAAGAATAATCCCTCTCCCCAGAGTGTTGAAGGCGCCACACATCAATCAATTGGGTCTTATGTAGAGACTGAGCAATGTGTTTCCTGTGTGTTGGGGGATAGGAGGAATTGCCAGAAGAAGTGTCTACTGCAGGTGACAACGGTACGTTAAAGTCACCTCCCAAAATGAGCTGACCCTCTTTGTAGTCCATCAATTTGTCTAATATTTTTCTAAGGAATCTATCCTGGTGTACATTAGGGGCATAGAGAGTCGCAAATGTGAATTGGACATCTCCCATCTGACCCTTGAGGAACAAATATCGCCCTTCGGGATCTGCTAACATATCCTGGAACTTCCAAGGCAGTCTGCTAGAGATTAATATTGAAACCCCCTTGGATTTTGAATTGCAGTTGGTCGAGTGATATACTCGGGAAAAAAGTCTATTCCTGGGTACAGGGGATTTATCAGTTTTAAAGTGTGTCTCCTGTATAAAGGCAACATCAGTAAGTGATTTTTTCAGATCATGGAGCAGAATACGTCTTTTCTCCAGGGTGTTTAGACCTCTCGCATTCAGGGAGGTCACTTTAATGAAGTCCATCGCCATGTCTCCCACAAAAAAAAAAAAAAAAAAAGGGGGGGGGGTTGAAGAAAACCCCACCAAAAATATACAATCAAAGGAGGTTAGGTACAAGTTAGAAAAGTGGAAGGGAAAGGAATAGGGAAAAAGTGAGAGATACGTGGACGGGGGTCAAGAGAGACCGCGTTGACCGTCTCTACTAGTAATTTAAACTAGAAAAGTAAGTTTTATAAACTACAATGTACACCAAACCGGGATACCGGGGGTATACTATGGCCTAAGTGGGGTGTAGGCAGACAACAACCGTTGGTGAGGTCCCGGGACTCTCACCCATCTCAGGTTAACATTAGAAGCATTAAGGAAAAAACAAAAACAAAATAATATAAAAAAGGAAGGAACTAAATAGTGATACACCATATTTAAGTGAACAGAAATGGAACATATTGAGTGTGAGTAAAGCATTATGCACATCGTGGAACAATCAATGAGGCGATCCATTCCCCCACGTCCGATCCACTATGGTAGATCTGTGGCAAAGTACAGGAAAGGGTCGTCTCAAAACCATTTAACACAATATTAACTGGGCTTCACCTCCACTGTAATCAGAAAGCCAAGTCCAGAATACCATAAATTGTGGCACTGTGACACAGGGTCACAGGTATGTCTGAGAGGATATGGCATGAACGCTGGGTGTCTCCTGTTACATAATATCAACAAAGTCCCAGATGCGTACACACTCAGTAACCTAACCCCCCCTCCCCTCAACAACTCATTCCCCAACCATGCCGGTAAGGCCTAATATAAAAGGAGTCCCATATATACTCGACCCAAAAGTCATTTAGGGGGGTCGACTTCTCACCTTCCACTACCCCTTCTGGTGCAGGTAAACTCCCAAAAACGGCACAAGGTAGAGGGATCTCTCAGTCTAAGCGTGTGAAGCTGTAAGTAATCCACGTATTGACTCTGGATGATGACTGACAACGAAGATGCGGTCCCTTAGCATTTTAGTAGGGTCACTGATTTCCAGAAGGAGGTGCCGGTTACAGTCCTCCGGAGGACAGCAGCACACCGCATCCTACTAGCTTTCACTGGCATATTGGAAATTAGGTGAGAGCCGAGAAAGAACTATCCAGTAAATGAGGGGGCGAGCTTGAGTTCCATAATTCCTAGGGAGAGGTCGTCTGTGCCGCAGCATCGGAGAGGGAACCGGACTTACAGGATTATGGTGAAGTATGGAGGGGGAGGAGGACGGAGCACGGCACACTAGTCCCCGATGATAACAAGGATGGGAGCCTGGAAGGGGAAGAACTCGGCAGCAAAAGCGGGTATTCATGGTACTATGCATGGATGGGGATCAGTGGGGCTATGCATAATAAGGTAACAGAATGAGGGAGATATCTGAGATACTCACAGTTCCCTAGGTTCATCCTGTGACACAGATCGGGGACGGCGTCCACTCCTCTGCGGCCGTTGCAGTCTAGGAGCCTGGCCTCTCCCCCCGTACATGCGACCCGGAGCCCTAGGCAAGTAATCCAGCCAGTTGGGAGTAGGGATCGGATCCGTGCCGAGGAACTCAAATAATGCAGGCAAATTCTCTGGTGAGCGTAGGAGGAAAGAGTGCTGGTCCTTGTGAAAAGTGACCGAGAGAGGGAAGCCCCATCGGTATGTAGCATTGCAGCGTCTAGCTAAGTCTAGCAAGGGTTTTAGCATGGCACGGCGGAGCAAAGTCAATTTGGAGATGTCAGGTAGGATTTTCACATTGGCTCCGTCAAATTCTATTTCTCCCGATTCCCAAGTCCCGCGTGTTATAGCCTCCTTATGAATGTAGTGATGAAGTCTACAAATTACGTCTCGTGGTCTTGCCGGATCCGCCGAGCGGGGACCTAGAGCTCTGTGTATCCGATCGACTTCGATCTGTTCAGGTAGGTGTGCGCCTGCTACCCTTCTGAAGATGTCCGTAGCCGTGGCCAATAGATCCGTCGGGCCTGTGGCCTCTGGAAGGCCGCGGAGTCGTATGTTATTTCTTCGGCTCCGGTCCTCTATTTCTTCCATACATAGCTGGAGCTCCACCGCGGAGATAGATTGATCTTTTTGTTGGGTCTCTAAGGACGAGACTCTCTGCTCTAATGAAGCCAGGGAAGATTCACCTGATGTTAGGCGAGTGGAGAGCGTCTGCACGTCTTGTCTGACTGCACGGAGCTCCTTCCTGTGGGCAGCCTCGACTCTTTCCACCAAGGCCTCAATATCTGCCCTCGTCGGGAGGGCCTGAAGGATCGCCTTCAACTCCGCATCTGCTCCATAAGTGATCGGCGGGTGAAGGGAGGGTCTCCGGTCCGTAGCTGGAACCAAGGGGGAACTGGGATACAGAACCGGGCTTCGGGAGCCCTCTGAAGGGGCAGAGACTGCTGTGTGGTCTGGAGTAGATGAGCCAGAGGCACGTGGGTCCGCCATCTTAAGGTCCGGGGAGCCGGAGCGAGATCTCCCAAACAGTCTCTGTAAGTCACCCAGAGCGGGTATATTGGTGACCGGGCTGGTCTTCTTTTTATTCCTCCGGTATGTCCGCTTCTTGGAGGAGAGCATAACGAAAAATTAGAGCATGGAAAGCTGAGATTGGGAAGGAGAGACCGGGAGCTCAGGTAGAACACGTCTCTACTCGGTCATGTCCAGACCACGCCCCCCACCTTTGGGTTTTTTATTTTTGTTAAAAAAAATGAAAAAAGACTGAAAATTGTGAAAAAAAATACAAAAAAGTTATATTTTGTTATAAAATTTCGCAAACAGGTAATTTTTCTTCTTCATTTATGTACGCTGATGAGGCTGCACTGATGGGCACTGTTAGGCTGCATTGATGGGCACTGATAAGGTGGCACTAGTGGGCACTGATAGGTGGCACTGGTGGGCCCTGATGAGGCATCACTGGTGGGCACTGATGATGTGGCACTGGTGGGCACTGAGAGGTGGCACTGAGAGGTGACACTGATAGCTGCCACTGGTGAGCACTGATAGGAGGCAGTGATGGGCACTGATGGGTGGCAGTGATGGACAGTGATGGGCACTGGTAGGTGATACTGATAGGCAGCACTGCTAGGTGGCGCTGATGAGGCATTGATTGGCACCACTGGTGGGCATTGATAGGTCGCACTCATGGGCATTGATAGTTGGCACTGATTGGTAGCACTGATATACACTGGACAGCACTGATATGCACTGTGTGTGCACTGGCAGACAGCACTGGTGGGCACAGATGAGGCGGCTGTGCCTCTTCCTCTTCGGGACAGATGTCCCTTACACAGAAGCCGATGATTGGCGGGGAGAATAAAAAGATTACCGATCTTCTGTTTACATCACGTGATCAGCTGTCATTGGCTGACAGCTGATTACATGGTAAGGGGCCGGGATCTGTGATCACCCGAGTCTCATTGACTAAGTGATCACAGCGCGCGGGGAGTGTGCAAAGGGGAGGACCTCTATTGACGACCTCCCAGCAATAGCGACAGGTTAAATTCCACATAGAAAATACAAGACAATAGGGTTGGTTTACTAAAACTGGAGAGTGCAAAATCTGATGCAGCTCTGCATAATAACCAATAAGCTTCCAGCTTTTTTATTGTCAAAGATTAATTGAACAAGCTGAAGTTAGAAACAGATTAGCTACCGTGAACAGCTGCACCAGATTTTGCACTCTCCAGTTTTAGTAAATCAACCCCAATGACTACCAAAATATAGACAATAAATCTTCTCATTCAGAAATAATCCATAATCCCAGACCACACTTTTTACTGATGCAAAGCACAATGTAGGGTCCTCAACAGAGCCTCCACATATGAACAAATGTAAATCCTAAATGCTGGCAAATAAATTCCATTAAAGTTCAAGTATATTCTCCTGATAAACTGGCAAGTGTGGAATATCCATATTCATATAAGTGGCGCACTGTTCCATAGACAACAATGCACTGGTGTGCACAAGGTGTTTTTAACTCCCGCGTGCAAGAAGAATTAGGCCAGTTGCACATGGACGTGAGAATTTCTGATGTTTATACTCAGGATCTTGTTGACAAAAAGGTCCTGATGTTCTGTAAAGACCTTGCATAAATGCGCATAAAGTAACTTAAAGGTGTGTAAGCGTATACAAGCGTAAAATTTTTCTTTATTGCTAGTATTTTAATATAAATGTAATGTAAATTACTGCACTCAAATGTAAAATACATTACATTTATATTAAAATACTAGCAATAAAGAAAAATTTTACGCTTGTATACGCTTACACATTACGCAGTAATTTACACGCATACACATGTATAAGCATGTTTATGTGTATATTTTGCAAAATTGGCAGCTAGAACAGGATGAAGAAGAATTCTACGTGTGTATATCCATACACACCTTTGCGTGCCTATGTGCCTATGTGTGTCTTTATAGAACATCCTACTCAGGATCTTTCTGTCAACAAGATTCTTAGTATAGACATCAGTCAATGATTACGTCCATGTGCAAGAGGCCTTTTGCTCCACACTCTCATTTCATTAGTAAGTGAACCACAAGTTGTAAAAAATCACAGTGTCTATCTATCTATCTATCTATCTATCTATCTATCTATCTATCTATCTATCTATCTATCTATCTATCTATCTATCTATCTATCTATCTATCCACACAGTACTGTGCAAAAGTTTTAGGTACGTGTAAAGAGATGCTGTAAAATAAGAATGTTTTTAAAAAAAAAAATTATGTTTTTTTTTTATCAGTTTTTCAAAATCCAAGGTGAGTGAACAGAAGAAAAATCTAAATCAAGGCAGGGTCTTGGTAGGATTAGATTCAGGTGTATGATTAACCAATTATACCAAGCAGATGCTATTGATCATCAATTTCATATGTAGGTTGAAACGTAGTCATTAACCACTTCCCTCCCAGCCTATAGTAAATTGAAGGCTGGGCGGGCCTCTCATTGATCCACGTGGACATCATATGACTTCCTCCTGGATCGTGGCTTGGGGCCAATCACTGATCACTGTACCAGTACCATGTGACCTCTGTAACCAATTACAGCAGGTCACATGACAGTTGTAAACAATGGATGGCTTCCTTTCAAGCCATCCATTGTGTACAATTGTGTTGCTAACTGTGATTGGTCACAGTGATCACATGGCACAGAGTGGGCCAATCACAGCTAATCAGAAGAAAACAAACTGAATGAATCAATCTCACTCAGTATTCATTCAGTCATTATACTGCTCTGGTCAAAGTGTTTAAAAAAGAAATTGTTAAAAAAAAAAAAAGAAAAGAAAAGAAAAAAATATATGAGAAAAAAAATTACATTTAAAAAAAAAATTTACAAACTGTCACCAGTCAGTGTCCCTGATCACCGCCACACCAGTTATATGATGATGCTGTACTGCACTGGTGACAATATGTAAAAATAAAAAATAACATTTTTTAAATTCTTAATCTTGCCATGCCGCTTACTAAATACCGTGGACTGTCTACATTCTAAAAAGGGGTAATTTGAGGATATCTGTACTGTCCTGACATTTTTGGGCCTCAAGAAATGATGTCAGTACATCAGGATTGATCAATTTTCAGATATATACCATAGTTTATAGACTCTATATCTTTCCTACAGTCTAAATAATATACATTGATTTGAATTGTTTTCACCAAAAAAATGTTAGCAGAATACATTTTGACCAAAAATTGTTATGAACAATTATTTATTTGCAAAATTTTATAACAGAAAGGAAGAAAACGCGTTTTTTTTTTCCAATTTTTCTGTCTTTTTTTCACAAATATTATTAAGCAAAACATAAAAAACAGATTGGTGATTAAATACCACCAAAAGAAAGCTCTATTTGTGTGAACAAAATTATAAAAAAGAAAATTGGTTTGGTTAGATTGTTGCATGACTGCGCAATTGTCATTCAAAGTGTGACAACGCTGAAAGCTGAAAATTGGCCTGAGAAGGAAGGGAGTAAAAGTGCCCGGTATTGAAATGGTTAACTAAAACAGAAACAGCTGTATAGGAGGCTTAAACTGGGTGAGGAACAGCCAAACTCTGCTACTAAGGTGAAATTGTGGAAGACAGTTTCATGTTACAGGTCATACACCATGGCAATAACGAGCACAGCATCAAGAGGTAGTTATACTGCATCAGCAAGGTCTCTCCCAGACAAAGATTTCAAAGCAGACTGGGGTTTTAAGATGTGCTGTTTACGCTTTTTTGAAGAAGCACAAAGAAGCAGGCAATATTGAGGACTATAGATGCAGTGGTCGGCCAAGGAAACTTGCAGATAAAAGACAGCAGATGAAAGACACATCATGCTTATTTCCTTTTGATATAAGATGTCCAGCAGTGCCATCAGCACAGAACTGGCGGAAACCAGTAAGACCCAGGTTTACCCATCTACTGTCCAGAAAAGTCTGGCTTGAAGTGGTCTTGATGGAAGAATTGCGGCCAAAAAGCCATATCTCTGACATGGAAACAAGACTAAGTGAGTAAACTATGCACAAAAACATAGAAAATGGGGTGCAGAAAAACAGCAGCAGGTGCTCTGACTAATGAGTAAAAATTTAAAATATTTGGCTGTAGTAGGAGGCAGTTTGTTTGTGAAAGGCTGGAGAGTAGTACAATAATAGTGTCTGCAGGCAACAGTGAAGCATCGTAGAGGTTCCTTGCAAGTTTGCAGCTGCATTTCTGCAAATGGAGTTGGAGATTTGGTCAGGATCAATGGTGTCCTCAATGCTGAGAAATACAGGCAGATACTTATCCATCATACCATCAGGGAGGCATGTGATTGGCCCCAAATGTATTCTGTAGCAGGACAACGACCCTAAACATACAGCCAATGTCATTAGGAACTATCTTCAGTGTAAAGAAGAACAAGGAGTCCTAGAAGTGATGGTTTGGCCCCCACAGAACCCTGATCTTACCATAATCGAGTCTGTCTGGGATTACATGAAGATACAGAAGGATTGAGGCAGCCTACATCCACAGAAGATCTGTGGTTAGTTCTCCAAGATCTTTGGAACAACCTTCCTGCCAAGATCCTTCAAAAATTGTGTGCAAGTGTACCTAGAAGAATCTATGCTGTTTTGAAGGCATGGTCACACCAAATATTGATTTGATTTGGAGTTCTCTTCTGTCCATTTACTTTCCATGTTATTAACTGATAAAAAAATAAACTATTAACACCTCTATTTCTGAAAGCATTCTTAATTTACAGCATTTTTTCGCATCTGCATAAAACTTTTTCTATATTGTAAAGTATAGACTTGAGCATGAGAATGAGCATGAGCATTTCCATTGCAACTAGGCAATAATGCTTTTTAGTTCAAAAGCGATAGGTAAAACTAGTAGCTAAACACTGTTATAAATACTATGCTACAGCATAGTACAAAATTATTTTGTATTTTAATGACCATTCTTATTTTCTTTATCACCTTTGTTCATTAAACCTTTAGAGACCTGCTCGGTGAATAATGGTGGATGTGACAGCCGATGCCATGATGCAGTAACAGGAGTACACTGCAGCTGTCCTATGGGTTTCATGCTACAAGCAGATAGGAAGACTTGCAAAGGTTAGTAGACCTGGAAGCTTTCTGTTAAATCGTTCATTTATTAAAGTATAACACCACTTTTGTGGGGGAAAAAAGCAAATGTAAAAAAGACAAAATAATATTGCATATACACTTGCTACACAAGCCATATTATAATTGAATGTTATTAAAAATGTCCTTTTATTTTCAATCTGCAACGCTGTATTTTTCTGTAAAATTCAGTTCAATATGGCAATCTGTAGGCCTTCCGTACACAGTTAGTGTACAGAACTTCCCCGGGAATGCCATTTCCTGCTTGTGTGATTGGTTCAATGATTTTCCCAGAAGTCTTTGTGAAGATACAAGACAAATTTAAGGCATTCTCTGCAACTCAAATGTCATTTTTAGTAAGATACTCACAAAGGGTTAATAACTTCTAAAGGGATGCAGACACTGCATTCTCCTCCTTAGAACACTGCAAGTGCAGCAGCTGATTAACCCCTTTGTTCCTTGTCTTGCTATTACCATAACCTCACACCAAAGAACAACCCAAAATAAATTCTCCTACTCCCGATGATCGCAGCAATACCACATATGTGTTTGTTAAGGCCCGTACACACGGTAAGAAAATCTGAAGATAAACTTTGTCCGATGAACGATCTGCCGATTTTCTGATCGTTAGTATGCTGCTTTTGACAGCCGATTACGAACTTTCGGCAGACAAAAACTGGATGTGCAGGCTTGAAAATTTTTGTCTGATGTGACCGCAACATCCGATTTTCTTTTCATTAGTACGGTTTTCTGACAAAAAAAAAATCTGAAGAGCAAGACCAGGCATGCTCATAAATAAAAGAACACATACAAAACAATTCAACACATGTCACTTCTGACGTTGAATTCTGTCGTCAGGAAATTTTCTGATGGTGAGTACCCTCTTCACTTCGGATTTGAGACTAGCATCCAACAAAAAAACTGAAGAAAATTCGTCCAATAATCCGACTGTGTGTACAAGGCTTTAGTTGTTGTTTGTAGCCGTAGTACAGCCCAAAAACATTAGTGCGCATTTTGCTTTCTTTTATCCTATCTAAAGCACACTGACACTAACTAACACTGATACGAATTTAACCACTTCTTGATTGCCCCACGTACATTTACTGCAGCAGGGCAGCCTCTCCTCTCCCTGGTCTGGGGAGGGCAGCACTGGCGACCAGCACCTGCTGTGATTGGACACATCGGGAGCCAATCAGCAGATCCGGCAGACCCCATAACTGCCAGGACCCGCCGATCGTTCCCGAGGCAGACAGAACAGCGGTCTGCCTATGTAAATAAGGCAGATCACCAGTCTGTGACAGAAGACAGAAATCTTGTGTTTCTGCTAAGCAGGAACACGGATCTCTGTCTTCTTACAGTACAAGCACACACACTCCCCCCACATTTAGAAAGCACTCCCTAGGGACATATTTAACCCTACCCTTTCCCCTGATGTTAACCCCTTCCCTGTCAGTGTTATTAGTAAAGTTACAGTGCATATTATTTAGCACTGATCACTGTATAGGTGTGACTGGTCCCCAAAAAAGTGTCACTTAGTGTCTGATTTGTCCGCTGCAATGTTGCGGTACCGCTATAAGTCGCTGATCGTCGCCATTACTAGTAAAAAAAATAGATAAATTACAATTCCATAGAAATATACCATAGTTTGTAGACGCTAAAACTTTTGCGCAAACCAATCAAAATACGCTTATAAGTTTTTTTTTATACCACAAATATGTATCAGAATACATACTGGCCTAAATTGAAGAAGAAATTAGATTTTTAACGTTTTTTTATTAGATATGTTTTATAGCAGAAATCATAATATATTTTGGGTTTTTTTTTTTTTGTTTATAGCGCAAGGAGAGATAAGGTGTATCTCTCCTCCAATCACAGAGAGAGAAAATACGGAGGTGGGCTTCACAGTGGCCGATCACTATGATAGTCAATCAGAGGCGAATGGGAATCAGGAGTTCGGGGTCTCGTTTGTTAATACGAGGCCTGGGGCTCTCGGTGAGACCCCGGTCTCTGTGCTGGGGAGATCACTCCCAGCACAAAGGGAGATGCGCAAATATGCGGCCCAGTGCAGTGGGGCCCCATATTTACGTACGATTGGCGTGAAGAGGTTAATAATGAAAATGTCATTCCCATTCAGCGTCGCTCAGCACATTGACATAGTCAAGTAAACAGCTTTTTCTTCAGAGCAGAAACAGGTAGGAATCTAAAAAACAAAATGTGTTAAAATCTATTCAATTTTCATTGGTCAGCCAGAGGGTAATTTTTTTTGTTTGTTTTTTTGAGTTACTCTTTAATTTAAAAATCAAAATATATCTGTGAACATCTACTGTTATACACCACACGTGTTGGGAAATTCTACCCAATAAACGATAATCTGTGTCCTCTAAATCCCTCTGCAGTCACATTTAGGTGGCTTGTCAAAGTATTTCTGAGTGGGGCTGAACTTTTTATTGCACAGCCCCAAACTGTTCCTCCTTTAGAACCATATCTCTTTTTCCAAC